>NC_064817.1:16790820-16939276 GCF_023721935.1 Panthera uncia | reverse complement strand
AGAGAACAAATTGAGGGTTGATGGAGAGAGGTTGGGGGGGGGAGATGGGTTATATGGGTGATGCATACTAAGGAGGGCACTTTTTTTTTTTTTTTTAAATAAAGGAGGGCACTTGTGATGAGCACTGGGTATTGTATGTAAGTGATGCATCATTGAATTCATCATTGAATCCATTCCACTGTATGTTAGCTAACTAGAATTTAAATAAAAATTTGAAAAGAAAAAAAATAGACCTCTGCTATAGAATTCTCCTCAGGGCTCATTGTCCATGACTGGGTCCCACAGCTGCCTCTAGTTTTAAGAGAGACTGGGAGGTAGAGTATTTGCCTATCAGCCTTTGTAGTAGAGAAAAAACAAGGGTGAAGGTAGTTGAGAATGGATACAGAGAGAGACAAGCCGGTGGGTGACTGGGTGGCTCAGTTGGTTGAGCTTCCGACTTTGACTCAGGTCATGATCTCATAGTTTGTGAGTCTGAGCCCAGTATCGGGTTCTCTGCTGTCAGCACAGAGCCTCCTTCAGATCCTCTGTCCCCACCTCTTTATTTCCCTCCCCTGCTCACACACACTCTCTCAAAGATAAATAAAACATTTTTAAAAATTAAAAAAAAAGAGCAAGAGAAAGAGAGAGAGAAAGCGAGAGCACCAAGCCATAGTGTCTGTCACAGCAGTGGCAGAGCCTTGTTTGTGGAGTTTTCTTTCTCCAGCCATTGACAATTAAAAAAAAAAAGTAGCATTTTATTTGTTAAAAAAGATGCAACCTATTCACATAAAATCACAAGGTATGACACCCAGGAATAATGAAAAACAAATGTGTAAATAATGTCCAAAGATCTCTACATTACAAGAGATTTTAAAAGAAATGGCACCACATCCATGATCTATTGCTGCACCCACCAAAATCCAATGGGTTAGAACAAAATCATTCATTATACTGGCTCATATGTTTGTGGCTCATTTAGGTTGGGATCACTTATGCACCTCTATTAGCTGGGGCTCTGTGCTAGATGGGGCTTTGTTGGGGCATGTTAGCTGGGGTGTCTCAACTGCACATGTTTCTTATCCTTTTCCTGGGATAAGTAGGCAGGCCAATGGCAGACATGCAAGAGAGTTAACAAAAACATGTGATACCTCTTGAGGCCCAGGGTCATAACTGGCAGACCATTCTGCCTCATTCTGTTGGTTGAAGCAAGTCTCACAGCCAAACTCAGACATGAGGAATTATACCCCACCCACAATAGTAGGAAACAAAAAAGTTACATGGCAATGGAAGTAGGCAGGGGTGTAAAATTGGATACACGATTGCAAATTTACCACAGAGACCAAAGGTCTTCAAGTCATAAATGTAAGGTTAGCCTTATATTCTAATCATTTCAGAGGTAAGCCATCCTAATTTAGTTTGGAATTACTTAAATCACTAGAGCTAAAGTTGATCGTCACAGCTTCTACTCATAGTTCATTTTACATTCATGGAATCAAGAGATGAAGTTTCCAAGTGAAAATAAGGTCTTCAATCTTGACTTGTACCTAACATATTGATTTTCAAGTTATCCCTAAATATAACCATGAAAACAAAACTAACTCTTCCTTTGGTTTTTATTTTGCAGGTTTGATGTGAAGAATTGAAGAGAAAGAGAATGGATTCAAATGAAAATAGCTCATGAAAAGATTTTATATATTTGTATGAAGATTATGAACCTCCTGAATGCCTGAGACTCTAGCAGAAATGTCTTCTTTGTACATTTATATCTCTTCCTTCTAGTTGGCTGCACTTCTTACTTTATCTTCATGTTTGGCACCTTGCAGAGCAAATCAGCTCAAGAATTCACCAACTGGATGGTGTGGTTTTAAGGAAGAGCAGGATTTACTGAGAGGGATAGGGCAATATGAATAACAATGATTTCCATCGGAAGTTCTCTAAACTACTTCACACACTATTTTGGTCAGTTTGGGGAATGTATTTTAGTTCTTCACGTCCTCAATTATATCAATAAACTTTTTATGAGTTCAAATACTTGAGTAAATGTAAAATGTGAATCTAGACTAAATTAATTTTCATACTTTCAGATAGCTACATATTCTGCCACATGGAGAGAAATGAGATATAAGAACCAACCAAATCCCACATTGCTTAAGAGGGGGTTTCTTCTTCTGAGTAACCAGGTACCATGGGTAAAATTATGGCTGACTGATCACTGCAAATGAAGTTAAATACTGCCCTAGGAACTGGGCATTGTTGATATTCCTCCTCCAAGGATGACCTTTATGTTGAATGCATTTTACTTCCATAGAGGCTCAGAAATTCCCTTTGTTCAGGAGGGAAAGAGTTCATTAAAAGGCACAACAAAATAAAGCAGAAGGATCAGAACAAAAGAGAAGGGGCAGGTCATATCTTAGTTGTCCAAAGAAAGATGAAACCTATCTCCTGCTGCTAAGATAGTCCCTATGAAACTTAATCAGTGGTCAACACCATCATAAACCAAAGAGTTACTCATGTCCCTCCAGAGCCTTCTGATCTTCACAGATACCAGGGCAACATCACAGTGTGAAGGTTTGAGGAACCAGGTTCTGGAAACCACAATGTTTTAAAGGCAAGTGTGTCACCTACCGGGTATACAGAGACCCCAGCATCATGAAATTTTCCTCGCTTCAGTGCCTCCCATTAAAAAAAAAAAAATCAGATGTTCTTCTAAACATCCCAAGCAAAAATTAGTCTTTAGCTTTCCTGTTTCTTAAGAGATCAGTTTCTAAAAGCAGGACAATTGTGCACAAACACGTGACTGGCTATAGATTCAGGAGGGCCTGATGAGTTTAGGTTTTCCTGAAAAGGCACCCGTCCCTGGGCTGTGGTTTAGCCTGGTGATCTAAGTCTAATATAGATGCATAGGAAGAGACTATCAGTCAGAACAAAACCTGCCAGCTTAATCCTGTTAGCAGAACAGGTCCTAAATAATGTGGCATTGTGTTGCCTTGGGCAATTCCACTCCTTCCTAATTAGGGTAGTTGGGAAGGGTTTTTTTTTTTTTAGCCTCAGTATTCCCTTTGTTTATATATAAATGATCCATGTTTGTTTCAAAATTACATTCTGGTTGTATGTTATAAAAATTGTCTTCATACTTTCCTGCAGTCTCCCAAGTCAAATGTGTAGCATAATACAGACCAGAGTCATCAAATTCAATGGATTTGTTGACAGCTTTTAATTTACTATGTGTTTTATTTTGTTAAGGCTCAAATTCACTGTATTTGGGATTTAGCAAGTTCCACATTCTATCATTCATTGGACAGCACATATAAGAAAAGACAGCATTTACTTTCAATGAAGGTATTTAAAAATATTCACAAGCCTCATGCTAAATGGCTCTTTAACAATTCATATTTGGAAGAGCCTTATATATCTTGTTTGTAAACAACCAATTATTATGCAACTTTTCCATGTGGAAGAAACAAGATACAAGTAGTTGAAGGTTCATTAGGAGAGAGAACAAAACCAGACATGACATCAGTTTGAGCAATTAAAGTAAAGCATAAGGTAGAACAGCATTTTCAGTGCCAGCACTCTACATGGTACAAATGTCAGGTGTTCTGCTAATAGGTGGGGATGCCCCAGTGTGATCTCGGCAGCCCTGCCCACACTGCCTGGCTGCCTACTCTTGGTGGCAGGCTCTAAGCTAAGTGCTGGGAGGAGCGCACATTCTCCCAGAATATCACCTTGCTAGAAACCCTCTCTCACATCCCCTCTCCCCACTCCATCCCCATATGGGATTTTCTGATACTTCAATACTGTGTTTGAGTGATGAAAGAGAAAACCCCACAGGGTTCAGGACTGTGTGAGACACCTGAAAACCATCTCCTTTGGAGCAGAAGCCATCTGGGACACGCAAGGCTCTCCAAAATCCTCTCAACAAATCATTTTTTAGGATCTTTATATTTTAAGAGCACAGATTGGAAGGTAATTAGCTTTGCTTCCAAGGTTACTTCCTGAATAGATGAATGACAGTAGTAGAATTTTAAAAGTTAGGCCCAGGGTATGGGGGATGATGACTCAAATGAATCCCTTATTTCTAACTAGAACAGAGGATTTACAAAAAGCCTCTCATTTTTGATAAGGAACAGTACTAATCTGGATGTACCATCCCATGAAACTACCACACTTACATTCTTGGGCTGACCTAGAATCAGGGCTCCCCGCTCTGAGATAAGACATGGGAAGGTTTCATGAGGAATGAGAAGAGGGCTCATCTGGATTCAAGGACCACAGGTTGATCAATTACAACTGGTTCCCCTGGAGGGTGTGTGGCATTATCCCAGGGCTTTGTAATCAACTTGAGATAGAAACAGCATTTAACCTGGTAATTGATGTTCCTTTGGGATTTTAACCTCTTTCTGAATGTAGGCATCGATGTGGTCCACAGCTAGTTCCTTGCCTCATATACCATTAATGAAATTTCTCTAAAGGAGAGGATATATTAACATCCCATTCAGACACAACTGTGTATTCAGTCAACAAGCCCCACACAGAACAACCACTTGGGGAGAATATGACCTCTACCAGCATGTTGCTAGGTGAACAAAACCCTTCAAGTTTATGCACTGAGTTCATTTTCTGCTCAAAGCAAATGACCAAATCTGATTAGATTCTGCACTGAAGGCAAATCATACTGTCAAAAAATATATATACACTGATTATAAAAGAGGGAATTCAGCTGTAAAATAAGAATACAGTGGTAACAACACAATCACCTAAAGGTGTTCTTCAGAGAAAGAAAAACAACCTCAATTAAGTAATCATTTTCAGATTCTGGGATGCACTTGGCCTCATATCCCTCAACCCCATACTTGTTTATTAAAGGAGAAAAATCACTCTCATAACATTTGACTTCTGTGCAAAATAATTCAGTTCCACCCTTGACTAGGAGAGACTGCACCATTAGATAACAAGGCTCTTTTTTTTTTTTTCAACGTTTTTTATTTTTATTTTTGGGACAGAGAGAGACAGAGCATGAACGGGGGAGGGGCAGAGAGAGAGGGAGACACAGAATCGGAAACAGGCTCCAGGCTCCGAGCCATCAGCCCAGAGCCTGACGCGGGGCTCGAACTCACGGACCGCGAGATCGTGACCTGGCTGAAGTCGGACGCTTAACCGACTGCGCCACCCAGGCGCCCCACAAGGCTCTTTTTTATGACCAGCTCTTTCCCTGGTTCGGTGAGGATACATTCAAGACATGGATTCCACAGGGTAAGGGGGCTTTCCTCTTGGGCTTCAGATGCCTGCAGATGAGTTGCAAAGCAAAAGAATGTCTGCACTCTAAAATCTAATTTTCATATGTGATCTTGAGTTGGGTGGAACAATGGTGCCTGGGGTGAAGGGGGATATGCAGGCAGGAATTTATCCCAGTATGGGTTGCTTATAGTCTCTAGACATACAAAATGAGAATTCTAGGCTTCTCCGGAAACTATTCCTCCTTTTAAATATTGCTCATGCATCTATGGTGCACTAGACAAAACAGGGTCCTGGAGGAATTTGTTCAGAAACATTCTGAAACACACAGTTCAATCCATGCACTCACACAAGCCACACTGCCTTACAGCTCATGGCAGGCTTTAGTCAAGTGGGAAAAAAGGGGTGCCTGGGTGGCTCAGTCAGTTAAGCATCCAACTTTGGCTCAGGTCATGATCACTCTGCTTATGAGTTCGAACCCCACGTCAGACTCTGCACTGACAGCTCAGAGCCTGGAGCCTGCTTTGGATTCTGTGTCTCTCTCTGCCTCTCTCCCACTTGTGCTATGTCTCTGTCTCTCATAAATAAACATTAAAACATTTTTTAAAAGGCAGGGGAGGTTTTGTACTTACAGGGGTTTAAAACATTTTTTTAATCTTTTTATTTATTTTTGAGAGAGAGAGAGCGTGAGTCAGGGAGGGGCAGAGAGAGGGGGAGACACAGAATCCGAAGCGGGCTCCTGGGTCTGAGCTCTTAGCACAGAGCTGGACACGGGGCTCAAACCTACCATGAGATCATGTCCTGAGCCCAAGTCAGACGCTTAACCGACTGAGCCACCCAGGTGCCCCATTTTTTTCTTTTTTTGTTTTTGGTTTTATTTTATACTGTGCCTTCTGGCTCTGACCACACAGAGAAAGATTCCTGGGTTCAGGCAATCCTCACCCTCCTCACCCAGCCTGAGATGAGCTTTCCTGAATTAAGTGGGAGGTGATAAACATTTGAAAAAACTAAAGAAAAGATCTCAACTCCTAGGGGGCTCAACACCCATGAGGGCATGGATATTTCTGCTCAGTATTGGAAATTAGGCGTTTGGTTGGCATTCTAAAATCTGAGTGAATCCAACTTTATTATAATCTCTTTAACATGGCATGCTGCATTTACTTACATTTGCAGGCAAGGAAATGGGCCTAGTGATTACATAATTGTGCACAGACCAAGACTCCTTAAATTGCAAACAAACAAAAAACACCAAACCCCCCCCCACCCCAAATTTATTTTTTTCCAAATCTTTAAGTCATTGCCAGGCATTGTGGTTATGATAATGATGGCCAAGGAGGGGGAAGGGGGCGCCATTTGTAATCCAGGTAAACCCTACACACATGGAGTGGGAAATCTAGAAGGAGGAAAAAGCCAGGAGGGATGTCCCTTAGTGAGACCCACTGGTCTCCAAACTCTGCAGTTAGATCCTGGTCAACTGCTGGGACACCAAACCACAGAGTCAACATTTTGGCCCTACTTTGCTTATTGCTTATTTCCCCAGACTTTTCCCAATATATTTTCTTTACCAGCTGGGAAAGGAACTCTCTCCTCTCTGTGCTCTGGAAACTTCCCATCTGGATAAGTGGACTCTGCCTGCAGATATACTGAAATGACTGTGGCATTAATTTCCTTGGAGAGTGTGCTTCCACCAGAGGCTTTACCAATATCTGCCACCCCGGAGTCATTCCTTCCATTTGGCCCTGGGTATAAACAATAATGCCTATTGCTGGCTTGGAAAATAAACTGTGGGAACTGGCATACTTTTCAATGAGAGGTCATCGAGAACAGTGCTGGCAATGACCCATTGTATCCCCCAGACCTTTTGTTTAGAGGCTGAGCAAAGGCAATGATCTCTAACAGATGCACCATTAGGCAAGACCTACATCTGAAAGCTTCGTTGATTCAGACACTCAGTAATTAAGTTGTGGGCCAGCGAGCACATTATCTGCAATCAAACATGTCCCCGATCAGTGATTAGACAGGCAAACATGTGACCTCATTGTCTCTGCCAAAGGATGATTATGTAACAGTCTCTTGTCCTCAGACATCATGGTTATTTGCCAACTTTTGATCCCAGTAAATAAGCTGAAATCACTTGCTATGGTTCTGGGAATCAGATTTTTAGGACAACTGATTCTTCCTCAGGAGACTTGACCCATTCAACCTGATAACTGATGTACTGAGAGACCCAAATGCAAGGAGGGTGGGTGAGAGAGCTGGGAGCTGCAAAGAATGTCTGAGGGGCAGCCTGGAGTCACATGACTTTACCCAAAGACATGTCCAAAGGATGTGCTTTTAAACTTCAGAGCTTTCTTGCTGCTTAAGAAGTAGTAAAGAGAAAGGTGTGTAGGAGGGAAGGAGGGAGAGACAGAGAATGAGAAAAAGGACATGAGAGACCAAGAGAGAGAGCATTTGCTTCTAGAGCCTGGTAGTCAGGTCACTGAAGAAGATTCTGTGGCTTCCCAGGGGTCTGGCTGAGCTGGGGAAGCCTATCTGTTTCGTACACAATCGAACACTCATCATCTATTTTTTTTCTGAAGGGCAAGGAGGATGCATGAGAGCTTCCAAGTGCGTGTGGGGAGCCAAGCAAGGACTAAAAGATAATCTGGCTTGAGGTGACCCGAGACATCTAAATGTCACATAGTCTTGTACATGTGACCTGGAACTGCCCTGGGGTGACTCAGGCACTGGCCCTTTCTTAATCCCTTATTTGCTCTCCTTCCTCCAGTGAGATTAACACAGCCACAGCCCACAGAGCAGCTCTGAGCAGCACTCCTGCTTTCCTGGACCAGCTCCACAGTTCTGCACACAGGAGCATGGTCTCTGAACTCATATCGATTTGCACTGAAATCCTGGATGCTCTATTAGGGTAATGGTCACTTACAATGCTGCATGTGTTTTCAAAACTAAAACTACGGCCAAATCAATAGGCAATGTGTCTTAATCCAGCACAGAGCCAGGCACTACTGGAGGAAAGAACGCTGTATTGTGGAGTCCCTCACCCAGACACTTACAAAGAAGAGTTGCAAAGACTCTGTTTGAGGGTGACAGTGAGGGCCGTATCTGATGAGCAAATGGAGAGCTAAATTACAGGGAGAAATTACCAACAATGATTTAAAATGAATCTATATAACTAGTGATTTAAGTCATGATCCAAACATTTGGATTTAATTTAAACCCCCCATAATCCAGATTCCTTTACCTAAATCAGAAGTTATGATTTAGGCAAATGTTCAGGGTAGTAAGCACATAAATAAGCATTTTTTTTTTTTTTTTGGTTTGCTCTTTGTTTCTTTCCTTAGTAGCAGACTCTGAGACAAGGATTCAAGTGAAGGTAACTTGTTTCCATAGGGAAGGGGGTGCCAATAGCGCTCTGGTGAGGTGAGATAAGGCCGGGAAGGCAGCTCAAGAGGGAGGCTGGGAAGGCAGTTATAACTATGAGTAACTGAAGCCTAATTCTACAGGGGAAGCTCTGGAAGTCTGAAGAGAATATTCGCTCCAGTTCAAATGAGGGAGCTGGGGTATTTATGCACCAACCCCCATCCATTGTTAATTGAGGGCTGCCTGCCCCACCAGCAGGCAAAGTGCACGCGGCAGGTCAGGGAAAGCCCCAGACAAAGGAATGCGGTGATTGGCAGGTTGGAAGCTGAGTCATGTGTGCTGAAATGTACAAGCCAAGAGGTGAGGCACAGGGCCGGTTACAACTTCTACGTACAAATGGAAAAAATTTAAAAAAATACTATTGAAGATCACAGACACATTTTCTACTGAAGATGTGACTGGCTAAAATATACAACATTACTTTAATTCAGATTAATTCAGAAAGTGAATCATTCCTGCTATTTTCCCACTACAGATGAGTGAAGGGTCAAACACATGGATAGGGATCCTTTTCTCTTTTTTTTTTTCCTACAAGGGTAACCATTTTGAAACAGTATTGATGATGCAAATAATTTTAAAAATAGAAATTCTATAGGACATCTTATCTCAATTTCACAACTATCCCCCTCCCCCCTCCTGCATATTTGTCAAACTACATTTTCATCATAAGGATCTAGAGATAAAGCCAGGAAGGCATATATCTATATAAATACATATGTAAGTAAGTATATCTATATAAATATAGATAATTACTACATAATTAATCTTATTTGCTCTCCATATACAATTAACATACAAAATTACTATAACTGTGAAGGCATGTTTTTTAAAATAGATAGATGTGTCCCTAGAAAAATAGTTAATCAGACCCAGATTTCTCTTTTCTGTAAAAACAGTTTCATCTCCTAGAATTTTTTGAACGCTGCAAAAAAATATCCTCATGGTTAAACCCCATGGCCCCAAAGCACCCTTGACTTTTTGTCATTCTTGTTTATGTGTCATTGCAAAACTGTTCACGACTTGGGGCCTAAGTGTCAGTTCAGTAGGAAAGCACCCTTGAATAAAGTAATAAAAAGAGCTAGAGAGAGAAAGATGACTTGAACATAATGTGTAATCGGTATTGATGATCTAGTGGGCTGCTAGGCTTTGCAGTGAAAATGGCAAATGAGATAACAGCATCCAGGAGGAATAGTAAGTGAAAGCACTGGTGGTGGAAATGTGGCTGAGCAGATCAGATGAGGTTCTGAAAAGCCTTGAGGTTGAAGGGTGGCAAGCAAGTCCTTTCCACCCAGTGGCTTCCATGCCACGGTGAGTCAGGGTGATGGGAGTCCAAAAGAGCAAGAGGGCAGTTTCCCAGCTGCCTAATGTAAAAATGCCTTGAGAGTGGCTGAGAGCGGTAGGTGTCCCTCAAGATTCATTCTTCCCTGTCTTCCTCAGCAATAAAACCTCTGAACTTCACCTGCACAGCCATCACTTTTGCAGCTCACAGGAGCCCCGAGATGAAATTCTGGCTAAGGGTCATTAAGCAAAAGCAGTGTTTATAATTCCTCGTAAGTATCCCTGAAGGGAGAGGTCAGCTACTTCTTTCTTCCCTGCTCCTCCTTCCTTGTAGCTGAGATGCAGATGTAATGGTGGGAGTGGGAGCAGCTCTCCCGGGCTAGGTGCTGGAAGCTGTGTGGGCAGGGGCCCATAGAGCCACCACACTCCTCTTGGACTGCCTCCATTTCTGAGGGAAAGAAACAGAACCACTTACTTGTACTTTGAGCTTTTTGTTACTCGCGTTGATCCTTATTTTGACAAGCATAATGACGATTCTTCCATGGAGATGAATATGGGAACGTGTGAGTTATTTGCTGGAGTAGATTTCCTGTTTGACCAGCCAATGTGCTCACTTCTTAACATTCAGAGGTTCTGTCATTCTGTATCTTTCCCTGCCTGCCTGTACAGAAAGGACAGATACTTGTCTCCATGGAGAGCCAGAGCTTGGGCACATGCATTAAGGTAGGCAGGCCATTTTAGAATGGCAAAAGGAGCAGCGGACAGTTCAGAATTTATTTAGATTTCATTCCAGATCGATGGAAGTGGCCTCCCCAGTCTGATGGCAGCAGTGCCTGAGGCATGGCTCAGTAAGGTACACTGGTGTCCTAACCAAACTTTTCTGTGGCATAATTTGGTGACACACTCACTCTTTTCTCTCCTATTCTCCTTCCAATCAAGTTTCTCCAGCACTCCCACTGAATATGTGAATTATCCGATATCCTGCCAGTGATGGGTCAGCATCTACTATGTGCAGTCATAAACCTTGACTCATACAGAAATTTCTATCTGGGCATGAGATGTGACAAATAGCCTTAGAGAAACAGAAGCTATTGGGAATGAGTTATTTGTCCCAGTTGGCTCTAAAGACAGTGTTAAGGGGTAGAACTTTGGAAAACCAGCAAATTAAACATGCATGGTCACTTGGAATAATGTCTTCATTGAAGACTTATTCCCCTTTGAACAGCCACATCACCACTGGCAGCATCACAAGTGAAGCCCTCGCCCAAGAGGTGGGATCATTTTCCTCCTGGCAGGAGAGAAGAGGCAAGCAGCTGTAGGTTCTCATCTCTCCCACCTTCCCCTAATACTCACCCCTTCACCATCAGCCTCCTTAAGACCACCAGGACTAGTCTCATTGTGTCCTAAATTCCTTTCCTTCATTACAAGAAGCCCAGACTAACATGTTACCCTTCTATTCTCTGCTAGAGTCCCACAGGGCTCTGTATATCCCCATTCAGTTTCCACCTCCCAGCCCTCCCTACCTCCTTTAAAGTGCTCTCTGCAACCCCTAGCTGGTAATCATCAAAACCCACTCTGTCTTCAATCTCTTCTTTGAACAAACCCAGAGCACTGGGCATGTTGTAAGGAAAACCTGCCTTTCTCCAGAGGACATTACTTCCTGTTCATCCCTCACAAATGGTGGCTGTTTTTATTTTTACTTCCATCTTTCATAGAGTTGGGTTTAACCAGGGCAGGGAAATGAAACAGTTGACCAAAGAAATAAAGCTAAAAAAGGGGGGGCAATGAGGATCAGAAGGGAAAATATGAAAATATGAAAGATGGCAGGATCATTGGCTGTAGGTCCAGTGAACATCAAGGGATTGTTGAGGGCAGTCCTTTGTTTGGTGAGGTCATTCCTATGCCAGCTATCCATTTATCCACTCATTGCCTACCAGAGCCAGACCTGGGAGACATTTCTCCTTTGCCCTCTTGCATGATGTTAAGTGTTGGCAGTAGACACGACCTACAAGGGCACAGTAGGAGGAAGGGGCCTCTCCTGATGCTGGTGTGCTTTCCCTTGCATCTTCAGCATGTGGCAACCAGGGAGGTGCAAGATGCGCAGGGGACTCGCCATCCAGTAAGCGTCTGTGCACCCCCACTGGTGGTTTCCTGGCAAGTGCTACCAGCATCTCAACAGGGAGCTTCCTGATGAGTTTCATTGATGCTCCAGGAGTTGGTTTCCAGCTTGCCATAGCTATTCTGTGGCACCACAGCGAACTCATCTGCATTCCAGGACTACTGCCTTACTCTCTCTACCAAGGTCTGAATCTCAGCCTTGGTTGATAAGGCTTCTTTCATATTTGTTCCTTCCTTAGGTGTTCTGCCTTAGCCTAGACGTAGTGGCTGCTCCCTATATCAACTATTCCTGTATTCTTTACAGTTGTCCAAAGTATTTAGTACCTAATCTCCTATTACTAGTTAGTAATACTTTAAACTTTACCCAAAATTACTATGTGGTATCTGTCTCCTAACTTCCTAAAGGAAGCAATTCAATAGAAAGCCAATTCTTACTCTCTACGCCCCCCACCACTAGAGTCAGACCAGCAAGTTCTGGTAGCCAATCATCAAGTCACTCCAGAACAAGAAGGCTTATACACCAAAATAATTGCATGATGTTCACTTATAATCAGCAAAAATCTGGGGAAAATGTAGAAATGAGGGTATTAGACCAAAAATGGAAAAGCACAACTTTATATTGGGCTGAATTAATCAACATGGGTCCACTTCCCAGAGATTTTGGATCTAGTAGGCTAGCTTGAGAGGCTGAAAATATTTCTAAGAGTTGACTTGGCTGCTTCACTGAAACCTGTAGTCAGTTGTGGCTTACCTTAAATGATACAGATCCAAGAAATTCATTTGCAAGGATTCTAAAGACTTACAGACATAGTAATGTTTACATTGATTCATTTATGTGCTTCCACTAATGATGTCACTTGAGAACCCCCAGAAGATCCCCCCCCATGGCTTTAAGAAATAAATTTGTGATGGTAGAGCTTCTTCTCTGTAGGCCAGAATTACTGACAGGATATGATAATGTAGAAATGGGCTTCCTGATATCAATGTGTTAGAAATACATCAGAGTAACAAAGGCCAGGGGACACTTCTTCACCACCAGAATCAAGATGATCATGGCTACCAGAGTGGGAAGCAGAAGATTATGAGCCACGAGGATCTTTGGCAGTAAAGGACTGATCATGGGATTTCCAGATATGAAGATCCTGGGTAGTCTAAGGCCCTATTTAACTTTTAAAACAACAACAAAACCAGATAAGGAGTTAGGCATGTGCCAAAAACTAAAAATATCTGGTTGAGGCGTCTCATCCAATTCTTTGTTTAAATGCTTATTTATTTATTTTGAGAGAGAGAGAGAGAGAGAGAGAGAGAGCGAGAGCAGGGGAGGGGCAGAGAGAGAGGAGAGAGAATCCCAAGCAGGTTCCGCACTGTCAGCACAGAGCCTGACATGGGGCTCGAACTCAGGAACCCTGAGATCATGACCTGAACCAAAATCAAGAGTTGGACACCTACCTGACTGAGCCACCCAGGTGCCCCCTCTCATCTAATTCTAAAACTTGAGCCACTCAACTCCCAGAATAGAGCTCCTTGAATGAAGCAAGGAACCTGCAGAGACCTCCCCAGAACCTCTTGGGTCTTTCTTCTGGCCCTCATCAGAGAAACTGTATTGTTTACCATAGTAAATGTGCACTGGAAAAAGGGAAACACATATATGTCTAATGGATTATTGGACATTGGCTCTAAGACAGCCCTAATTCCTGAGGACCCTGGAAGTTACTGTGGCCCATTAGTCAGAATAGTCAGAATATAAATGGATGTTGGACAGGGTCCACCTCATGGTAATGCCTATAGGAATCCATCCCCAGGTTATTTCCTCAGTTCCTAAGTATGGATGAAATACATTCTCAGAAACAGGCTGTGGCAGACTGTTTTTTCCAAGGATGGATACAGAATCTCCCATCCAACAGCCTTCTGAAATGTGGCCTTGATACTTCCCCAATGAGAGATAGAGTCTATTTCTCTACCCTCTTGAATCTGGGTGGGGTCTGAGGCTGTTATGATCAATAGAACAGGGCAGGAGTGATGCCATACCAGTCTTATGTGTAACCCTTAACTGGCTGCACACTTCCTGCTTCCTACTTCTTGGAAGACAGCCTCCCTGGAAGAAGACCAACTACCTTGAGACCACCACACTGTGAGAAGCCAAAGTCAGTGTGAGATGTCACATGGAAAAAGAGGCAAATATGACTTGATGAACTGGTCTGACAATGAAAATGGGCTTTCCCATACAGATGAAATGGAAGACATTTTCCAAACCTTGAATGATTCAATCTAAAGCTGTGGTTCCAAGCTTTGGATGAAAATATAATTTTTTTTTAAAAAAATTAATGTTTATTTATTTTTGAGAGACAGACAGACCAAGACAGAGCATGAGCAGGGGAGGGGTAGAGAGGGAGACAGAGATCTGAAGCAGGTTCCAGGCTCTGAGATGTCAGTACAGAGCCCTATGTGGGACTTGAACTCACAGACCGTAAGCTCATGACCTGAGCCGAAGTCGGACACTTAACTGGCTGAGCCACCCAGGCGCCCCTGAATGAAAATATAATTAAAGCACGTGGCAATATACATCACAATTTTGGACTTCAAGCTGTATTCAAAGCTGTAATGATTAAGACAGTATGGTACTGGCACAAAAACAGACAAATAGATCAATGGAACAGAATAGAGAATCTAAAAATGGACCCACAAATGTATGGCCAACTAATCTTTGACAAAGCAGGAAGGAATATCCAATGGAAAAAAGACAGTCTCTTCAACAAATGGTGTTGGGAAAACTGGACAGTGACATGCAGAAAAATGAACCTGTACCACTTTCTTACATCATACACAAAAATAAGCTCAAAATGGATGAAAGACCTAAATATAAGACAGGAAGCCATCAAAATCCTAGAGGAGAAAGCAGGCAAAAATATTTTTGACCTTGACCACAGCAACTTCTTATTTGATATGTCTCTGGAGAGGAAGGGAAATAAAAGCATAAATGAACTACTGAGACCTCATCAAAATAAAAAGCTTCTGCACAGCAAAGAAAACAATCAGCAAAACTAAAAGGCAACCAACGGAGTGGGAGAAGACATTTGCAAATGACATATCAGATAAAGAGTTAGTATCCAAAATCTATAAAGAACTTACCAAACTCAACACCCAAAAACCAAATAATCCAGTGAAGAAATGGGCAAAAGACATGAATAGACAATTATCCAAAGAAAACTTCCAGATGCTAACAGAGACATGAAAAAATGCTCGACATCACTCATCATCAGGGAAATAGAAATCAAAACCACAATGAGATACCACCTCCCACCTGTTAGAATGGCTAAAACAGACAACTCAGGCAACAACAGATGTTGGCGAGGATGCAGCAAAAGAGGAAGCCTTCTGCACTGCTGGTGGGAATGCAAACTGGTACAGCCACTCTGGAAAACAGTATGGTGGTTCCTCAAAAAATTAAAAAAAAGAACTATCCTGTGACCCAACAATTGCACTAGTAGGTATTTATCCAAAGGATACAAGAGTGCTGTTTTGAAGGGGCACGTGCACCCCAATGTTTATAGCAGTGTTATTGACAATAGCTAAAGTATGGAAAGAGTCCAAATGTCCATCTACTGATGAATGGAAAAAGAAGATATGGTATATTTATACAATGGAATATTACTTGGGAATCAAAAAGAATAAAGTCTTGCCATTTCCAACAATGTGGCTCGAACCAGAGTATATTATGCTAGGCAAAATCAGTCAGTCAGAGAAAGAGAAATATCATATGACTTCACTCATATGTGGAATTTAAGATACAAAACAGATGAACATAAGGGAGGGGAAGCAAAACTAATACAAAAACAGGGAGGGGGACAAACATAAGAAACTCTTAAATACAGAAAACAGGGTTGCTGGAGGGGTTGTGGGTGGGAGGATGGGCTAATTGGACAACAGGCATTAAGGAGGACACTTGTTGGGATGAGCACTGGGGGTTATACGTAGGTGATGAATCACTGGAATCTACTCCTGAAATCATTATTGCACTGTATGCTAACTTGGATGTGAATGTTTAAAAAATTAATTAAGAAAATGAAAAAATATATTAAAAAATAAAATAAGGCATGTGGCAATATAAAAATACTTTATAAATAATACTGTAACAACAAATAGCTAAAAGGATTTGCTAAACTTTTCTGAGTATAAAGGCTAAGCAAGATGACTGTTGGAGAAAGGGCAACAAGTAATGTTAAGAGTTGTGTTGTAAGTCACAGTAATGTATTTTTAGTATACTCTCTGAAATGGAGAATGTAAATGATGCAAAGAGTAGATGACAATTTATTTCCTAAATCATACAGTTCTAATTCTTTGCTTTCAACAAAACTGAAAAACCTACGAGCTAGGAGCTGATACCTCACTGAAAATAACATATGTTGCAAGATTACTATGTCACTTTAGCACATACTTGGAAAGAGTTCAACAAATTGAGGGGCAAACTATTCCATTCTTGTATACTTATTTATATGAGCAAGACTTCTCAGGACTTACATCTCTAACAATGAAAAACAGAAATAAACTGTTCAATTGCTGCTGAGCCCTGCCTCATTCATATTTATCCACAGATACATGAACTAGGTTCTAAAAATCATCCCCTCCCATATTACTGAGAAATGTAATTTCCATTAAAATTTGCTTTTTTGTGTTTTATGATTATCAATATTTATATTTATGTCATTTTGATCAATTGTGTACAAATAACTAATGATAACTTAATCTAAAAAACATTAAAAAATTATGTTTATTTATTTTTGAGAGAGAGCAGAATGTGAGCAGGGGAGGAGCAGAGAGGGGGGAGAGACGGAATCAAAGCAGACTCCAGACTCTGACAGCACAGAGCCAGATGCGGGGCTCGAACCCATGAACCGTGAGATCATGAGCTGAGCTGAAGTCAGACGCTTAACCGACTGAGCCACCCAGGTTCCCCAATCTAAAAAATATTTTTTAACTCTTAGAAACATAATTTAAAATCCCTGATGACTGATATATATCATATCACAAAAATCTGAGGAAACAGTCATCTAATATTTCAAAAGTTACTTGATTCAGTAAAGCAGTTGCTCATGTCACTGATGAACAAATACAATTCTGTCATATATCTTTATTTTTCCCTGCCATCTTCCCTGTTAATGCAAACAGAATTATCAACCAATATCCATGTCAGAAATACACTTATTAATGACTTGAGCAACTTCTTGGCTGAGTTGGAGTAGTCATCATGCCTTTATTTGTAGTCTAGTTTTGTCTAATCATGGTTGAACTGCAATCACAGGTTGGCAAAAGAACCCCAATGAGACACTCCAAAAAACCTAAGCTTTGACAATCAACTGCCAATATGGAATTTTCAATAAAGAGCATTGTGTATTTTATTATTATTTTATTATTGTGCTAAACATCCTTTGTGTCAGTACAATTTATAATGGAGAGCTGATTGTTAAACGCTTACCAGCATACTGCTGCAGTCAGCTGTAGTGGGGTTGAGGGTTATGGGAATATGAGGGAGTAATGGAGGAGGGAAGTCCTAAATACCTAAATACCTCATGATCAGAAACAAGGACAAGAGCCTCTTCCAGATTCTTTTCATCACTGCGCCAAGTATATATTTACACATTTTAAGTGACTGCACTTTCTTTCCTCTTCCTTTGCTCTGCTACTGCACATAGAGTGGGCTGGTGGCTGACAAGGGATTATATCAGAAATAGATATCCCTTGGATGCCGTGGGCAGGGGTACAGAAGAAGTAACCGAGGAAATACTAGGAAATTCTTTGGGAATAGAGTAGCTTGCATTATTTGAAGGGGGAATGTGTGTGTGTGTGTGTGTGTGTGTGTGTGTGTGTGTGTGTGTGTGTATTTTTTAGACGAATGTGTAGATGAGTCTCCACCTTGCTCCTTTTTTATGGGTGAGGAATGGCACACAGTCTAAATTTTAGAGGGAAGAACAGTCCTGCCTCCTACTAAGGAAACTAAAATATGTGCTTGTACTGACCCTTGGTAGCTGGAAAGTTTTATTTTTCCCTATTATCTAAGCTGAGAAAAATTAAATCCTTCCACTTGGGATTTCAGATATGGAAGCAGAAACAGGGAACAGTTTAGAATTCTTAGCAGCTACAGTCACAGTCGCCAGTATCCAGAGGTGACAGAGTTAGGGGTAACAGCATTGGTGGCTCAGAGGTGGTTTTGTTAATCCACTCTTGCCATGATATAATTTTAGCAGTGGATCCAACTGCCTGGCTTCCTTTGTTTCCGGCCCATTTTCAGAGCCAATTCTCCAACCTTCCTGTTAATTCTGTGAGCTATTCAATAAATTACTGCAATAAATTAATTTTCTGCTTAAGGTAAGTAGAGTTGGTTTTTGTTGTTGGAGTTAATAAAATATGCCCAGAAGGAAGCCTTTTAAAGGATCATGCTATGATTCTAAAATACAGGCATTTCCTAATGACACCCTTGGCTAGGTGCTAGAAGTCTGTTGCTGGGAAATTGAGAAAAACATAAAGGCTGCAGGTGCATTTGGCTGCTTAACATAACATCCATGGAAAATGACCAAGATAGATTGCTCAGAAGTCCCTACCTTTCTCCTAGGTCTATTATAGGGGAAAATTGTCTTGACGATAGTCAAACCTCTTTTCCAAATCATGCATTTTGAACATTTTTTTTTTTTGCAATCTTCACACCTCTGCATCTTATTTTCACAAGAGGCCTGGCTGAGCATAATAAGTTCCGACACCTATCAGCATTTCCCTTTACTATGTTCTGAGGACTTTGTAGATAGGAACCTCATCCAAGTTGCCATCATCACAACTCATCTTTGGCTAATCAACAGTCAGGCTAAATGTTCAAGGGGTAAATTGACCACCAAAGCTTGCCCGGTTTTGCATCTGTCAGCGTGCAGTTTGTACTCCACACTCACTTAGGTTGTTTATTGGCAGGGCAATAGTTCAAAATGTGTCTTGCAGTTACATTAGGTTTCTGTTGTTGCTTTTTAAAGAATCACTGCAAATTAGTAGTTTGAAACCATATGAATTTATCACCTCATAATTCTGTAGGTCAGAAATCTGGGTGGGCTCCCCTGCTTCCCCTGTTCTAGGTGTCAAGGCTGAGGTCAAAGGGCCAGGTAGCCTGAGCTCTTTTTTGGAAGTTCTGGAGAAGAATATGCTGTTGGCAGAATTCAGTTGCTTGTAGTTAGAGTATTGAGGTCTCCATGTCCTTGCTGGCTGTCACCTGAGAACCTCTCTTGGCTCCTGTAGGCCATCACATCCTTATCATGTTGCCTCTTCCATTTTCATTGTGTTGATGGGGCACAGAGTCTCTCTCCTGCTTCAGGTCTCTCCTACTTCCCCTCTTGCAGTGTCTTTTCTGCCACCAGCCAGAGAAGGTTCTCTGCTTTTAAGGATTTATGTGATGAGATTGGAACTGCCTCAATAACCCAGGATAATCTATTTTAAGGCCTGTAGCCTCAACTACACTTGTACAGCCCCTTTTGCCAGGTAAGGTGATGGTAGTCATGGCTTCCAGAGATGAGGGCGTGGACATCTTTGGGAGGGGTGAGTCATTCTGCCTACCACAGCAATCCTCTGTCAGTCTTAGCCAAAGATTCTAAATATATAGCTTCCTACCACTTTTATTAAGCTCTGGCTACTTGGGTTGCTGGAAATATCTACAGGACACTGATCATTTTAATTTATAGACTGTCAAGAAATTGTATGGAAATATGGTGCTATGGACTGAATGTGTTCCCTCAGAGTTAATGTGTTCAAGCCCTTAAGGCCTACTGTGACAGTATTAGGAAGGGAGGCTTTTGGGAGGTAAATAGGTTGAGATGAGGTCATGAGGGTAGAGCCCCCATGATGGGATTAGTGCTCACAGATGGAGAGGAGGCCCCAGAGCTTACTCTCTTGGTCATATGAGGACACAGCAAAAACACAGCCATCTGTAAGCTTGGAAGAGAGTTCTCACCAGGGACTAAATTGGCTGGCACCTTGATCTTGGGCTCCCCAACCTCCAGAACTATGAGAAATAAATGTCTGTTGTTTAAGCCATCCAGTCTGTGGTGTTTTGTTACAGCAGCCCAAGCTGACTAAGACCTATGGAGATCATTTTGTCTGCCACACTGTGAAACTAGAACTGATGGAAATTTTATGGCTTAGCCAAAAAAAAAAAAAAAAAAAAAAAAATGAGCATCCTGAATAAAGCTTATGAAAAAGAGTGAAATATCTTTGTCTCTCAAGCCTTAGCCCCTTCCAATCTCCCAGATGAGCCAGAGCACAGTATCACCAGTCAAGGTAGCTGTACCTGAGTTCTCCACTCTGACTTGGAGACGTCTGTCTTTGAATGTCTCTTCCTGGCTTCTACGGAAGATCTCTGCAATGTGGGTACTCTGTCCATCAGCTCTGTGGACCTCAGACTTTAACAGATGCCTGGGTATAAGGAGTGCCTCCCTCTCTCAGCAGCCAAAGGGAAATGCTATATGGCAGTGCTTCTCCAACAGCACTTGGCTTTGGAATCACCCAGGGAGCTTTCAAAAAGTACCTATGCCCAGGCACCACACCCAAAGATCCTGGTTCACTTGATTTAGAATGGGGCCCAACACCTGGCTCAGTCGGTTGAACATCCAACTTCGGCTCAGGTCATGATCTTGCAGTTTGTGAGTTGGAGCCCCCCATCAGGCTCATTGCTGTCAGCACAGAGCCCACTTCTGGTCCTCTGTCCTCCTCTCTCTGCCCCTACCCTGCTTAGGTACACAATGTCTCTCTTTGTCAAAACAAACAAACAAACAAAAAACATTAAAAAAAAAAAAAGGAACGGGGCCCAAAAATCAGTATTTTCAAAAAACTTCCCAGCTGCTTTTAATGTGCAGCCAACGTTGAGAAGCACTGCTCTAAGACAGCGGGCTGCAGGTTGTCCCTGGGTGGCTGTAACAGATGAGCAGATTCCAGCTGTCAGGAAATAGGACATTACCCACATTGGGAGAACAATAGGGAAGGCACAGTTCTCAAAGCCTGACATTTAGGCAGGGAGCACAAAGTGTCTTGACACTTGTGTTACTTTGTATGCAAGTCCTCTCTGCTTCTCTGAGGAGGCGGCATTAGTGGGGGCACAGGGTAGGGACTCTGATGGCAAACTACAGATGGCCTGAATAGAACTGACGGAGTGAGACACCATCATACCTTGTGCAGTGTGCACGTGGCATCCCTGTGCCATTGGCTGGGAACTGAGAGACCAATTAAGACAGGCTGACCTAATGGGAGACTCACCAGCCACTGCCTCTGATGCCCTCTGGTATGGATACTTTGTTGAACTTTCTAAGGGCTCCCCCAGGCCACAGATGAGAGAAGCAATTCTCACCTTACCCACACCTACTGAAATAGAATCACTACTTTCATGAGTTAAAAAGACAGTCTCAAAGAGTATAATAATAATAGATAATACTGTTTGAGCATGAAATGCTGTAACAATTTACCACAAACTTAGAGGCTTAAAACAACACGATGTATTATCTTACAGTTTTGGAGGTCAGGAGTCTGGCACAGGTTCCTTCAGGCTAAAACTGAGGTGTTGGCTTGGTTCCTTTCCAGAAGCTCTGGGGAAGAATCTGAAGAATTCAGTTCCCGGTGGCTATAGGACCAAGGGTGCCACATCCTCATGGGCTGGCAGCTGAGGGCAGCTTCCAGCTTCTAGAGGCTGCCCAAGTACCTTGGCTCATGGCCCCTTCCTCCATCTTCCAAGCCAGCAATGGTGGATCAAGTCTCTCTACACTTTGACTGTCTCTAGCCTCTTCCTCCACCATCATCTCCCTCTTCCACTTCAAGGACCTGTGTGATGACATTGGGAATCCAGGATGTGCTCCCATCTAAGGTCCAGAACCTTAATTCCATCTTCAAAGTCCCTTTGGCGATTTGAGGTAAAGCTTCACAGGCTGCAGGGGTTAGGACATGGATGTTTTGTGGCCACTGTTCTACCTACCATAGAACTCATCAGGTTTTCCTCCTACCCTCGTGGTTAGTCATTTTCATTCTTTTAGCCCAGTTGCTATTCCTTGCTTCCATTTTCATGTTGGTTTTTCTTGAGGTTCAGTCCTGACCCTGTTTCTTTTCTCTCTAAACTTTCTTCCCAGGTGATCTCTTCCATCCCCCCTGCTTTAAATAGCATCTGTATACAACATCTCTAATAAATATCTTCTCTCTTCTGTGCCCCAGAATCTTTTCTCCAGTGGCCTACTTGACAGCTCCATTTAGGTGTTTCATGTGAAACTTCAAAATTACTGCATTTTTGGTTTCCTTTACCCACCTCCAGCCTATTTCACACACCCTATTCCTGGATCCTTCATGACGTCATTATCGCCCATTTGACTACACCAAACACGTGAGGTCCATCCTATTTGCTTCCATCTTCCTCAGCCACTTACTCATTCATCCCCAAGCCCCCTTTCTCCTTAGCCACAGTCAGGAGCTCAAGCCAGCCCACCCCGAGTTCTCCACTGAATCCACTGCTCTCCCCCCAGCAGCAAAGGAGATCTTTCACAAGCTTTAATTGCAAGTAACAATGCTGAAGTGCTACGAGGTTATTTCTGGATGGTGGAAATGTGGGTGGCTGTTATTTTCTTCTTGGTACTTTTTTGCACTTTAAACATTTCCATAGAAAACTCAAAACAAAATGTTCCATAAAAACAAAACAAAAAATATTACCTTCTCAGAAGGGCACCCCACCCCTTCCCCATCCCTACATTATTATCTCTAATAGCATCCTGTTATTTTCCTCTTGGTCTTTATCACGCTTTGCAGGGGTATACATTTTATTCCTTTGCTGCTTTATTGTCTCGCTCTCTCACTAGCTATAAGACCACGAGGGCAGTACCATATTTATTATGTTGATTACTATATACCCAGCACCCAGGCTTATGCCTGCCACATGTAAAGGTTTGATTCACCCAGGTATCCCTCATTATCTGAACTCTCACTATCCAACTACTCACTAAAATGACTTACAAAAATGTTTATTCCAGATTTATTGTCTGAATCAAAAACTTGCTATTGCAAATCAGTAAGCAAGTTCCAGAAAGCCTGTTTACCTTGCAAGTGAGTCCAGGTAAGAGGCTGTAGAATGTGTTGCAGTCCTATCTCGGCCACCGCCTGATAGATGTTGTTTAAATGTGTACCATCAACATCCAGAGGGTGAGCGTTCCCAATCATTAAATGAAAAATGTTTTCTCACAAAGTAGTATTCATTCAGCTTCATGTTCATCAGCAATCAGAGGAAAGGGAAAAAGAGGATCCAAATGCTGAATCTTCAAAAGAAATTGTAGCTCACATCCACAAAACCAATGCTGCAGTGAGTGTGTGCACGATACCAAAGTAAGCACCGTGCTCCAAAAATGCAATGAGAGGCCCGTCTCATGCTGTCTAGAGCTACATAACCTTAAGCAAAGAGAATATGAACAGATGGCCACTTGGAGAACTTTTGTTCCCTTCACGTTGTTACATCTACAGCTTCAGACTACGGCTTAAAGTCACACCCACTTCAGGAGTCTCACATGCCAGAGAAAGCTAACCCTGAGTTCCTTGTATTTGGACTTCTAAGATGTGAGGCCTCTACAGCTCCGCTGACTCTTTTACTAACCCCCAAATGCCAACCTGACTGAAGCGTCCATTTCCTTCCTCTGGCCACCAGACTCTGCTGAGGCAACTCTTCCATTGGCCAATAACCATCATTAGAAAATTGCCCTTTTATTTCATTTTACTAAGTGTAATTTTCATTGGTTATTTAAAGCATCTTAAAGATATTATTTCCACCCTGGTTATCTATATTTCAGCAATGTTCACTGAATGTGGAAGAAGGATGAAATTCATATATACTCTACATGCAGGCTGCAACAGTATCACCAGAAATCTTGTTACAAGTGCTAATTCTTGGGTCCCAACTCAGTCTCCTGAATCTGAAATTCTGGGTCACACGATTGTGTGCTTCAGCAAACTCCCCAGATGATTCTGACATACACCAAAAGTTGAAAAAATATGAGCCTGTTTCTGTTCTTCTGTTCATTTGTTTTGTTTGAAAATCAAACGAAAAATGCATTTTTCCCTCTACCTTACTTTGTTGTTAGAATACAGGATATAATATATACGACATGCAAAATATGTGATAAACTATTTATGTGATTGGTAAGGGTTCCAGTCAATAGGAGTCTATCAGTAAGGTTTTTGGGGAGCCAAACGCTATATGAGGATTTTTGACTGTGCAAGGGGTCGGCACCTCTAATCCCCATGTTGTTCAACAGTAATACTGTATGTCAATTATGAGAAAATGTAAAAAAAAAAAAAAACAGAAAGCATAACAGAGAAAATAAAAAATGTCCACATTTACGCATCCAGAATATACTGCTAATATCTTGGCATGTTTGCTCTCAGAATTTCCTCCCCTCTCTCTTCTCTCTCTGCCTCTTCCTTCCTACCCTCTTTCTGTCCTTAGTTTTTCTTTAAAATTTTTTTTAACATTTATTCACCTTTGAGAGACAGACGGAACACAAGTGGGGAGGGGTAGAGAGAGAGGGAGACACACAATCCAAAGCAAGCTCTAGACTCCAAGCTGTCAGCACAGAGCCCGGCATGGGGCTCAAACCCACGAACCGTGAGATCATGACTTGAGTCGAAGTGGGATGCTTAACCAGCTGAGCCACCCAGGCACCCCTATTTTTTCTTTTTTCAAAAGAAAAACTAGCCTTCTTTTGTCAACACAATATGTGCTTATTTTATTTATTCGTCATTTATTTATTATTTTTTAATGTTTATTTATTTTTGAGAGAGAGAGAGAGAGAGAGAGAGAGAGAGAGAACAAGTGGAGGAGGGCCAGAGAGAGAAGGAAACACAGAATACCAAGCAGGTCCCAGGTTCTGAACTGTCAGCACAGAGCCCGATGTGAGGCCCAAACTTACGGACCATGAAATCATGACCTGAGCTAAAGTTGGATGCTTAACCGACTGAGCCACCCAGGTGCCCCAATACATGCTTAGAGAATTCAAAAAGTTTAGAAAAGCACAAAGTTAGGGAAGTTGACAGTTCCCACAAAACACTATCCAAAACCAATTATCACTGATATTAGGAAGATTCCAGATAAGCGCTTAGGCTCATGCAAAAAGATACAGAAGTATATAGATAGACACAGACACGGAGGCTTTAAAGAGGATGCTATTTCTTAATTAAAATAAGAATGAAATAGTTAAATCGTATTTTAATTAAAATGTTACTTTTAGTTTTACTTGAATATCACAGAAAAAAAGCAACTGAAGCGAAACTAAAGAATTCCTAATCAATATCTCTTCCTCACCAGATATTATTTCCTAACAGACTCCTGAGTTTAAGAAAGAAGATTCTAAAATATTAAGCGGTTGAACCTGGAATTTTTTTTAAGGTTTATTTATTTTTGAGAGACACAGTGCGAGTGGGGGAGGGGCAGAGAGAGGAGACACAATTCAAAGCAGGCTCTGGGCTCTGAGCTGTCAGCACAGAGCCTGATGAGGGGCTCGAACTCATGAATCACGAGATCATGACTTGAGCTGAAGCCAGATGCTTAACCGACTGAGCCACCCAGGTGCCCCTGAAGTTGGAAATTTTTAACTACCTGTTCCAATTTTAGACTTCCTGCTATGAACAATGAGGATGCTCATGTTTTCACACCACCTCACACCTCTCTCCCCCCACTTTCCAGTGTTGGGACATTGTATTCTTTTTAAAAAAACATTTATTTTATTTTATTTTAAGTAGTCTTCATGCCCAGCATAGAGCCCAATGTGGGGCTTGAACTCATGACTCTGAGATCAAGACCTAAGCTGAGATCAAGAGTCAGATGTTTGAACCACCCAGGTGTCCCTTAAAAACATTTTTAAACTGAATTATAATTGACATACAATATACAGTTGATCCTTGAACAATGCAGGGTGCTGACCCTTGTGCAGTTGAAAATCTGCATATAACTTTTCACTCCCCAAAACCTAACTACTAATGGCTTACAACTGACTGGAAGTCTTAGTGAAAAGACTAACAGTTAATTAATGCATATTTTTATGTTATATGCATTATACACTATATTTTTATGACAAAGTAAGAGACAATACATTTACAGTACTACCCTTTATCAAAAAAATCTGTATATAAGTGGACCCATGCAGTTCATACCCACGTTGTTCAAGGGCCAAGCACATATTAGTTTCAGGTGTACAATATATTGATTCAAAATTTTTATACATCACAAAATGATCACATCAATAGTTACTAGTTACTATTACCAAAGTTATTCCAGTACTTTGGAATACAGTATTGAGTATATTCCCTATGCTGTACACTACATCCCCTTGACTTATTCTGTAACTGGAAGTTTGTACCTTTTAATTCCTTTCACCTATTTCATCAGTCCCGCCACCACCTTCCCCTCTAGCAACTGCCAGTTTGTTCTCTGTATCTGAGTCTGGATCTGTTTTGTTTGTTCATTTGTTTTGTTTTTTAGGTTCTACATGTAAGTGAAATCATATTGTATCTGTCTTTCTCTGACTTATTTCACTCAGCACTGTATCCTCTAGGTCCATCCATGTTGTCACCAATGGCAAGATCTTATTCTTTTTTATGGCTAATATTCCATTGAATATATGTATCACAACTTCTGTATCCATTCATTTTTTTAAAAATTTTTTAAATGTTTATTTATTTTTGAGACAGAGAGAGACAGAGCATGAACAGGGGAGGGTCAGAAAGAGGGAGACACAGAATCCGAAACCGGCTCCAGGCTCTGAGCTGTCAGCACAGAGCCCGACGCGGGGCTCGAACTCACGGACCGCGAGATCATGACCTGAGCCGAAGTCGGCAGCTTAACCGACTGAGCCACCCAGGCGCCCCTGTATCCATTCATTTTTGATGGATGCTTAGGTTGCTTCCATGTCTTAGCTATTGTGAATAATGCTGCAATAAACATAGGGGTGCATATATCTCTCCAGAATGGTGTTTTCATTTCCTTTAGATACATACCAAGTAGTGGTATTACTGGATTGTATGGAGGTTCTATTTTTAATTTTTTGAGAAACCTCCATACTGTTTTCCATGGTGGTTACACCAATTTACATTCCTACCAACAGTGCACAAGGATACCCTTTTGCCTACATCCTCACCAACACTTATTTCTTTTCATTTTGATAAAAGCCATTTGATGGGTGTGAGGTGGTATCTCATTGTGGTTTTGATTTGCATTTCCCTGGTGATTAGTGATGTTGAGCATCTTTTTCATGTGTCTGTTGGCCATCTCTATGACTTCTTTGGAAAAATATCTATTCAGGTCCTTTGCCCATTTTTAAAACAGGCTGTTTAGGGTTTTTTTATTGAGTTGTAGGAATTCTTTATATATTTTGGATATCAATCCCTTATTGGACATACTGTTTGCAAGCATCTTCTCCCATTCAGCAGGTTGCCTTTTCATTTTGCTGATGGCTTCATTCGTGGTACAAAAGCAGGTATATTATTCTTTTCTCATTGGCAGTTTAGAGCCTTCACATCCTACCCTGTCATGGAAGAATAGTTGGGAAGTCCTGCACCTGACCCTTCCCAAACTCCTCCTTTGAGGGTTTTCGATGTTCCTGGTGCTCCTGCACCAAGTCCTGTGCTTCCTACATCTTCAGTGTGTCACTAAAGTCACCAGTATCAGTCACCTCAGCACCACTACCACTAGCCCCTCATAGGCTGGTGGTCGAGTGGGAACAATTTCCTTAGGATGAAGGGGAACTTATTCCCCTTCCAATTCTCTCCTGTATCTTGTGTTTCTCAACCAACCAGATAAAGCATCCTTCCAGATTTTGGAGGTCCCAGCGTCCTTTTCTTCTGGCACCTTCCATTACTCACAACTGTGGGGCTTATCTTTTTAAGGAAAAATAGGATCATAAGAAGAAAAATACAGCTTAGGAAAAGTGTGTGGAATATTTCAAAGGGTAAAAACAAGCAATTTGCTTAACAAAGGAGATTCCTGATGAGTGAGGTACAAAGCCCTTCATCAGAGGAAATTATAGGCAAGTGCTAGGTAACAGGAAAATATGTAAGTAGAAAGCACAGCAGGGGTGGTGGGATAGTGGGAAGGAATCCCAGGAGGATGAGTAACAATATTTTTACACTGATGAGTATTTTATATTTACATGCAGCAAAAATACAGGGCATCCCTCTATCCTTCCCCTGCCTCCTTGCACATATGGTCTTGGGTTGAATAAAATTTAGTCCCTAAAGTCCTTGTTAAATGATGATTAACTTGTTAAAATGTATGTTTTAAGAACTATCTATGCTAAAAAATAAATAAGAATGTTCAGCAATCACAGTTTCCCCAAAGTGCTTATGTTTTAGAAAGTCAGGAAAGAATGGTTCAGGGATACCATGGATCACAGTAAGCCCAAGATTTGTTTTCCATCTCACTGGGGATGGCCATTTTTGAAGGGCTGCCCCAATACTACATTCAGAACAGTGTCCCTGGTGTGGGAGTCTGCCTTCTACGATGGCCCCCAATGATCCCCGCCCTCCTTTGTGCAATTCTCTCTCCATGAGTGAGGATGGGACCTGTCACCTGCTTCTACCAAAAAAATATGGCAAAGGTGATAGGATGTCTCTTCCATGATTAGGTTACAAATGATTGTGACTTCTGTCTTGCAACAGACTCTGTCTACTGACTTCTCAGTTTATATGTTTTGATGAAGTAAGTGGTCATGTGGGAGAAGCTGAGAGAAGCCTCATCCAATAGCCAGCAGATAACAGAATATTGCTAACAGAATGTATCACTGACTGTTGGACACCACATGAAGAGCTTGTAAAGAGGGTGAAAATTCGGATGAGACTGAGGACCCTTGGCCAATACCTTGATCAAAGCCTCATCAAAGACCATGAAGCAAAGGACCCAACTAAGCCATGCCTAGATTCCTGATTTACAGAAACTGAGACTTTATAAACATGTATTGTTTTAAGACACCAAGACATGGGGCAATTTGCTACTGTTTTAAGACACCAAGACATGGGGTAATTTGCTACACAGCAAGCAATAACTAATACACCTGGAATAGTATATACTACTACATGCTTCCTCCAGTCAGTTCACCCTCATGGAGAATCACTGAGTCAAGAAAAAGCATATGAGGATGTCAAGAGTAGTTATGGGGGATTTACAAAGAGAGAGTGAAGTTAATGTAGATAAGATTTTTAATTCAATTGGCTGTGAAAAACAACCACCATTTAAAATTCATGTTCTATCTCAGTAATTTACATCCCATTTCTTTTTATTCCAGGGTCTTACTGTATTCTCAGTATAGTCCCTTTTAATGATTACTGGTATATCTTCATGAATTTACTATAAAATTCTTTGCAGATAAATGGCCCCTCAGGGACAATTAAGAGATCCTAGCTTTAGATAGTAGCATTTGGATGCTTTTGTTGATTTGGCTTCTTGAAGTGACTACCAAAAAAACCCCCATATTTGGGTATATTTTTCTATTTTTTTTTTTGCTTGAGTTTTCAGCACACCTTTTATCTTCAAACAGTTCAGTTTTAATACATGTTCTTACAACATTTACTTCAAATTCCCATCTTTCAAATGAGGAAAATAATACAGCTCTCAAACATGTCAAGGGTATTAAAGATGATGCTTAAAGTGCTATGGAACTGAAAAGTGCTATTAAATTCATTTTTATCCAATCTACTCTTATGAGCCCTTACAACATCACACTTTTTCACAGGCTCCGGATTATCTACTGCCACCCAGAGAACAGGGAATTCAGTCTTATTATGTGAATCATTTGGTGCTTGTATCAATCAAGGTTCTTGGCTATAAGCAACAGACACTCTGGCTCATTTAAATGAACAAGGAATGATAAAATGGTATCAAGTGGCTCATAACATCCTCAGTAGGGACAGAAAATAAGGCTTAGGAGGCTATGCAGCCAAGAAAGATGCACAAATCACACCCCAGTACTGAAACCACATAAACATCATTAGAACTGCCACTGCATTTGGACATCCTATGTATCACTGACTGTTGGACACCACATGAAGACCACTACCCTCCTTGGAGAAATGGCTGATTCCAGGCATGGGGCAGGGAAGGTACAATGTGAGCCTGGAGCATCCTGTGGTGCAGAAAGCAAGGAAGTGCTCAAGGAACAGTGGGGATGCATCAAAGGGGCACAGGCATTGGCTGGAAAGCCAAATTTGGGATAATTTAAGGACCACAAAGACTAATGATAGTAATGGATTATAACAAGGAAATCAATGATTCTGCAGTAATACTATATATAAAAGGTGGGAGGAGGAATAGCTCTTCAAGAGAATGTCAGCTTAGACATGTAGAAGAAATGATAGAATTCAAAAATCTCCATTTCACAATCAACAATGTAGTTATTGATTTATGCAAATCATCAGTGGATACTAAAACCAATGAGTGAGATGCTGTTAGATAACAAGATATTCATATAATCTCAAAATGTCACCTTACAGATGACTGATTAATTTCAAAGGTACAAAAGATATCTTTACAGTTGAGAGATCTGGTAGACCCCACCTTAAAACAAATGATCAAATCTAGCACCTCCAGTAATGGGACAAACTGATACCATGTTCCTCCTGATATGATGCAGTGGGAAGGACACAGTATCACTTATGTAGTATTCTGACCAAAAACATGATCTATACCTAAGAGTGAGGAAATAATTAGACAAATCCAGAATGTCAGTAGTCATGAAAGATAAATAAACATGGAGAGACTGTTCTGGATTAAAGGAGACTAAAAAAATCCACAACAGCCACATGCATAACAGCCATATACAATTTTTTTATTAAAAAAAATACAAATGGGCACCTGGGTGGCTCAGTGGGTTAAGTGTCTGACTCTTGATTTCAGTTCAGGTCATGATCTCATGGTTGTGAGACAGCCCCGCATTGGGCTCCTCACTGGGTATGGTGCCTGCTTAAGATTCTCTCTCTCCCCCCCCCCTCTTTTTCTGCCCCTCCTCTGCTTGTGCATGCACCCACACACAGTCTGAAAAAAAAAGTACAAATAATATTTTGGAGACAATTGGAGAAGTTATGAAATGTATACTAGATAATATTATAGTAGCAACATTACATTTCTTTGATGTGACAATTGTGTTGTCAGTATGCAGGAGAATGTATTTAGTAGATGAATGCTGAAGCATTTAGAGGTAACATACTATGATATCTTCAATTACTTGAGTGTTCTGGAAAAAGATTAAGCAAATGTGGCAGGATGTTAAACAATTTGTGACTATAGATCTAGGATATATGGAATTTTGGACTACTTTACAGGGCCTCACATTTCACTTATTCTCTGTTCCTTTTTTTTTTTTTTTTCATTAAATAAATTTCCAAAGAGGAAAGAACCATTCCTAAGTAAGCAGAAAAATGCAACTGCCATCCCCTCCAGAGCCATTTACCAAATGTGGGCAAGTACTGAGGAACAAACTTACCATATGCAGAGAGACATCATGGGGTCAAAAGAAACCAGGGAAATTTCTTTTTTTTTTTTTTTAATTTTTTTTATTTTTTAATATATGAAATTTACTGTCAAATTGGTTTCCATACAACACCCAGTGCTCATCCCAAAAGGTGCCCTGAAACCAGGGAAATTTCTAACAGTTGTGTGGGCTGGCACAACTGACTGAAATCAAGAGAAGCCCCAAACATCTAGACAGTTTTCTCCAACAGGCCTTTTGCCAAGAACTGGGGCAATGAGAGAGGTTGGGAATAGAGGCAACTTGGTAGACTTAAACCGAACTATATCATAATTACATTAAATGTAAATGGAATAAACACTTTAATGACAAGACAAAGACAAACAAAATATCAGGGCACAGAAAAAATTTAAAAAAATATGGGAAAGACATACTGAAAAGAAAACTCTCTAACTATATTAATGCTGAAGTAGACTTTAGGGAAAGAAGTATTACTAGAGATAAAGAGGATGACCATAATGAAAAAGAGTCAGCTCAACAGGAAGGCACAGTGATCCTAAATGTGAATGTACTTCTAATAACATAGTTCCAAAATATAAAAAGAAAAACTTCACAGAACTAAAAGTACACCCAGATCAACAATCTTATTTGTATGAACTTAAACTTTCTCATTAATTGCTAGAACAAGTAGGAAAAAAAATCAGTAGAGACATAAAAAATTTAAACATACTATCAATCCCCATGATCTAATTGACATTTGTAGCATGCCTAGAGAAATCTCATGAAACATTAACCAAAACAGACCAACGTTCTGGAGCATAAATGAGTCTCAATTAAGTCAAAGACTGAAATTATATAAAGTAAGCTCTGAGACCAAAGTGGATTAAACCAAAAATCAATAAAAGAAATATACTTAGGGAAAGAAATAAGCAAAAGCTTCCAGTTTATGAAAAGCATTTGGGTCCCTGATGATTCTGCCACGGACCCGAAAAGAGCTGTGGCTGGCTGAATGATGCATGTGGGCTATCATTTTCCTGCCTGCCAGTAAGAGGAGAGTTCCTGAGATGGATACATGGGCAGTATGACAAGATATATGCCTCGGGGCAGCAAGAAAAGAGTGGACTCTAGGTAGCTCCGTTGGGTAACTTTCTGTTGTGACCATCTGAGAGAACTGGGAGGAAGAGTAGTGATTTCTTATCCAAAGATAAGGTCTTACCTTTCTGAAATACTTACAAAGTGGAAGTTCAAAATTTTATGGGAAAGAAGATCTGAATGGGTATACAGATGAGACAAGATCAGCCATGATTTGGTAATGAGTGAAGCTAAGGTGGTTGGGTACGTGGGTGTTTATTACTCTATTCTGTCTGGTACATAATTTAAATTCTTCCATAATAATTTTAAAAAAAGCACAACAAATTGGTATGGATAACTAACTGGTTTGAACCATGGAGATAATGTCTCTTAAAATCTGTCCTGGGCAGGAGGCAAATGAGAAGGAACAATTCCCTTCTTCCCTTTTCCACACCCAGCTAAGAAACCCATGGGAGGATGACTGCACAACAATGGAAAAGTCCCAGCTGGCTCTGAATGAGGATATATGGGTTGCATTCAGGATAAACTTGGTTTCCAACTGATTTACAAATTGATTCCAGGGTCAGGAGTTTTAGAAAAAACACCATAAATAACTTGCATAGTAGAACTTTGTATAATAATCACTCTTTTGACATTTTATCCTTTCCAGTTTTTAGTTTTAAATGTATACAAAATTTCTCAGCCACGGGCCTAATGTTTTTCCCCCTGCATCTGGTGCTCGTGGTACTTAAAAGGCCAGTTCTCTAAACTTTTGTGGGTTTGAGCAGTACTTCCAAGGTCAAGGGATAAAGATTGCTCATTGATATCTGTTTAGAAGATGAGGCAATTTCACAAACCAAGCTATGAAGACCAACAGTGTATAGAATTTGGTGAAACTATGAATATCAACTCTTGTGAGAAGCATGACTCAACAGAATTATGCAAAATTATGGGTACATTGATATGATAGACTTTATTAATCTTTTATAAACTGCATGAATTATTGGAGCATGTATATAGCATGTGGGCTATGTTTTAATAAGCACACTGTTGGAGGCATTAATCAATATCAAAATAATGGAGATTTCTCTACTTATATTTGTGAAACCAGGAGATGCATTCAATTTAGTGGCTGTATCAAAACAGCCTTCTATTTATTCGTGCTTTCATTCATTTGATAAATGTTCATAAAGTCTCTAAGTAGGCCTGGGGCACCTGGGTGGCTCAGTCATTTAAACATCTGACTCTTGATTTGGGCTCAGGTCATGACCTGCGCTGCTGACAATATGAAGCCTGCTTGGGATTTTCTCTCTCTCCCTCTCTCTCTGCCCCTCCCCTGCTTGCACTCTCTCTCTCAAAATAAATAATAAACTAAAAAAAAAAGTCCCTGTGTAGGCCAACCACTTTATTTTTCAAATTAATGTCCAGTTTGCAAATATCTGATACCCTTTCTGAACCCTAAAGAAAATTTTACTTCTAAGGGGAGTAAAATTTCATCTAGGAAAGAACTGAAAGTTAGGATTCAATTTGGAAGCAAAGCCTTCTATAGCACTTAACTCCACAGTGGGTTCACTGGAGAAGATAGATTATAGCCTGGTCCTTACAGAAATCATGATCTTAAAATTGCACAAACTCTTACATATGCCTGACAAGGTCCTTCACAATCTGGTTCCTGGCACCTCATCTCTCCAAACTACTCATCCCACCATCTGTTACCTTTCTGTACTTCCTTCAGGTCACAGAATGTACCATTGTTTCTCTCCCTTCCTAGACTTCACACATACTATTCTCACTGCTGGCAACACTTTGCCCACGTCCTCCTTCCAATGGCTGACTACTTTTTGTCTGTTAGGTCTCAGTTAACTTGTGTATTGGCCAGGATAGGCTATCTTGTGCCACAGTGAGAAACACTCAATCTCAGTTGCTTAAGATAACAAGTGTTTGTTTTTCTCTCACACAAGGTCCTTTGCAGGCCTAGCCCCCTCTCCAGGACAGCTTTCCTCCTCAGGCTGGCTGAGGACTGTACCCTCATATCAGCATAGGTTTCCACACTCACCATAACAGGGAGAAAGAAGAGCTGGTCTCACACCAACAAAGGATTTCTCTGGCCTAGAAGTGACACAGGTCACTTGCATTAACAACCCACTGGCAGAACAGTCACAAAGCCAAGGCCCTGCCTAACATTAAGGGGACAGAAATGTAAAATCTTTCCAGGTGCCAAGAATGATGAAAAGCGTAATTATCCATAAGCAGCACTAACATTTATCACAAGGTACCACTTCCACTGATAAGCCTTCCCTTGCCCTCTAAACAGATGCAACTGGTTTGTTGAGGACTCTCAGTCTGTGTGCTTGGTTTTTGTCCAATTACTACCTCCCCCTTCTCCACCAGGTAGCAGGTCCTTGAAAACATCTTGACCAGTCACTTTTGCTTATTGGAACAATTCCCATTCAGCTCAAATATTCAGTCCTCTTCACTCTGAAATTTCAATCTCAAGGTCAACTGAACATTCATCTGATTCTTCTACCCTTATGTCAGGCTTGAAGTGGGGGATGATGCATGGTCTGTTTACATACATTCCTTTCCTCCCTGTTACAAAGACTAACTTCTGCATGCGTTAGGGCAGAGGAAAGGCAAAAGAAAAGAGCTAAATGTCCCTTTCTGTACTGATTAAGTTGACACTACTCTTCTTTGTTTTTCTCCCCTCCTCTGACCAACACTAACACACAACAATAGACACCTGTTTCAGCAGACTCCTTGCTACCTGAGTCTCATGGAGCACATATATGGCTCCTTCACAACACCTGGGTAAGTCTTCCCCACTGCATTCTTTCCTGTCCTGGGAAACCAGCCTTCACCAGGACCACTTTGATTCCCACCCTTTACCACAACAAAGACAGCCTACCCTTTGGCCTCTTTCTGCAGCATACCCCTTTGGTGGAAGAGACCAGCAACACTGCTCAAGCCCAGATACCTTGCAAGGTGTCCACTAAATCCATAGGAAGCTCCCAAATCCTCCCCTCTGAAATGGTGGGTAGGCAAGCAAGTATGTTGCCAGCTCCTTTCTTAGCCCTGTCACCTTTTGCCTGTTCTCTTTGCCATTGTTCAAGGAAGCCAGGGACTAAATGACAAGTCCAATGGCTAAGCCAGTATCCAATTGGAGATGAAATGTCAGTTGACCTTTCCTGCCAACACTTGTGTACTAGTGATTCTTTTTGCTTCAACAGATTCAGAGAAGAGAAAATAGCCTCTTTTATGGAATGCTGCACTAACCCAAAGGCCTTCAACATGTTCCACTCTTGGTAGAATTATGCAGACTTGGGGGATAGGATGGGTCTGAACTAATTCCCCATTGGCAAGCCCTAAGATGGCTTTCCCTAACCTATGAAAATTCCTTGACCTCAGAATGTTGGGTATTTGATGTCTTGTCTTTAGAATGGATACTAGCGGGGTTCCTGGGTAGCCCAGTTTAGCATCTGAGTCTTGATTTTGGCTCAGGTCATGATCCCAGGGTTGTGGGATCAAGCTCTGCATGAGACTCAGTGCTGAGTGTGGAGAGTACTTAAGATTTTCACTTCTCTCTCTATTCCTTTGCCCCCTCTCCCCTGCTTGTGCTCACTTGTGTGTTCTCTATCAAAAAAAAAAAAAAAAAAGGATACTAGTAACACTCTGGGACATCAGAAAAAAATCCTGGACTTTACAGAGATAAGTGCCTTTTGCAAGGGCTTGCAGAGACCCTATGCTGCTTGGATCTGGGGACCATTACATTCTGTGGCTCTTGCTTGCTAAACTATCTCTCTCCCTCTGATCTAGCCAATCTTGGGATTTTCTGGCCCATCTGGGAGAACAACTCAGTGTCTACCACATGGTGAGAGCTCAGTAAGTTTTTGTCAACAAACCAGGAGAGCTAACTTTAGTGTGGGAAGGTTTTAAGATATAAAACTTAAAAGGACTTGAAAGAGATGTACCTGTTTTCAAAAGAAAAAAAAATAGAACATATTCTTTTCTTAAAATGTTTTATTTATTTTTCTGGAGAGAGATAGAGCACTTGTGTGAGTGGGGGAGGGGAAGAGAGAGAGGGGGGACAGAGGATCTGAAGCAGCTCTGTGTTGACAGCAGAGAGCCCAATGCGGGGTTCGAACTCACAAACTGTGGTATCATGACCTGAGCCAAAGTTGGACGCTTAACCTGAGCTACTCAGGTGCCCCCAAAATAGAAGATATTCTAAATAAAGTAAATAATTGGAGGATTAAGTCTGCAGACAGAAAAATTCTGTGCCTATGAATAGAGTTAGGTTTATTTAAATAGAACAAAATGGTGATTGCATACTGTATCAAGAAATGAGAAGTTGCTTTATAGAATATATACTTTCACATGTTAATTTTACAGAATCAAGTGCTTCCATTGTAGATATCTAGTGAAAATATAGCAATCTATCAATATGAAAACATATGGCCTCAATTGTTACAACAGGACTAATCTTGGCCCACTTCCAGAATTCCTAGAACAGACAAACTTTTCAGGCAGAGATAAAATGAGTATTGCATCATATTACCTCATTCCTTATAGCTGTCGATGCAATCAAGGTTTGCTGAACAGTATAATTTCCACTTTAAAGTTACCACTGGTTCCCTCTAGTAACTCAATACATGCTGAGTGAATTCTGAAATCATTTAGGCTTACAAATGTGGTCACGGAATAAATGCCCTGACCATGGTATATAAATGCCTAATCAAAAGCATTATTCTTGCTGAAATTCTTTGATTCTGTTTGGTGTTACATGCCTGGGGTCCTTTTGTGAGTATTTCAAGCCAGATGTAATTTACCTGTACTGGATAGGCATTTGTAAGTTATTCTTACAGAGATTTTCTCAGAGTTAAGGAAAATGTGTGTGTTTTGACCTATGTTTATATTTGAAGCAGAAGGGTAAAGCTGATTTTCTGGATCACCTATCTCCACAAGAAATTTTCTCTTGGATCACTGTATGCTGTTTGACTCCTTTTGAACTTTACATAATCAGTGGAATTCTTCATGACTGTTGTGAGAAATGTCAAGGCTTGAGTACAGACTTGGTTAATGGAGTCTTCACTTGAACGAAGCCAAGTGTGCTCCACCAGGACAGGAGTTTTCTTTAGACCTGTCCTTAACTGGCTGTAGCTGGTGGTAACCTGCAAAAATAGGTTATTTGAAGAATCTGGTTCACATCAGTTCTGGTTGCAGACTGTCATTCTCTCTGCATTGTTATTTTTTGGAGTGAGAATCTGAGCTGCTATTCCATACAGCCTTGAGTTTTCCCTTGGGGTTTCCTTGAACTGTTTTTTTCTTATAATCCTAAAAAATCTTCACGTATTTCCCAAAGTATTTCATACCACCACCCCACGATTTCCCCCTTTGGCTCATGTACATGTTCTGTCATGAGGCAGTTACAAATGAGGCAAGAAAGGGGCAGTTTTTCAACCAGACAGACTCTTTACTGCTGTGAAGGAATTCTTGGCAGATGCCTCTCAGTCTCTCTACATTAATTTTGTGAATGCAGACCTCCCTTGCTATCTGCATCTAATCCATTCCTGAAAACACGTGGGATAGCAAATGTTCAGATAAAGGAAGCTTATACTCTATTATTTTAAATGGCAAGAACAATGTATTCACAGCCCATCCAAAAGCTGCAACCAATTTTCTCAAATATCACCGGAACACTCTTAAAGCTCTCTGGAACCATGGACCAACGATGTAAATGTTAGAACCTTTAAACATTTAAAACACTGGCTACCTAATGTTTTGTGTGCATATGCCATTATATGATGGAATGTGCTTTCCTAAACTGTTTGAATTCTTCAAGCAAAGTATGTATTGTGTTCACAAAAGAAAGCTAGTTTTTCTTTAACAAAAAAAAATAAGAAATTAAAATAGCATTTAACTATTTTACTCTTATTTTAAATAACAGCATTCTCTTAAAAAGCCTCTGTGTCAGAAACAATGGCTTTGAATGACACATTGGACCAGATGGACTTAACAGATATATTCAGAACATTTCATCGTAAAGCAGCAGAATATACATTCTTCTCCAGTGCACATGTTACATTCTCCAGAATAGACCATATACTGGGACACTAATCAGCCCTAAGTAAGTACGGAAAGATCGAGATCATACCGTACATATTTTCAGACCACAACGCTATGAAACTCGAAATCAACCACAAGAAAAAATTTGGAAAGGTAACAAATACTTGGAGACTGAAGAACATCCTACTAAGGAATGAATGGGCTAACCAAGCACTTAAAGAGGAAATTAAAAAGTATATGGAAGTCAATGAACATGAAAGCACCACAACCCAAAACCTCTGGGACGCAGCAAAGGTGGTCATAAGAGGAAAGTATATAGCAATCCAGGCCTTCCTGAAGAAGGAAGAAAGATCTCAGATACACAACCTAACCTTACACCTTAAGGAGCTGGAAAAAGAACAGCAAATAAAACCCCAAACCAGCAGAAGACAGGAAATAATAAAGATTAGAGCAGAAATTAATGCTGTCGAAACCAAAAAAAACAGCAGAACAGATCAATGAAACCATAAGCTGGTTCTTTAAAAGAATTAACAAAATTGATAAACCACTAGCCAGTTTGATCAAGAAGAAAAAGGAAAGGACCCAAATAAATAAAATCAAGAATGAATCACAACCAACACTGCAGAAATACAAATAATAAAAGAATATTATGAGCAATTATATGCCAATAAAATGGGTAATCTGGAAGAAATGGACAAATTCCTAGAAACATATACACTACCAAAACTGAAACAGGAAGAAATAGAAAATTTGAACAGACCCATAACCAGTAAGGAAATCGAATTTGTAATAAAAAATATGCCAAAAAACAAGAGTCCAGGGCCAGATTGCTTTCCAGGGGAATTCTACTAAACATTTAAGGAAGAGTTAACACCTATTCTCTTGAAACTGTTCCAAGAAATAGAAATGGAAGGAAAACTTCCAAACTCTTTCTATGAAGCCAGCATTACCTTGATTCCAAAACTAGACAGAGACCCCACTAAAAAGTAGAACTATAGACCAATTTCCCTGATGACCATAGATGCAAAAATCCTCAACAAGATATTAGCCAACCGGATCCAACAACACATTAAAAAAATTATTCACCACGACCAAGTGGGATTTATACCTGGGATGCAGGGCTGGTTCAATATCCGCAAAACAACATGATTCATCACATCAGTAAAAGAAAGGACAAGAACCATATGATCCTCTCAATAGATTCAGAGAAAGCATTTGACAAAATACCAGCATCCTTTCTTGATATAAACCCTCAAGAAAGTAGGGATAGAAGGAACATACCTTGAGATCATAAAAGCCATATATGAATGACCCAACGCTAATATCATCCTCAATGGGGAAAAACTGAGAGGTTTCCCCCTAAGGTCAGGAACAAGACAGGGATGTCCACTCTCACCACTGTTATTCAACATAGTATTGGAAGTCTTAGCCTCTGCAATCAGACAACACAAAGAAATAAAAGGCATCCAAATCGGCCAGGAGGAGGTCAAACTTTCACTCTTCACAGATGACATGATACTCTATATGGAAAACCCAAAAGATTCCACCAAAAAACTGCTAGAACTGATTCATGAATTCAGCAAAGTTGCAGGATATAAAATCAATGCACAGAAATCGGTTGCATTCCTATACACCAACAATGAAGCAACGGAAAGAGAAATCAAGGAATCGATCCCATTTACAGTTGCACCAAAACCCATAAAATACCTAGGAATAAATCTAACCAAAGAGGTGAAAAATCTACACTGAAAACTACAGAAAGCTTATGAAAGAAATTGAAGAAGACACAAAAAAATGGAAAAAGATTCCATGCTCCTGGATAGGAAGAACAAATGTTAAAATGTTGATACTACCCAAAGCAATCTACATATTCAATGTAATCCCTATCAAAGTAACACCAGCATTCTTCACAGAGCTAGAACAAATAATCCTAAAATTTGTATGGAACCAGAAAAGACCCTGAATAGCCAAAGCAATCTTGAGAAAGAAAACCAAAGCAGGAGGTATCACAATCCCAGACTTCAAGCTATACTACAAAGCTGTAATCATCAAGACAGTATAGTGCTGGCACAAGAACAGACACTCAGATCAATGGAACAGAATAGAGAACCCAGAAATGGACCCACAAACATATGGGCAACTAATCTTTGACAAAGCAGGAAAGAATATCCAATGGAATAAAGACAGTCTCTTCACCAAATGGTGCTGGGAAAACTGGACAACGACATGCAGAAGAATGAACCTGGACCACTTTCTTACACCATACACAAAAATAAACTCGAAATGGATGAAAGACCTCAATGTAAGACAGAAAGCCATCAACATCCTCGAGGAGAAATCAGGCAAAAACCTCTTTGATCTTGCCTGCAGCAACTTCTTACTCAACAAGTCTCCAGAGGCAAGGGAAACAAAAGCAAAAATGAACTACTGGGACCTCATCAAAATCAAAATCTTCTGCACAGCAAAGGAAACAATCAGCAAAAAGGCAACTGACAGAATGGGAGGAAATATCTGCAAATGACATATCAGATAAAGGGTTAGTATCCAGAATTTATAAAGAACTTCTCAAACTCAACACCCAAAAAACAAATAATACAGTGAAGAAATGGGTGAAAGACATGAATAGACACTTCTCCAAGGAAGACATCCAGATGGCTAACCGACACATGAAAAAATGCTCAACATCACTCATCATCAGGGAAATAGAAATCAAAACCACAATGAGATACCACCTCACACCTGCCAGAATGGTTAACATTAACAACTCAGGCAACAACAGATGTTGGTAAGGATGCGGAGAAAGAGGATCTCTTTTGCACTGTTGGTGGCAGTGCAAGCTGGTGCAGCCACTCTGGAAAACAGTATGGGAGGTTCCTCAAAAAACTAAAAATAGAGGGGCACCTGGGTGGCTCAGTCGGTTAAGCGTCCGACTTCGGCTCAGGTCATGATCTCACGGTCCGTGGGTTCAAGCCCCGCGTTGGGCTCTGTGCTGACAGCTCAGAGCCTGGAGCCCATTTCAGATTCTGTGTCTCCCTCTCTCTCTGCCCCTCCCCTGTTCATACTCTGTCTCTCTCTGTCTCAAAAATAAATAAATGTTAAAAAAAATTTTAAAAAACTAAAAATAGAACTACCCTACGACCCAGCAATTGCACTACTAGGCATTTATCCATGGGATACAGGTGTGCTGTTTCGAAGGGATACATGCACCCGCATGTTTATAGCAGCACTATCCACAATAGCCCAAGTATGGAAAGAGCCCCAATGTCCACTGATGGATGACTGGATAAAGAAGATGTGATATACCTATACTATGGAGTATTACTCAGCAATCAAAAGGAATGAAATCTTGCCATTTGCAACAATGTGGATGGAACTGGAGGGTATTATGCTAAGTGAAATTAGTCAGAGAAAGACAAAAATCATATGAGGACTTTAAGAGACGAAACAGATGAACATAAGGGAAGGGAAACAAAAATAATATAAAAATAGGGAGGGGGACAAAACAGAAGAGACCCATAAATATGGAGAACAAACTGAGGGTTGTTGGAGGGGTTGTGGGAGGGGGGATGGGCTAAATGGGTAAGGGGCATTAAGGAATCTACTCCTGAAATCATTGTTTCACTATATGCTAATTTGGATGTAAATTTTAAAAAATAAAAAGTAAAAAAAAGTAAAATAAAAAAAAGGCTCTCTGTGTCTATCTACTTATCTATCTTTTTGCATGAGGCTAGTAGTCACCTGGAACCTTCTTAGTATCAGTGATAACTGCTTTTGGGTGGTATTTTGTGGGGGACTGTGAACCTCAAAATAAGTATGTTTCGTGTTGACAAAAGAAGGCTAGTTTTTTGGGGCACCTGGGTGGCTCAGTTGGTTAAACATCTGACTTCGGCTCAGGTCATGATCTCACGGTTCATGTGTTTGAGCCCCATGTCAGGCTCTGTGCTGACAGCTCGGAGCCTGCTTCGGATTCTGTGTCTCCCTCTCTCTCTCTCTGCCCCTCTCCCCTCATACTCTGTGTGTGTGTGTCTCTCTCTCAAAAACATTAATAAATGTTAAAAAAATCTTTTAATTAAAAAAAGGCTGGTTTTTCTTTAAAAAAGAGAAAATAAGACACAGAGAAAGAAGGTTGTGGCAGGAGGTAAGAGAGGAGGAAACTGTGGAAGCCAAACATGCCACGATATTAATATTTTATTCTGGATGTGTAAATGTGAACAATTTTCTCCATTATACTTTCTCATTCTGTTTTTAGATTTTCAAAAACAGTTGTTTCTGGCTGAGAACAGGGGAGCTTTTGGTCTCTTTTTCTCCCAAAGGACAACTGTGAAGAGCTGGGCCACTATTAACTGAGGGGTTGTAAAATGTTGTTACTTTGCAAAATGATCCTCATGATGAAAGGCTGGGAATGAATCCATAGTTCAGCCTCCTTTAAAGTATTCATGCGAAATTCCAGAGGGAGTCTATGGGTATGTTTTATGGCATGGGGATATAAATAATTAACTGCTCATACGTGTTGCTTCTCATCGGTGAATCACTCTGAGTACATAGCTCACTCGATAGGCTTCCCCTAGCAAGCAGATGGCTACCTGGGGTCATAACCCAGCAAAGTTCCAAGGATTTAAGCATATTGATCTAGAAACAGTCATGTGGATACGTTTCTGTTTACCTGTGCAAATGCAGTGGCCTTAAGTTTTGTTTTAGAGTTACCCTTTGAGATTTATACCTACAAAACTTGAAGATGTTCAGATGTAAGCCTTGTGTAAATTTTAAATATTCCTCTTGTAAAAACTAAGTAAATGTCAACTTACAAGTTTCTGGTATTGTAACATTTTCTTTGCAGAAATGTTAAGCTTATCATAAAAGGAAATTTGTGAGAAGAAAAAACCCAACTCTGCAGTATTTTTGGAAGGTCACTAAGAGCTGAGGAAGGGCTTTTGTCTTCAATAGATTTTAGGGCATAACAATGTTGAGAGAGAGCCCCTTTTGCTTACTTCCAGTTTAACATGTTGCTGCACTATGGAAGAAATTCCTAAGACTCAAATAAAAGAAACAGTAGATTCATAACAGACCAAGGACTGACTAAATGACTAAAACTGTTCTGAAATTTAAAATATCACCAGGAGAGGCCACCAAGGAGCTGTAACGAGTCTCAGAAGCCATCACTGGTGTCATCCAACCAGAATGTTGGGACAAAAAATCATTTCCAGCTGTGAATGGAATGGTGGACTTTGGACAGGCTGTCATTTGGGCAAGGCCTTGTCAGAAATCTTGGGTTTCCACGTGATGGATGACGAGTGTCCAAATAGAGGAATAGCTCTTATTTCCTATTTGGTGGAGGAAATTTGTTGTGGCAATCCAGGTATCTAGCAGTTTTGAGGAACTTGGTCTTAGCTCTAAATGCATCAAACAGCAGTGATGTAAGACTCATCTGGGTGGCTCTGGGGCCTAATTTCCTCCCTACTAATGGGAGTTGAGGGACAATCTGGCTCAGCAGGTCTAGTGAGCTCAAGGAAAGGACAGGCTGCTACCAGTTACTGGGTTTGGAGGCTTCCTTTTTCTACCAAGGCCAGAGGAAATGTTCACGATGTTACACAGTTCCTGACCCTACATGTAGAGCATCACAGGGAGAGGAGGGCCCTCTCTATTGGAACGTTGGCCATGGTAGCAGTGGGATAATGCCACTTTGGGAGGACTGCACATGCTTTCTACTCTTTTATACATTGTCTCTCAATAAATGCTTTTTTTATGCATACCGTGCGTCACCATTGATGTGTGTTCTGACAACAGTCAGATACTAGATTTTTTTCAGAGGCCCATTTTACAGATACATTTATTCATACCATGAAGCAAATGGTGCCTATCAAAGCATACAGAGATGCTCTATGTTCCCATCTAATGTAGCCTGCTTAAATTTATAGCCCAACTGACATTTCTTCTGATTTGTAATCCAAGTAAAGATGGTTAATGGTGACCATGAGCAGGTTCAGGACTTGAAGTGTTCAAAACTTTATTTCTTTTATCAACACATCCCCAGGCTAATTGCTCACGAATAGGATTGGCTGAGTTTTCCAAAAGTCTAGTCAGAGAAACTGGCCCCAAATCTTATAACTCTATACTACATTATAAATCTTGCTGATTTGTTACCAGTAACATCTTTTGTATAATTTATTAAATAAAATTTATCATTTTCTCCCCAGTATAAAAGCAATACTTGTATTGCTTCGTAAATGTAGAAAAGGATAAAGAGAAAAAATATCCCTGTAATACTCTGCTAGATATAACTGCTCTTCTCGTTTTCATGTACATCCTTCCAGCATTTTTTTTTCCTCCACATGTGCACAGATTTAGAGTAATACTGTGATTACTCTTTTGTAACATGATTCTTTCACTTGACAATCATATTACGGGCATTTCCCCATGTCATTAAGTAGTCTTCAAAGGTTGCCTAGTATTCTAGCATTTAAATCTTTCTTGAATTTCATATATTTGAAAAAATGTTTATAAATAATGTATTAAATATCCTTTTATGTAGATCTTGAATTTATTTTAAATGTTTATTTTTGAGAGAAAGAGAGACAGAGTGTGAGTGGGGAGGGGCAGAGAGAGAGAGGGAGACACAGAATCCAAAGCAGGCCCCAGGCTCCGAGCTGTCAGCACAGAGCCCAACACGGGGCTCCAACTCATGAACTGTGAGATCATGACCTGAGCCAAAGTCGGATGTTTAACTGACTGAGCCACCCAGACACCCCATAGATCTTGAAACTCATCTAATTACTTCCTTAGACTAAGTTCCTAGATATAGAATTATTGAGTAGTGGGTATGAGTAAGTCTGAGGCAGCCTGATTATTATTTACCCCTTGTAGCTATTTTCATTTTCTTCCTGGACACTTGAATTTTTTTTAATTTCAAAGTTCAAAAGCTTAAAAAGGAAATGTCTTATTGTTGAATGTTCTGCAACACATTTTGCTGGAATGAAATGTTACCTTTCAATCAGCAAGTTCATTTATTTCTTTATTTTAGGGAGATTTTCTTGTATAATACTGATGAGCATACCTTCTTTCATTAGCGGGCTTCTCTATTTCTAGAACATCAATTATTCTTATGTTGGCTCATCATTACCCGTCTTCCACATCTATCTATCTATCTATTTATCCATCCATCCATCCATCCATCCATCCATCCATATGTCATCCATATTCCTGTGATCTATCTATCTATCTATCTATCCATATATCATCTATATTCCTGTGATTATCCCAAGTACTTCTCTATAGCCTTACCTAGGTTTTAGCTGACAGCTCTATGAATATTAAAAACAGAGGAGAAAAAATATCTATAGCCCTATAAAATTAAATATATAGATGAGAACAAAATTACCTAGTTCACTCAGTTATGATTACTGATCGTATTCTGGCTCACACCCTCCCAGACTTATATTTGCATATGCAAGTACTTATATACATGCCTCCTTTTAAAAAATGCATTCTTTTGAAATCCTGCCATTTGCAGCAACGTGGATGGAACTGGAGGGTATTATGCTAAGTGAAATAAGTCAGTCAGAGAAAGACAGATATCATATATGTTCACTCATATGTGGAACTTGAGAAACTTAACAGAAGACCATGGGGGAAGGGAAGGGGAAAAATAGTTATAAATAGAGAGGGAAGGAGGCAAACCATAAGAGACTCTTAAATACAGAGAACAAACTGAAGGTTGATTGGGGGGAGTGGGAGAGAAGGCAAAATGGGTGATGGGCACTGAGGAGGGCACTTTCTGGGATGAGCACTGGGTGTTGTATGTAAGCGATGAATCATCGGAATCTACCCCCCAAACCAAGAAGATCACACTGTATAGACTGTATTTTAGCGAACTTGATAATAAATTGTATTTAAAAAAATGCATTCTTTCTAATCTAGGAATTACATTTGTGGACTTTATCCCAAGGAAGTAATCACACAGCAATTCAAAGAGTTTTGTATAAGGACGTTCCCTACAGCTTAGTTTATAAGAATGAAAACAAGGAGGTAACGTAAATATCTATTAGAAGAGAATTTGTTAAACTGCTACATTCATATAAACAATACTACACAAATATTAGAAAGCGTATGTAGACCCATATACATTTGCTTGAGAATATCCCCACAACATGTAATTAAGTGAAAAAGCTGGCCTCAAAATAGCACATGGTGTGATCTCACTCGTGCAAAATTATTTATCCTAAGCCTACATGAATATGAATATGTTCCATTCAGTAATAACCCCCAATGACAGCAGTGGTTGTTACTGAATGGAAGGACTTGAGGTACTTTTGCTTCCTTTGTTTTGGCAAAAAATTTGAAATTTCTATATCTTTGAACAGAGATGGGGAAAATTAACAACATAGTTTATTTAAGGGGAAAATGTGTGTAAGTTAGAAAAATGCTAACAGTATTTATATTATTATGCAATGGGTCAATTTTAAGACACGTGGCTTCATAACCTTAAGCATAGGAAGATGGCTGATCTGCACAACCCTTAATCTGAACACTGACTCAGAGTGTCATTACCAGGCCACCATGGCTTGGGGTGCACCCTCCAATTAACGGTCACAGGCTTATATGATGTACTCTGTTTACAATGTCAATTTGTGAAACTATTCAATGTTTATTTACTATTAAACATCTATGTCACACAAGCTCATTCCTTCGAGGTTTGCAGCTGAAAGAAATATTTTGTGAAATCCCTTCGTGCTGTTTATTTTGATCTGAGAACATGACTACAAGGAAGACCTCACATGCTGCTGTTTTTGTGTTGCAGCACTTCCCATCACATTGCAGAATATTATTCTAGGGGGCTCTGGAAACCTGGGTTCCAGGTCTGACTCTGTGCCTATGTAAGCTTGAGTGCCTTGGAGTGTTATGGAGGGATCCTGGGCAAAATCTCATTACAGGACATGAACTTACTGATCCCTCCCATTTAGTGATTTTTCCTTCCTACAGAAGCATATATTACTAATGAATGGTTGCTTAGTAAGTTAATATATTGTACCATCAATCCTGGCTATTAAAATACCTTAGTACAAGAGTCACTCTATGCTTTTCGGTAAGATGTTTGTATATTTACACTGAGGTTGCATGAACAATATATATGAAAACTCCTGAGTGAGTCATTTTTCTAGAGCTATGTGTATTTCCATAATGTATTTAGGGAGAGTATCTATGTTTATTATTTATAATGTACCAAGTGCTGCTATGAATTAACACACTCCTTATCCCTGTTCTGTGTACTTCCACACTTCCAGAATGAGAAAGCTGAAACTGGGAAGCCTCATAAATTGTCTCATACTAAATGACTTGAGAAAGGTAGAGCCACGATTTGAACCTGGGCACAATGGCTCCAGAGCACCCTTTTAACACTACATTAAACGTTGTCTCTATTTGTAGGTAAAAAAGCACAGAGAGGTGAGTTGCTTATGGAGTCACAACTGGTTGCTAGACTCAGAGGAATAAGAAATATCAATGAGGGAAATAGGGACAGATGGGGGTGAGACAAAAGGAGAAGGGCAGATTTACGCAGTCACCCTCAGAAATCTTATTTGGAGAGGAGTGTGCCAAGAGTTTGCCATCATCCTTCAGTAACATTGCTCTATAATGTCCTCCTGAAGAGTAGGGGATGGGGGATGCTGGCTGACCACTGCACTAGTAGGTGGACAGAGGGGGAGCAAAAGTGAGTGTGTTCCAACCTCCCTCACAACACCTGTCAATTTGGGCCTGTGATGTGTCGCTTTACTGATCTTTGGGCATCAAGCAGTGTCTTTGGGTCACCAGTGCTTAGCCATGCAGCCCCTGAGGACAAATCTGTTCATTGCTTAATGGGCAACCAGTCTTCCCAGTATTTGACATTAAGCATTATCTGGGTAAGGTGTGTCTGATCTTCGCAATGTCATCAATAGCTGGTATTGCTGGGACCATGGATACACCATCCATCCAGTGCTCTCCTGGGATGGGAATGCTGAGTTCTCAGAGCCTCCCTATATATTAGTAGATGTTGCTGACCTGTTAGTTTAACATGGGCATAGTAGATGCAGTCAGTGCTCCATGCATATCACTTGCCTTCCTTCACCATTTTTGTGTTTCATTCCCAACAGTAGCAACTGCATCTCCTTGCTGGAGGACTGTCTTTGGCTGCTGGCCCTTGCTTTGCCTGTGCAAAGAGAGAGCTGGAAGTGTCCCCAGGAGCACTTGGTCCTTGACCAATGACTGATATCCAGAAGTATCAACACTCCAGTTCCTGTGCTTTCAATGGGGACAATTCTGAGGTATGACCTCTATTGTCCCAGGGATTCCTCAGGATCAAACCCAAGTTATCCTTTGAGGGATTTGCTGGCTGCTGCATCCTTGTTTGGTGTCCTTCCATTCCCAGGCCCTCTTCACCTCTACTTTAGTAATTTTTTCTGGGCACACTTCCTACAAAATCACTTCTAAGCACAGGAGTGTATTCAAAATTTAGACCATTTCCAAAATTTCCCTGGTGTTTACTTTCTGCCAGACTGTCACATCTCCTCTGCACAGTGCAGGTTCTGTCAGTCAGGGACATGTGTATAAAAATGCCTTAAAGGTTTCTCTGCATATGAAAGGGAAGGCTGAAGACATAGTCATGGAAAAAAACAGGGACTCCTGAATTCACTATTCAACATGAAATTGGAAGTTATAGTCAGAGCAATTAGGCAAGAAAAAGAAAATGAAGCAAAATTGTCTCTGCTCAAAGATGACATGATCTTATGCGTGGAAAGCCCAAAGATTACACACACACACACACACACACACACACAGAACCAATAAATGCGTACAGCAAAGTTTTAGAATACAAAATTAACAGGCCAAAATCAGTTGCTTTTCTATACACTAACAACAAACAGTCCAAAAAAAGGGAGTTAAAAAAGCATTTTCATTTACAATAGCCTCACATATAATAAAATACTTAGGAACTAACTTAACCAAGATGGAGAAAGACATGTACACTGAAAAAACTAGAAAACACTGCCAAAAGGAATTTAAAGAAGACACAAGTATATGGAAAGACATACCGTGTTCATGGATTAGAAGACTTAATATTGTTAAAATGGCTATACTACCCAAAGCCATCTACGGATTCAGTGCAATCCCTACCAAAATCCCAATGATGTTTCTTGTAGACACAGAAAACTTCATCCTATTATTCACATAAAATTTCAAGGGACCCCAAATAGCCAAAATAATCTTGAAAAAGAACAAAGTTGGGAGGACTTGCAATTCTTGACTCTAAAACGTACTAGTAATAAAAACATAAAACAGTCATATAGACAATCAGAATAGAATAGAGAGCCCAGAAATACACCCTTGCATGTATATATGGTCAAATGATTTTTGACAAGGGTGCCAAAACTATCCAATGGAGAATAGACAGTATTTCCAACACATGGTTCTGGGAAAGCTGGATGTGCACATGCAAAAGAATGAAGTTGGACTCTTACCTTATATATAAAAATTAACTCAAAATAGATCAAAGACCTAAATGTAAGAGCTAAAACTATAAAACTCTTAGAAGAAAACATAGGGGAAAGTCTTAATGAATTTAGATTTGGCAGTGATTTCTTGGATATGACACCAAAAGCACAAGCAACAGAAGAAAAAATAAACTGGACTTCATCAAAATTGAAAACTTGTATGCATCAAAGGACACTGTTAACAGAGTGAAAAAGCAATCCACAGAATGGAAGGGAATATTTGCTAATAATTTATCTGAAGAGGGATTAATATCTAGAAAATATAAATAGCTCCTACAATTTAACAACAAAAACCCAAACAAACCAATTCAAAAATAGGCAAAGGACTTGGGAAGACATCTCTCCAAAGAAGATATGCAGAGGCCCAATAAGCATGTGAAAAGATGCTCAACAACACTAATCATTAGAAAAATGCAAATCAAAACTACAATGAGATACTGCCTCACACCCATTAGGATGGTGGCTAGAAAAACAAAAACACAAACAAAAAACAAAAAAACAAGTGTTGGCAAGCACGTGGAGAAACTCATGCACTGCTGGTGGAAATGTAAAATGGTATATAGTTGCTGTGGAAAACAGTATGGCAGTTCCTTAAAAAATTAAACAGAATAACCATATGATCCAGCAATCCCTCTTCTGGATATATACACAAAAGAATTAAAAGCAGAGACTGTGAGAGATATTTATACACCTGTGTTTACAGCAGCATATTCATAAAAGCCAAAAGGGGGAAACAACCCAAATGTCCATGAACAGATGAACGGACAAACAAAATGTGCTCTATACATACAGTAGAAAACTATTCATCCATACAAAGGAAGGGAATTCTGACACACTCTACACAATTGATGAACCTTGATGACATTATCCTAAGTCAGACATAAAAGTTTTTATGACTTTTATGTATGTATGTATGACATAAAATATTTTATGACTCTGCTTATATGAGGTACCTGGAATAGTCACACTTGTAGAGATGGAAGGTAGAATAGTGGTTGGAAGGGGGTAGGGGGAAAGGCAATTGGGGAGTCAGTGTTTAATGTATACAGAGTTTGTGTGACATGATGAAAAAGTTCTGGAGATGGACAGTGGTGATAATTGCACAACAATGTGAATGTACTTAATGCCACTGAACTGTATACTTAAAAATGGTTAAAATGGTAAATTTTGCATTATGTATACTTTAATAAACACACACACACACACACACACACACACACACACACACACACCCCATAATCAGGTCTGGCCAGGACAAAGTGCCTAGAGAAAACAGAAATCTGAAGTGTTCTCAACAATGAAATGACACGCATTTTGGATTTCTAAAACAAGTCTGGGAGACAGGGGTGTGGTGGGGGCAGGGAAGAAGAGGAGAAGGGAAGGAGACCGGGCCCTACACAGCGTAATGGCCCCTGGAGAGGATGAACTGACAGGTGGGAAATTTTAAAAACTGGACTAAGTATGGATTTTATCTGCTACTCTATGCTTTGCTGTTTCTCTGTGCCTGTCATACTCAAGTCTTCAGTAAAAGTTTTTATAGACTCTCACAGGTTGTATGAGAAGTAAAGGGGGAGAATAAAGGCTTAGTGACTGTGTTCCATTGGTGGGTGAGCACAGAGTAGAGAACAGGGAACAACCCCAAGAGGCAAAACATGAATGATATGGAGGCATCAGCAGAAGCAGGAATTGGAGCAAAGAGTTACTAGGAGAGATGTAAGTCCTTTGAGTTTCTTCAGAATTACTGGGGCAATACTGGGTTTTCTGCCATTTGCAGGGAGAAGGCTGGTGCCATTTTTACTGAACTCCTGAAGGAGGCTGAGGGCAGGGTTACATTAGTTGCATATGGTGGTGCATGGACCTTCTACAGTGGGCAGGTTCTGGAAACACTGCTCTTACCCTGTGCCCTCATAATTCTGATGGTAATATGCCCTTTCTAGGGTGAGAGGGCAGGGCAGATCTGATTGCTCTAGTGGGAAATGTCTCCTGCTTGGAATTCAAACTGAAACTTCCTGAGTGAAAGAATTGAACATTGCTCAGAGAACAGTCACTTGTTTAGTTACTGTTTAATGCCCATGATTGTATAGGTAACTCTTAGTAGATACTTTTGCAGAATTTTTCTTTTTTCAAAAATTTAAAAAGTGTTTTTGTTTATTTTTGAGAGAGAGAGAGAGAGAGAGAGAGAGAGAGAGAGAGAGAATGAGAATGAGTAGGGGAGGGGCAGAGAGAGAAGGAGACACAGAATCTGAAGCAGGCTCCAGGCTGTCAACACAGAGCCCTACAGGGGGCTCAAACCCACGAATTGCAAGATCATGACCAGAGCCGAAGTCGGCCGCTTAACCAACTGAGCCACCCATGCGCCCCCTAAATTTTCCTTAACAAATGGACAAATGCCACAAGATTTTGAGGCTGTTAAGATTATGAATACCTTTAAGAAGTTTATAAGCACTTGAGAGCAAACTATCTGGTAAACTCCCTCCTGTTGGCAAGATCTTGTGCAGAATTTTTCTGTATTAGTCACTGACCAGCATCATTAGAAAAAGGTTCTGAAAATAGTAGAAGTAATTGGTGCAGCTGACATGTTGGCCATGTGTCAGATACAGGAAAAGTTCAGGAAAGAGTACAATACCTCTATAGAGGAGTGTTAGTTAACAAAAAAGCATCTGATGTTCCAAGCTTTGCAACTCCTTTAACAGGCATGGGTGATTGGAGAAACTTACTAACACCCCAAAGGTATTCCATGATTTTATTTCTGGTTATGCTCAAATGACATATCTGAGCCACTTTCCATTATATGACTTGGTTTGTACTCTGCAGCCATTTAAAAATTTTTGTTAATGTTTATTTATTGTTGAGAGACAGAGAGAGACAGAGCATGAATGGGAGAGGGGCAGAGAGAGAGCAAGACAGAATCTGAAGCAAGACAGAATCTGTGAGCTGTCAACACAGAGCCTGATGCAGGGCTTGAACTCATGAGCCGTGGGATCAAGACCTGAACAGAAGTTGGACGCTTAACCAACTGGGCCACCTAGGCCCCTTGAACCATGCAGCCATTTTGAAAGATGCATAAGAGACCCTGATGTTAATGTCAAAATGTGGTTTAGGGGTACCTGGGTGGCTCAGTCGGTTGAGCTCAGGTCACGATTTCTCGTTTTGTGGGCTCAGGTCACGATTTCTCGGTTTGTGAGTTCAAGCCCCATGTCAGGCTCGCTACTGTCAGTGCAGAACCTACTTCAAATTCTCTGTCCCCCTTTCTCCATCCCTACCCCACTTGTGCTCTCTCAAAAAAATTAAAAAAACAAACAAACAAAGAAAGAATGTTGTTTCATCTTTCTGAAGAAGGTCCATCAAAAGTCATGGGCTTGGGTATCTGTACACAGCTGTAAGTGGTTGACAGCTGGCTCTCTGGGGTCAGATGCTAAAAGCCAACCCACTTCATTGTGGGCCGATTGCAGACCTGGTGCAAGGTGCGATCAGCTGACACAGGATGTTCCATCTTCTTCTGGGAAACCCCTCAGCCAGCCCAAGTCTGCACCTCAGCAACAGTCATTTGGGAGCTGGCACTAGATTCTCCTACTTAGACGGCTTATTGCCAAATGAAGTAGGACAGGCAAAGACCTAGTGAAAGGGACAAAGAAGGCTGAATATTCTTGGCAATCTAGAAGACATATTGAAGCACCAACATGACATGGAATCCATTAAGGCTTAAGTTTTTCTAGGGCAGGACTTCTGACTCATTCTCTCATCATTGTGCCATCAGTGCCTAGCATATCTGGAACATAATAGATATTTTTTAAATGTTTTCTTTTTTTTGAATTTATTTTTATTTATTTATTTTATTTTTTTGAGAGAGAAAGAGAGCACAAGCAAGGGAGGAGTAAAGGGAAAGGGAAGAAGAGAATCTTTTTTTAAATAATTTTTTTAATGTTTATCTTTGAGAGACAGAGACAGAGCACGAGCAGGGGAGGAACAGAGAGAGAGAGAGAGAGACAGAGAGAGAGACAGAGAGACAGATACCACCTGAAGCAGACTCCAAGCTCTGAGCTGTCAGCACACAGCCGGATGTGGGGTTCGAACTCGTGAACTGGGAGATCATGACCTGAGCCGAAGTCAGATGCTTAACTGACTGAGCCACCCAGGTGCCCCACAGTGGGAAGGAGAGAATCTTAAGCAGGATCCCTCTCAGTGTGGAGCCCATCGTGGGGCTTGATCTCATGACCGTGAGATCATGACCTGAGCCTAAATCAAGAGTCGGACGCTTACCCGACTGAGCCACTCAGGTGCCCCAATATCTTTGAATAAACGAATTGAAAATTCTACATGGTTCTTGAACTTGAGAGCAATGCTTCTCAAATCTTAGTGTGCACTGGAATGTCCTGGAGGTCTTGATAAAAAACACATGGCGGGACTCCACCTCCCAAGTTTCTGATTCTGGGGGTCTGGGACAAGGCCTGAGAATATGCATCTTTGACAGGTTTCCAGGTGAGGCTGTGCTGCGGGTTGGCTGACCACACTGTGAGTAGTGCTGCCTCAGAGTGTGTGAGAAACACCCAGGAAGCTTATTACAAGGCTGACACCCTTTCTCTGTGCCTGGGGATTATGATCCAGTTGGTCTGGCATGTAGTCCAGAAGCCTGCATTTTAACAAGCTCTGAGATTCTGATGGTCTGCAACCACATGGTCAGAACCGCGGATGGTTTGTATCTCTCTTACTGAGAGTTACCAGAGTCATCAACTGCCCCTTTGGAAACCAAGTCAGTTGCAAAGCTCAGTGGCAGCCAAGTGTGGCAAGCCACATGCACAAACATGGATGAAAGTGGGACCTCAGGTGTGAGATGTCGTAGAGTGAAAGAATAGACATGAGGCCATCCCATGTAGGAAGGAGAGAGAGAAGTATTAGAAGGAAAAAGCTGGGCATAGCTTTAAGGTACGTGCGATGCAGATGGAAGCTGGAGGTGGTGAGGCTTGTAGGCAGCAGCTGGCCTGAGGAGGCGGGGCATGATACGGAAGAACCGAATCAATCCTACAGAATAAAGATGTCAGGTAAAGCTCATATTTAAATGGCACCTGCAGATGAAACTTCAGGGCCCAGTGATTCCGAAGTGTGGTGTGCTGGCTTTGAAAGGACCCTGGAGTTCACTCAGTTCCCCACAAGATCCCTAAAAGCCCACCTGGGTAGAGGTGGAGGTGCCCAGCCCCAGCATCAGGCTGTCCTGACTCCCAGGTCTTCTGTGCCACTGGACACACATCTATTCACACAGCACATCTGTCGTGCTCTGTACATGGCTGCAAGTGGATGACAGATGGCTCTTTGTGGATATAATATGTGCCACCACCTTCTGAGAAATTTCCCACTTATATATCTTGCGTTGGGTTTCCCAGAGGCAGGGGTTCGTTCTGAGATGAGGACTCCTGTGAAAGTCATTTATTAGGAGGTATTCCTGGAAAAAATAGGTAGGCAGGCGAGACTGGGAAGAGAAGGAAGTCACCACGCAGGATCCCACAGAAGGTGGCTTTGGCTCAATCCCATGCGGGATCTCTAGAAACTGTGGGTCACACCTGGAAAGGGAGCTGTCAAGGGTGGCCCTCAGGAGGTGTAAATTTTTCGGTACTTTTTCTTTTGTTCAGGTGCAGTGGCAAGGTGGGCTCCAGCAGCCTGGGGTGGGGGGTGCTGCCCACCCAGGGACCCAGGTGCTGGTTGCTGGGGAGTAAAAGTGACTGGGATGGATGTGCATGGGTGGGGCTCTGACAAGGTCTGCTGTGTCACTTTGGACGAGTTCCCTATCTTCTCCAAGGCTCAGGTAACTCTTCTAATGGCCTGGTATGTTCTACTTCTACTTCTACATTTTCTTTCAAAGTTCTAAATTGCTAGAAGGTTCCCATTTATGCTGTGTGGCCCAATATCTCTTTGTAACTTCTTCTTACTGGTCCTAGGTCTGTAGCCACAAGACCACCACCTATGTCCCTCCTTCCTTTGAGAAAGTTGACAACAAAGATCATTTAACCTCCAAAAGATTCTTTTGTTTTAGCCTAAAATCTTCACCTCCTTTACCTGATCCCTGTTTGAGAGAAAGAATGTTTCCAGACCCTCCCCTCCTTCTAGCTGGCCTCTTTGGACATTACCTGATCCATCTGAGGCATCTTAAAATGTGGCTCCAGATGGGAACTCAGGGCTTCTCATTTGAGTATTCAGTCAAGAGTTTGAGAAACTGGATTGCTTACCAAGTCATCATCTCATGCTTCAGTGATCTGCTGTTAATGTTATCATCATGTAAAGTATGAAAGGCAAATAAGCCCACAATCTATTTTTGTTAATATGACCAGTCATATGACACGGGGCCACTAATTTTTCCCATCTGGGTCTCTGACCTCTGACCTTTTGGAGCTAGTGCCTCTTCTCTTCTTTGGAAAATGCTGACATTATACCCAGAACAAGTTGTTACAGAGTATGGTGAATTCAGGATGTAGCAGAACAATGCTCGATTCCAGTGCTTCTCACACTTTTTGAAGAAGGGTTTGGAGAAGCATATTACTGGGCTCCCCACTAGTGGAGCTTCTGATGCAGTAGGTTTGAGGGGGGGGCTGAGAATTTACACTTCTTAATAGGTTTCTAGGTGATACTGCAGGAAGATCACTGAGAACCACTACTCAGTTACACTTCCAGTGTGCTTAGACTCTGGTATTAGGAGTTTTCAGAAAGCTTTAGTCAAGGAAGAAAAAAGAAGGAAAAACGCACATTTATTGTGTGTACTTACATCATGAGCAGTCATAATCTAATTTTAACAGACCTGTGAGTGTACAGTTATCATCCTCTTTTTAAAAACAATAAAACAACACTCATAGAATTTAAGTCACTTGCTTAAAGTCACATGGGGCAGATCTGGAAATGAAGCCCAGGTCTGTCTGACCCCAAAGCCCAGTCCTTCCCCATTGCCAGGCTGCTTCTTAAACTGTCAGCTGGGCCAGAATGCCAAAATCACATGTGATTAACACACACACCCTGTCCCTTGAAATTCTTTTGCTTGAACTGCATGTCACAAAGATAAAATACATTTCCTGTGCACAAAAAGTCGTCTTGGAACAGGGGGAAGATGACACGGGAGTGTTTTTCTACTGTATGTCTTTATTGTTTGTGATCATGTTTTCACAGATAGCTAACTTAAATGTGCCTATTTCTAGTAACAGGCTCTCTATGGAGGCTGCCAGAAGCCCTACGTAAGAAGGAAGTATATTGGGACTTAAAGGAGAACTGAAGATAGATGATAAAGAGTTAACCTGCCAAAAACAGTATCCTAAATACCAAACAAGCACAGTTTAGAGTTTTGTGGTTTTGAGAAAAGGTTCCCAATGTTATTACTATACATAATCATTTTCTTCCTCAAAAGTGCACTACAACGGATGAAGCTTGAAAACATGGTAAGTCACAGAAGTGGGTCACAAAAGACCAGGTGTTGTACGACTGCATTTATATGAAATATCCAGAGATAGAAAGTAGATAAGTGGTTCCCTCGGGCTGAGGCCAGGGCTGCTTGGTGGCATAGAGAAGTGATAGTTTAAAGGGCACAGGGGTTGGTCCTTCCTTCCTTCCTTCCTTCCTCCTTCCCTCCTTTCATTTTTTTAAAAATTTACATCCAAGTTCGTTAGCATATAGTGCAATAATGATTTCAGGAGTAGAATCCAGTGCTTCATCCCCTATGTATAACACCTAGTGCTCGTCTCAACAAGTGTCCTCCTTAATGTCCCTTGCCCATTTAGCCCATTCCCCCACCTATAACCCCTCTAGCAACTCTCAGTTTGTTCTCTGTATTTAAGAGTCTCTGGGGCACCTGGGTGGCTCAGTCAGTTAAGCAATATGACTTGGACTCAGGTCATGGTGTCATCATTTGTGTCGAGCTCTATGCTGGCACCTCAGAGCCTGGAGCCTGCTTCCCATTCTGTGTTTCCCTCTCTCTGCCCCTCCCCTGCTGGCACTCTGTTTCTCTCTCAAAAGTAAATAAAAACATTAAACAAAAATAAAAAAAGAGTCTCTTCTGTTTTGTCCCCCTCCTTGTTTTTATATTATTTTTGCTTCCCTTCCCTTATGTACATCTGTTTTGTATCTTAAACTCCACATATGAGTGAAGTCATATGATATTTGTCCTTCTCTGACTAATTTCACTTAGCATAATACACCCTAGTTCCATCCACATTGTTGCAAATGGCAAGATTTCATTCTTTCTGGTTGCCAAGCAATACTCTATTATATATAAATACCACATATTCTTTATCCATTCATCTGTCGATGGACATTTGGACTCTTTCCATACTTAGGCCACTGTCGATAAGAGCTGCTATAAACATTGGGGTGCATGTGCCCCTTTCAAACAGGGCTCCTGTATCCTTTGGATAAATACCTAGTAGTGCAATTGCTGGGCTGTAGAGTAGCTCTAGTTTTGATTTTTGAGGAACCTACATACTGTTTTCCAGAGTGGCTGCACCAGTTTGCATTCCTACCAGCAGAAAGGGTACAGGGTTTCTGTATGAGGGGATGAAAATGCCCCCAAATTAGACTCCAGTGTTGTTGCCTAGCTGTAAATATGCTAAGAACCACCGAACTGTACACTTTAAATTAGTGAGTTATATGGTATGTGGATCATATCTCAATAAAGCTGTTACCAAAGAAAGCACATTACATTTGCAAAGAAATGCTGTGTCTGTTATATGTGGATATTTGAAATTTTTGATTTTTTTTAAAACATACACAATTCTTTTAGAAATGAGGACTACGAAATGTAGGTTGAGCTAGACAAGACTGATTCAGGCCAAGTGGGGCTCCATGGCTGACAGCAGTGCCACCCTGACGTGGCAAGTAAGGTGTATGCATGGAGGACTGCGGTTCTAGGTTCTCTCACAGGAGGTTCAGGTGTATGGAAGGGAATGCTGACAGGAGGTCACAGTTCTGACAAGGGGTGAAGGGTTCAGAGAAAATTGCAGGATCCCACCAGGCATGCCGGGGTGCATATCTGGGCCTTCAGTAGAAGCCCAGCCACGTGAACTGGGACCCAGCGGAGCTACTGGGGCACGTGGGGCCCCTCCTCCAGGGAGGAGTAGCAGCAGCATGTCTGACTAGATGCCAAGAGCCATGTGGGACTGATCTGGGTAAAGGAGTCAGGCTGCAGGACAGTGCTGGCTTGCAGTGGGGGCTGGATGAGGTGGTCTGGCCTTTTCTGAAGAGTCGGGTCCAGTCAGGGGCCACCCATGGTTACCCATTTGATTCTTAGTGTTGTTAGCTCACAGCCTGACCAGGATGTGTCTTCAACCCTAGCTGTGTGAATGCAAGAAAGAGAGCCAGAGAGAAGGAACTAATTGTTCTTGTCAAGTTCCTCTTAATAACCTGTTGCTCCTCCCACTGATGATACCACCAGGTACCTAGATCTGTTCAACCCAACATTAATTATGCCAAAGACTGTGACAGGGGCTAGAAATAAAAAGACCAAGAAACGGTCCTTGCCCTCAAGGAGCTTATAGTCTAAATGGGGAAGGCCACTCATAGCAGATCATTTTTAACATGATGATCATATCCTATCACATGTGCTCATCACCAAGCATTCAGGTTGGGTTGCAGAGCCTGCTTCTAGGGGTCCCAACTTAAGACACACATCTAACACAACTAAAAAAAGGACACTGAAATGTTTTTTAGTATACTTAATATTGCACAAAAATTAAAATTTTGACCCTTTCTGCAAACGTTACTCAAAGGAAAAAAATGTTCTTGGATGGACTGATAGTTATATTTTCTAGAGAAAACCTAGGAAACACACCCAATATGAAAATTTCTTCAATTAACACAATTCATTTATATCCCCAATGGCAAAACACATTAAGTTGGCATATTGGGCCGGCAATGAACACAAGCTTATTGTGCACAATTGACTTTTTGATGTCAAGATGTAGAGTCTTCCACAGCATCTCTATTTTCAAGTAAGTGTGACATTTTGGATTCAATCTAAATGCATGATGATGGACAGACCTGACAAGATGTGATTGATTCTGGGGTAAAAAAACGTGTTTAAAAATTGTATTTAAACTTTACTATTCTGAAATTTGGTTTCAGTAATCTTTGTGTTGCACTATTTTATTTTTATCATACAGAGGTCACATAATATAGTGGGGAGAGAGCCCTGGATTCTCGTCCAGACTCTGTAACTCAATATCCAAGTCACCCAGACAAACTGTACTCTCTCTGGGGCTCATTTGCTACATTTGTTTGAAAAGAAAAACAAGGAAGTTGCAGAGGAAAAGGAGAGTTTGGTTAAATGATCTATAATATCCCTTCTAGCAAATTTCTATTAAGTCCATTTAATTTCACCATTCACATTTGTGCACACTGAACCAAACTGGTATCTTATTTTTGAACTAAGAAATTTTAGTACTTAAAAAAAAAAAAAACCCAAAACACCCAGCACCCCGTCTGAATCCATCTGTAGTTTTAACATTAGGAATTCAAATTGGAGTATTTTTAGCCTCTGGAGTTTAAGTAAGCCCTTAACTTGAGCCTCTGCCTGCATTTTATAATTTGGCTAATTTAAGTCATAATGCAGTTCCATCTCTGACAAAGAAAGCAGGATCATTTTACTAATATTTTTTTGCACTTCAAGAATTCTAATTGGAGACGTTGTAAGTACAATGGCATAAGAGGAAGAAAATGATTCATTTTAATCCTTCATTCGACATTTTTTTTCTTTTTTATGAAACACAATCCCAACTGTCAGAAATGCAAGTTATTTCAGATGCTCTCAAAAGGTTCACTTAGAACAGATTGCCAGAGGGGTTGCATTAGAAAACAGAAAAATCAATTCTAGATGAAAGCAAAACACAGAAGCTCCAAATTGGCAAGAAAGAACAGTTATATTAATCATTTAGTTATTTAAGAGGAGGATGGAGGAGATGGAGAAATGCTTCCTAATGTCTCAAGATTGGGTGGTTTTAGTCACCATTTCTGTGCTGGGTGCATCTTATAAATAACTTCATGAAATGGGGCCCTATGAAACTCTAGCCTCTATGGAACTTTGTGACCTTCCTTACTGCCCATTATCTCGTCACAGCGTTGAAGATGTAGCAGGCAGTAATCAGATCAGAGTCTGGAAAGTCAGGGAGAGAAACTGGAATGAATTACTTTCTTAAAGGAAGTGGTCATTCAAAGGCAGAAAATCCAAGTCACCTGCAATCTTCTTGTCCACTTTGCCAAGGGATGGGTTGTGTTGGGTCCAAGAACAGGAAGGGAGAACTCAGCTGGGGTCAGGGAGCGGGGGTAGGAGCAAATCCCGCAGCGCAGAATGTGAGACGAAGCAGCCCGGAAGACGCGGGCCGCCTCGGGAAGGGCGCAGAGTAGGCCCAGCATCTCGAAAGGGTGAGTCCAGGTGAGGGGCGTGTAACGAAGCGCCCCTGGCAGGGAGCCCCAGATTCCCCCGGGCGTGGTTCCCGCTAGTAGCTCTCAACTCAGCGGCCTCCTGGGTGTCAGCGCGCAAAATCGCCGCTTAATCCCCGCCCCTGCCAGATTAATTAGGACCTTCCCAAAGCAGAAAGTTTCGAGCCAGGGGGCTTCTTTCCCAGGCGCAAAGGCACCAGGGGGTCGACACTCCTCCGACCCAGCCGTCCGCCTCTCCCCCAGACACCACCGGGTACAGCGTCCCGGGAGACTGGCGCACTTCCAGTGAGCGCTTCCCACAGCCCTAGCCGAGTTCCCGAGACCCCCTGGTGACCGGCGGCTGGTCGGGTCACCGGAGTCAAGTCCCAGGCCCGGGCCTCTTCCTCCAGCGCCCCGGCCCTGGGTTCGCCGCCAGCAGCCCGGGGCGCGGGGCGGGGCACGCCGGGGAGGCCGAGGCCGCGCGCTATTCCTGTCGCTGTGAGCTACCGGCATGTTATGTACGGCGCCCAATCATGCCTCCGACGCGCCGCGCTGACCTGCGCCCCCCCTTCTTAATCCCCCAGGCTTTGATTTGATCCTCCGCGCGGAACAAGTTCACCCCCCTCTCCGCCCCGTACCCAGTTGTCCCCGGCCCTCGCGGGTGCCCGCAGAATCCGTCCTCCTCGTCCACCCCCGGGAGGCCAGAGCCCTCGTTCCGCACTCCCGGGACGCCCGAGGCGGGCCACATCCTTGCATCTGCGCCGTCGGAGATCCAGCAACCCCCACCCCGAGTCAGTCCACCCTCAGCTCGGCCCTTCCAGGTGATGGTGTGTGGCCACTGCGGCCCCTGGCGCGCAGGTGTGGGCTTCCCAAACTGGGCCGGGGAGGGGGCTTTGGGCAACGTGCTGGCAGCCTCGGCAGACGCCGGAACCAAATCCGGCACCCTCCGGAAGAATCCAAACTCCGTGCCCTTTGCTACTAGGAGCTTATGGAAACCGTTCCCCGACCGGGTTTGCTCTGAGAGGGATACAGGGCTATCTGCAGGCCTGGATGAAGGAGCCCTGGGCTTTAAGCTGAACAGGCAAAAATGGGCCCCTGCTAGGGGCTCTGCGGCTCGCGTGGGGGACCCAGAGGAGCGGTGCCCCGAGATGACTCTGGCCGTGCCCAACGGCCCCCAGCCCCGGCCAGGCCGCTTTCCACCCTGGACATCATGAGTTACTTTCTATCTTACTGTAAAGCTCATGGCGGTGCACTGCTCACCGGCTACCAGGCCCTGCGCGCGGAGGGCTTCCTGTGCGATGTGACGCTGGAGGCCGAGGGCAGCGAGTTCCCGGCCCATAGGTCGCTTCTCGCGTGTTCCAGCGACTACTTCAGGGCCCTGTTCAAGAGCCACACCCGGGAATCCAGGGCGCGCGTGATCCACCTGCACGTGCCGTCGGCGGCTGGCCTGCAGCGCCTGCTGGACTTCATCTACACCGCCTGGCTGCCGCTCTCCATGGACACGGTGGAGGACACGCTCGAGGCCGCCAGCTATCTGCAAGTCACCGAAGCATTGGGGCTGTGCGGTCGCTACCTGGAGCGCCAGCTGGCTCCAGAGAATTCTTGCTTCGCCGCCAACGTGGCTGCGCGCTTCGGCCTGGCGCACACGTTAGGCGAGGCCGAGCGCTGCATCGTGCGCCACCTGCGGGAGCTGCTGGTGCGGGGCGCGGGCCCCGCGGGGCTGCTGGAACTGAACCCCACGTCGCTGAAGGCTGTGTTGGGTGCCCCCGACGTGGCGCGGGTGCCTGAGACCTGGCTGCTGGGTCTGGCGTTGGCCTGGCTGCGGCAGGAGCCTGAGGCCGAACGCCTGGCCTACTGCTCCTCGCTGCTTGAGCGCGTTCGCTTCGGCCTAGTACCTGCAGACGTGCTGCGGCGCGTGTACTCGCGCTCTGGCCTCGTGCTGCCCGCCCGGGTTAAGGGCCTCATTATCCAAGCCCTCAACTACCACACTGCGCCCTCCCGCCAGCCGCTCGTGCAGGGCGAGCAGACCAGCGTCCGGAGCCCCCAAACTCGCATCTTGTTGGTCGGAGGGCGCAGGGCGCGGGAGGCGGTGACCGAGGAGGTCGCGGCCCCACCGCCGGTAGCCAGGGGCAGGGGCGCCATGGCGGAGCCCGAGGAGGAGGAGGGGGAGGAGGAGGAAGGTGAGTTGGAAGAGGAGGAGGAGGATTGGGAGCTCACCCAAGACGTGGTGGCCTTCGACGTGTACAACCACCGCTGGCGCAGTCTCACGCGGCTGCCTGCACCGCTACTGGGGCACAGCGTGTGCACCGCAGGCAATTTCCTGTTCGTCCTGGGCGGGGAGAGCCCTTCGGACGGCGCTTCCTCACCCCTGGCAGGCGGACAGCGGGCCGTCACGGCCCAAGTGCACCGTTATGACCCGCGCTTCCACGCTTGGACGGCGGTGCCCGCTATGCGAGAAGCGCGGGCCCACTTCTGGTGCGGCGCGGTGGGCGAGGCGCTCCTGGCCGTCGGGGGTCTGGGCGCCGACGGCGAGGCGCTGGCGTCGGTAGAGATGTACGACCTTCGCCGGGACCGCTGGACGGCTGCCGGGGCGCTGCCGCGGGCGTTGTATGGCCACGCGGGGGCCATCGGGGACCGCGGCATCGTGTACATCTCTGGGGGTAAGGCGGGGAGAGGCGAGGGCAGCTCGAGCAGCCTCCGGGACATGTACACCCTGGGCCCTGGGGAGCGACCGTGGAGCAAGAGGGCGCCCATGAGCACTGCCCGCTTCGGGCACCACATGGCTGTGCTGCGAGGCGCGGTGTTCGCCTTTCTGGGGCGCTATGAGCCCTTCTCTGAGATAGAACGCTACGAGCCCGGCACGGACCAGTGGACTCGACTGCGGCCGCTACCTTATGATCGCTTCTGCTATGGGCTGGCCGTTGTGGAGGAGACGGCGCTGCTGCTGGGCGGCCTCAAGTGGCGGGATTCGCGGCAGGTGTCTACCCGCAACGTGGTGGGCTACGACCTCGACCTGGACCGCTGGGAGGACATTGGCTGCGCGCTACCCTGGGCCTGGAACGGCCTCCAGTGTGCAGTGCTGCAGCTGGCTGAGAGTGGGGATGAGGAGAGGGAGGGAGTGTTCGGAGAAACGCCAGATTTAATGCTGGGCTTAATGGGTTAGTGCAGTCTCCGGGAGACAGGAGAGAAAAAGTCGCGCTTGAGCAGGTTTACAGAGTAATACGTGGGCTTTTCCTAAGAATGGGACTCTGGGAGCAGGGCGGCTTCTGAAGTTTAAATATGCAAACAAGGGCTTGGCCCAACAGGAACATTTCCCCTTAAGCTGAGAATGGGAGACAGGATGAGTCAAAACAGAAGGATATATGAATCGGCTTCAGTGAGCTGGAAGTCTAGGAAGACTCACGCTGGACTAGAGATGGACTTTTGCAAAGAAGATATGACCCTGTTTTCCCTCTTAAAGTGTTTCCTTAGGTGCTAGACTGATTACTTGTGCCAAACAAGGCCAAAAATGTACAAGAAATTATATACAAAACCTCGAAAATTGTTAGCTATAAAAGCTGTAATAAATAGTACGAAAATATGGCATTATCTGAATAAATAGTGAAGGGAAAGTGCCTTCATTAAATAGCATGAAATCACTGTAAGGAGAGCTATGATTTTATGATCCAGAACCATGTTTATAGTTCTGATGGTTTAATATAAATGTAGAACTGAGAGAGAAAAAAAAATCTCTAAGAAAGCACTTGTTTTTGGAAAAAGTATACTAGGTTAAGTTTTTGTGTCCCTCATCCTTAATCCCTAGCCTGCTTTTGCCTTGGCTTTAGGCCATTCATTGGTTTTATCTCAGCAGTCCTGAGCCAGAATAATCAGGCTCTTTTGGTTAAGCGGCACATCTAGCAAAACCCAAACCTGTTTCTTTCATCTTTAAATGTTCATTCTGCAGACATACCATAGGTTATATTTGTAAAAAAACAACCCCAAAAAACAATAACTTATTTTTGGTGGTGCACCCCCCCCCCCAACTTCCCAAGAATCAACAGAGGAGGAAAGAGGAGTATGTGAAATTTTCAATTTGTGGCAGTTAAGTGGGAAACCAGCTTGATTTTGCAGGGTCTCAGAAAACATACTTGCATACCCTGAACAGCTGCTGCTTCTGGCTTATACCACCAGTGGAGTGGCAAAGTTAGAACTGATAACTAGGGAAGGGGGTAGGGGGAAGATGGCTCTGTGATTAGGTCTCAAAGAAATGTGGTGAGGAACTCTGCATGAATAAAGTAGGTGCTTTGTAAGGATTCATTAAGAGCTAAATTTATTTCACTTCAGTTTACAGTGCTGCCTCTCTCCTAGATTTGAAACTAATGCAATAAAATGTACAGATAAATATAGTGTTAAAAGGTCTCTTTCATGCTAAGCTAGTCACGAGTCTTTTAAAATTCATTAGTTTAATTTTTACCATTTAAAACAACAGAGCTGACTTTACAAAGGTAAAAGCTGGTTAGTAGCAACACAGCTAGTCTTTCCATCAACTCGTTGTTTACAGGGTACAACCTTGCTGCTGTATCCATGACACATCCATCAGGTACAGATATTTTTAAGTGAATGTACACATTTGGTCTAGTAAACATCAACAAGTCTAAACACCTGTAACAAACACACTTCATTTTAGGACAAGAGGTTTTTGTTTTTTTACATATACAAAATTCCACAAATTTAATGTACGTCAATATCCATGCAGTAAATAAATGTTTTTACAAATAGTTTTTTAAATGATAAAAATATTACACTAGACCCCAAATTCCATACAAACATTAATACATGATTTCTCATCCATTTTGACTAAATATAGGATTACTGAAAATGTGCTGTAGAAAGGCCACTCTCCTGTACAGTGTGCAAAGTCTGCAAAACGATAGTGATTCAATGTTGATTTCAAAAGCAAAGAAAATGATCCCTGCTGTGGAGTTTTTACTTCCTCCCCTACAGCAAAAAATATTCACTGGCATATATCTGAACTCTTAGAGATGAAAGTACATTCACTGAGCTGTACAGGCAACAGTATAAAGCTGATTAGAAGTAGATTTAGGATATAGAATAGTAAAGGAGGGCCCCTTCCTCCTCCTAAAAAAACAGCAACTTGTGACTTGTACGTTATGCAGCCAGACACTAAAAAGCAGCACAGTCATTATCATGCTGTGATCACTTTCAAAAATGAGATACTTATAAATGGAAATATGTGAAGAGTACTTTTTCGTAGACTTCATCCACTCTACAGAACAATTCATGAAGCTAGGAAGAACCTCTATAAATTCTTTCTTTCATGTAATTCATTGTAATATATCTCTGAATGAACCATCATCCTCTTGCTCCTCAGGAGAGAGGCACATTTTTATTTTTCAACATTGTTTTCATATTAGAACACACACCAGCCTGTAACTAAACATATTTTACTCCCCTGCTTGAAGTATAATTATGTAAGCTTAATTAATGGACTAGGGGGAAAATTGGAAAAATAACTGGAAAGTTGAGTCATTTCAGTTTATACCTTGTGTTTTAGGAGCTGGAGTTTAAAAACATGAGTTTGGGCTAAAATTATATATATATATATATATATATATATATATATATATACACACACACATATATATATATATCTATCTTAGCTGCCTTTCTGGGTGAATTAGCTGTGTTTTAAAAAAATCCACTCTCAAATTCCTCTGTACACAATCAGCATTTCATCACTACAAAAATAAAGGAAGATTTAAACCAAGAAAATAAAGCAGCTCTATCTTCAATTTTGGTCTTAGTTACAAAAACATCTTACAAAGCTTTGCCCTGATACACCATTAAGTGTCCCCATAGATTTGGAATAATACTTCCATTAACCAGCTTTCACAAGTTAATAGACTATTAAGACGAATATTAGATACCTGAACTTTTCTTATGTTGATGCTCTTCTATTTTGCTTAACTCTTGTATGCACATCTACATTTCACAAAAATAAAACTACAGCATTAAACTTTGTGCAATGTTTAAGAAAATTCTTAGAACATTTTAATAAATATAAAAAAGGTTTAAATTCTTTCCCACCCACAAGGATGTCTGCACCTGAAAAAATGTGATTTACTTTTGAAGTCTTGTTTATATAAAATTAACTTAAAGGGAGAAAAGATGACCTTATATAGAAAACTGCCTTTTTGTGGTTTTACTACTTGAAGACCACCTGTCTTCAGAGTTATTTGCAAAAGTTAATTTTAAGTCATTGAAGACCGTTGATTTTGCACATGGTAAACATAAGCTGAGCACTAATTGCATATAAAATATACAAATGCTCATTAAAGACAGTGGTATAATGACCATATATGGTTTGTTTCATGTAGTTTGGTAACATTAAAGTATAGCTTGTCAAGTGTCCCACACACTGATATAAAACTACCTCATATACTTATTCAAAGTACCAAAAGGTACCAGATGGCCAGAGGGCAGAATACACTTACACATGCGTTTCAATGTATGAGTGAGTGTGTGCGAGAGAGGAAGTGATTACATCTACTTCAGAAGAAATACTTAATGGGTCATTTGAGGTGGTGTTTTGACAGATATCCAAGAAAAGATCGAGGTACATCTGCTTCCATTGTTGGAATTCTTTAGATGTCAAGTCTGGATTGTCTAGGACTTTATCAATAATGGCTACTTCCCCTTCTCTGGCCTGAAAAGCAAAAGGATTCAACAGTTAAGTTGGGTACAGACTTTTGTTCAAGTTTAAAATAAAAAGTTAATATGTAAATATTAAGAAGCCCATATGACACAGTTCTGGTTTGCTCAAACCCAGCTATTTATAATCAAGTTCTAGTGTACTTTTTTCTACACCCAAGGTATGCCTGTATTGCCCACTGTGTGTGGTTAATTTTTACTCTTGGCCAGTCTTGTTTCCTGTCTCTGCCTATGGAAACCTTCCTCATTCTTTGAGAGCCGGTTCAAATGCCTCTCATTTCTTAAAGCTTTCCTTCAACAATGGGAAAAAAAGGTTTTCTTCCTCATTTATGTCCTCCTGACACTTTATCAGTGCCACTGAGTGGACTTCTCTCACATTCTGTCTTGAGTTAGTCTTGCACTGTTCTGTCTCTCCTGCCAGATGGTTAGCTCCGCATCCTTGCATGAGAGAAGGCATGGCCCTTCTTTCACTACAAATACATAATTCTTGTTGTATGAACATCATGACTGCTTTCCTGTAGCAATGGGGGTCTGCGATGCAAAGTAGCCCTCCCTTCTCAGCTGGGGCTGGTTCTCAGCTGAAGAATGAGCTCCATTATGAGAGAACTCAGTACAGCACAGCTATCACCTGTGGGAGAAGTGAGTCTTCCAGGTGGGAAGGGGGATGGAAGATGAGGGAGTGAGACAGTCTGAGAAGCTGAGACTTGTCTTTAAAAAAATTTTTTTTCAAGCATTTATTGGAACACCTGGGTGGCTCAGTTGGTTAAAGCGTTGGACTTTGGCTCAGGTCATGATCTTGAGGTTAGTGAGTTCGAGCCCTGGGTTGGACTCTGTACTGACAGCTCAGAGCCTGGAGGCTGCTTCAGATTCTGTGTCTCCCTCTCTCTCTGCTCCCCCCAACTCTCTTTCTCAAAAATAAACATTAAAAAATTTAAAATAAAATGTTTATATTTATTTATATTTTTCTAATTTGTTTTAAATTTTATTTATTTTTAAAATTTACATTCTAGTTTGACATATAGTGTGGAAAATGTTTATTTTAGAGAGGGAGAGAGCACAAGCAGGGTAGGGACAGAGAGAGAGGGGGACAGAGAATCCGAAGCAGGCTCCACGCTGTCAGCACAAAGCTGGACCGGGGGCTCTATCCCACAAACCATGAGATCATGATTTGAGCCGAAGTCAGAAGCTCAACCGACTGAGTCACCCAGGCACCTGCCAGGCGTCCCATAAGTCCCCCAGGCACCCCGTAAGGCCTGTCTTTTAAGGGCTCAAGGAAGAGATAGGGAAGTCTAGGGAATGTTCTTCAGGAGGTGGGTAGGGAGAGCTGGGAAGGAAAGATAGCAAGGTGCCTAAGTAGTTGTTCTAGTTCCAGGTGGGGACAATGGGGCTGCAACCGAGGATGTTGGGAGTCGTCCTGTGCTTGGGGAGGCAGGTCTGTTACAATTCCAGGGACTACACAGTCTATGGCCATACCACCCTGAACGCGCCCGATCTCGTCTGATCTCGGAAGCTAAGCAGGGTCGGGCCTGGTTAGTAGTTGGATGGGAGACAATTCCAGGGACTACACACATCCAAGGTTGCTTGGGCAGTTATCCTTCCCTAATGGGAGATTTGCATTCTCTGTTAATTTCCCACACTGAAAAGTATAGGGCTTCCTAGTTTGGTTTTATCAATGAGGGGCATTTCTTTACACTGACTTTTCATCATCTTTACCCCAGAGAGTGGAGCACAGCGTCACATACCTAGTGATGCACCAATACTCAATGAACTGAACACTGGCAGGAACTCAAACTCTTTGCTACTGGAAGTAAATGTTTTTAGGGAATCCAGAGTGTAAAAGACAGGGGTGAGGTGCTTAGAAAGAAAGACAGAAGCAGGTCTTTAAAATATGTCAGCCCGAACTGCTTCAAAATGCCTCTCTGCTTTCGCAACTAGACAGTTTGGATCTGAATGGGGTGGGGTGCTCTATAAGGTGGGAAGGTGGGGTACTACTCTTTGGAGTAGGGCTGGTTAGCAGAATTATTCTTATGAATATTATAGCTCTTTTTAAAATTCTGCTCTTAGTTACCAAAAGGCTATTAAGTTGTCCCACGGATTTCCAGTAGTGTTTGCATGAATACCAACTGAAAGCTAATTTACTCTGAAAACTTGGCTGCTTGCTTCTGGAAACTTTTTCAAATCATGCATTTTCTATTTTGTTTCTTTCATACTCATCTATGCTTTAAAATCACAAAACCTCAGCAGTATACTATGGATCTGAAATATTTCCCAAAGGAGCCCTCTGACCTTTTGTTTCCTGAGATTACTGTACTACATACTTTGTATGGTAGTTCTTTTCTGTTTTTGATTTTTCAAGGGCACAAGGCCTGCTTATGGAGAGTTTTTGTACAGCAGGCCCTGTCCCCTCATATACACTCACAATGAGGGGGCTCTGTTTTCTGCCTCCTTCAATTTCCTGCCTCTCTGCTCCTCTCTCTCCACTACCTCCTCCCCACTATGGGGGTGGTATAATAAAGAGACTGGAGATAATGTAAGCACTTATGGAAATGCAGAATAAGAAAGTAACATGTGAGCTTGGAACCGATAGTGTAAACAGAACAATTATAAAATTTCTATATGGAACATGAATCACTGTGGCTGCACTCCAAATGTGCTGCAGGAGATAGGCACCAAATATCTCAAAGCCTTTTAGTGCCCACTATTTCACTCTGCATGCTTACTGTGTTCTTTTAATAACTATATTAATAACTACATGGCATATTTATCTTAGGAAAATGAAAGATTGAGGAATAACACCAGCCTCACATTTTTGAAAAAAATTTAATTACATCCTGTTTTCTCTGAGAATTAAGTCAAATAACATTTAGCCAATGCTTTGATATGATAATGAAAAGTTAAGGTTACTTCCTCTTTATGCACTTATTACCCTATAAGAACAGCTCAGTTTCAGGTTCTTCCTGTTTACTTGCTGTCCACTCCACCTCCCCATTTAGTATTTCTTCATTTAGAGTATCTGGTAATCCACTGACTTCAAGAATGAATATCTTGAAAGGAATTTCTCTTTCCATTTCATATCTTACCTTTAAAGTGCTTTTGAGAATTCTCAGCCTGTGTAGTTTTTCATTCATCACAGGGTCATTACATCTCTTTATAAATGATAGCTTGTATTCCATCTTGGTTGAAATGCGATGTTCTCCCAGTGGTGACAGACTGGCTTGCTCCAATGCCCTGTATAAATCTTGCAATGAATCTCCTAACTTTTCTTCCCTACTTTCACCTGCAATGTGCAAAAAAAAGAGAGAAATGAATCTGGTGTAATGAACACTTATCGGATACTCCAAAAATCTACTAAAAAAAATCCAAACCATTTGAGAAACAGAATAATGAATGATTGGGAAAACACTCTATTACATTAAAAAAAAAAACAAAACAAAACCCACAGCTGCTAGTTATATTGGGTAAAATTTTTAAAATGGTCAAATAATAAGATGTTTGATTAACAAAATATCTCTTAATAGCAAATCACCATACATATCTTGAGTCCATTAAGTTCAAAGATAGAGTACAAAAGGTACACAACACAGAAACAATCCTGCACATAATTTAATATTTTAACACATTAGTGAATATCCCTTATCATTATACTGAGAAGCACAGAAGTGCTGATTAATAGAGCTCTCCTGGTTTAGCAATACTGAATGATCTGGTTTTTACATTTTTCCAGACTGCATAAGATGGAATGGCATTCACTGGAGTATATTTGATTATAAAAATCTTCCAATAATGTACCATAGAAGATCATTAGGTTTCATGTGACTGCCATAGTAATGCCTGCCACATTGTAAATACAGTAAATTATCATATATTATCATTAAAAATATTGCTTTAATTAAAATGAAATATGAGAATATGTTTATGTGCAAATGTAAGGAAAAATCTGGCACATACTAAGAGAAGCTACATAGCATTTGTAAGATCTGGGAGGACAATACTGCAATTAAATATTTTTGAGAAAAAAAATTAGAGACTGGTTCAGGAAAGGAACTTAGATCTATCTGAATAAATCAAACTCCCATCTTCTTCTTTAATTGCCTGAATATTGATGTCATATCTTTCTCAACAATGATAAAGATAAACTCGGATTTTGCTTTGAGTGGTAGATAGGATTAGGGCTATATCACATTTCCTTTAATAGAGAGCCAAAGAATCCTATTTGAGGAATACTAATTATATTGGCTCAAGGAGTAAATATGGAATGTTGTTCATTCTACCATGGTCCATATGAATATTTTAGGTTTGCTGACCTAGTTAAAAAAAAATGGACTCTGTAATCGCTAATTGATAACAATACTAGTTAACACTTGTATGTGCTGGGCAGAAGGGTAAATGATTAACATTCATGATCTCTTTTAATTTTCACAATATTGAAGGTAGATGTATTTGGTTTTCATTTTACAGCAGGGAAGCACCTTGCTCAAGGACATACTTAGGAAGTGTAAATGGTGGAGCCAGAATTGCAACTGGGTAGTCTGGCTCCAGAATCCATGATTTTAACAAGAATTCTACACTGCCAATTTTGCCAGTGTTCATTTCAACTGTGTATTTAACAGTAGGTGTTGATGAATTTGTGAGGATTCCTTAAAAAGGAGCATTCTAAAAAAATGTTTGAGAGTGTACCTAAAGTGCCCCCAAAGTCCATAAACACAGTACCTTAACTTGAAAGGATCACCTTTAGGGTTAAAAAATAGCTTCATTTCAGTTTTGTACTCAAATTTTGGCGCTACTGCTGAGGTTAGCAACTAATGGTAGGTATGGTTATTGAGTCTTTCCATTAGAAAGTTCCTTGTTATCATCAGCACATGCTATCATTAATTCCTCTATAACGAATTTTTAACTTCCTAATCATGTACCTAAATTAAAACTTTGAAAATACAAACACCCCTTTAAACAACAGCTTTTCAATTCTCTGTTGGCTCATCCTTGAATGTCTGCAACACCTAGAGGATTTCGAGGGATGGGTGAGTGGAGGACTGTGAAAAGGAGGGAATTGCTTTGTGGGTTAAGAGCAAGATGAAAGTAATATGGGGAATTATGACTGAGAATGGTTTGGAGCCAGGAAGGCACAAAATCATAAGGTCATTCAGAGTAACTAAATGGGAGTTGTAAAAACAGGATATATTTGAACAGCATAATTCCATTTCATAAAATCACAGGCCAGGAAAGGACCCTAAGGAATTAGTAGTCCTCATTCTTTTTGCCTCAGGGCAAGACTGCATCTAAAGCCAGATGTAATTTCGTAGAGCTGGAGTGAAGGGGGATGGAAGGCCTGACTTATGTGAATTACAGTAGTCAATGTATCAGGTGGCCTACTGTATTATTAGTTTTTCAGTTTTTGAAAGAATATGAAGAAAAAAAGGGATTCAGATGAGAGTTTCAGGATTTAAGGGAGGCAGAAGTATTTTTACATTTTATAGAGTAAATTTTTATTATACAATAACCTTCCATAGTAGCTAATACTGTAGCACGTATATATTTTGTTTAAAAACATTCTTACCCAGCATTCTTTCTCCCCAGTTCTTAAAGTTTGTGGAATACTGGGCTAGGGAACTGATTTTTTTTGGTAAAATTTCAATGTGGTTTTACTTTAAGAAGGGTAAATAAAGATTTCATATTAAAAAGTGACAAACACAGCTATTAAATAAATAAAAATGGAAAGTTTTTTTCCCCCTTCTTGCTGTTAAGGGGGAAAAAGCATTTAAGCAAAGGACAACATAATTTTGCGAAGAATCTGGTTTGACAGCTGTTAAGAAGAATTGAATATAGATTTATCTTTGGGCAGCACATTTGAACAAGGAATCACAATGAGACGGAACACAGAAACATTTCCAAGTATATTAAGGGAATAGTGCGGCTCCTATTAGAGATAAGTAAGGCTCCCCTCCCCCCCAGTCCATACACGTCATACACATATGCAACACCACAAGACAGAGCAGTGGGATGAGAAAGGATGAGGGATTGAGATGCCAGGCTACCACAAAATGCCACCAATTACTTAACATTTTAAGACCAGACAAAGAGTCCTTTTATTGTTAAAGGACGGGGGTGAGGAGCAAAGTCACATTATAAATCTGATTCACTGTGCTCAACAGTCAAAACAACACAGAACTCAACATTCAAGACAAAAACAGACCTTTATTTTCTTTTATAATTTTCAATTGGTTTCCTTGATTTTTTTTTTCTCAGATGAATAGCAATTAAGTCAATTGGAGCTACTGTTGCAGCTGAAAATATGAAAGCACCTTTATTTTCTTCTCGTTTTGCCCTCTTCTTCATCTCCTCACTTCTCTTCTGGTTTCTCTTTTTTCAACTTTGGCTTTTCTTATTCTAGAAGAGGCTTGCTTTCGAAGATGAGGCAAGAAGTTGTTGAGTTCGGCTTCCCAATGGACTTCCCTTCAGTGTACCAGTTCAGCCATTTGGAGCACTGGCGGAAAACCAGCTCTTTTGCAATTTGACAGAATGTTTTCTGAAAGTTGGCAGAGTGCAGAAGACCGCATGCAAACCACAGGATGCGCATAGGAACCTTCTGCAATTCCTAATGAGGAAGTGTATCAGCTGCTACAATGGAATTTTAATTTGTATCCAATTACTCAGGAATTCTGGGTCTACGGCAGGAATAAATTCCCTCCCAAATTTTATTTGTGGTTATTTTACAATATGCAAATTGATCCTGTGTCAGATGACATACTCTTCCACTTTTATTAAAAGCAAAGTGAACATATAAATTTCCTCTTTCCGATATAAAATTTCATTGATAGATTTGAGGATCACAATAAAGTCACTGATGGATTAAACTTGTATTCTGTGTTTGGGGAGGTCATTTCTGGCTGTGTCCTACTTGGCAGGGTTGAAAGAAGACCCCCTATTGTCTCATTTATACTCTAACTACACTATGAAATATGGTGACTCTAGGAATGTGGTATCACAACAGCTCACTGTCCGGCGGTCTCAGGTGGCACATGACTTCCAGGTGGTGATAAAGAAAAGTTCAAGGAAAAATATTAGCTAACGCAAAATAATACGTTGTTGGAACTTTCTTGCGAGTGGCTTATTAGCAGATGATAATGCATTTCTCATACACTGAAAGGTCTTGGGGTCGACGTATTTCCCTACATTCATGCTCAGTGGTTTCCAAACTTTTTTCAGTGTGCATCTTTACCAGTTAAAACACTTCTATTGTTGATAACCTACATATATGTATTACTGTATATTAATAGATATGCATGTTATAAAAAAGACACAGAAAATAAATTCGAAAGGACGAATTATAAAACCTGAGGAGAAATTCCAATGTTTTTTCTTCCTGAACCTTAATGGCACTGCATGTACTCTCCTTCAGAGACAGACTGTGACTTTCCCGGAGCAGAATACACCTCCTTCTCATTTGCGTTCCCCATTCTTCTACCTGGCATAGTGCCTTTTGCACCCAACGTTTAAAGTGAAGTACTCCAAAGAGGACTCCCTATCAGGTGACTGTGTAATTTTTCTGACAGTGTATTGTATAATTTCCTTCATGTTTCTTTGGTGAACGTTAAGGAGAGCATAATATAGACTTGGAGACCTAAAATTTCATGCTGGTGTTCTCCCCGTTTCCCTGACCGTGCAATGGCAATGTTGTAAGAGAGTAAAAAATACAAATAAAACAAAACGAAATGCATATACCAACTGGGCTCTTGAAGAACCAAGCCAACAACAGATAATCAGTTCTGGTACATGTTTTGGAAGGGAACCGTGCTCTTTTAAAATTGGACAATGATGTCCTCGTGGAAACAGTTGTTCCTTCCGCAACACAGCAGGGTAATGCAGAAAGCTGGGAAAAGCTAAGCCACAAGTGAGAGAGAAGGCTGGACATAGCAGCATTAGTCACCAGTCAGATGTGAGAGGCATTCGTTCTTGTACAGCCGCAGAGTGCTCTGAGGCTTCCAGGCTGAGGGCGTCACGTATGTGGAGTACTATTCTTGTCAAGAAGGGCAATTAATATTTGCATTGAGACTCGGGAATATTTTCTGTGAATACTAATTTACTACCATGCCATAATAAACAACTTATTTATATGTAGGTGACAATTAAACGTTTAATGGGTTCAATGTAGACAGGTTTAATGCTTCTAGGTTTTATGCTAAAGATGATTATGTATTCAGGAGTTTGCACTGTAATTTGAATTGTCTTATAATTAAATATTAGATCTCTTAATTCATGTTTTTATATAAGTCCACTAGTTATGTCTAGCATTGTAAAACTGGAGGGAGGGCAGTTTGTTATATCAGAAAAAAAAAGGCAGAAGATATTAAAAGCTGGCTTTTACTTGTTGCTCTGTACCCCACCATCCTTTTCATAATTAGAAGTAATTTATATTCTTTTAGGCAAAATAATAATGATGAAAAAAATGATTTCAAGTGAGAAAAAACTTTCTTTTAAAAGAACAGCTCGAGTGAATCCTCTTTTTAAAGAACATGTGAAGCCTATTCCTGCAAGAATGACCTTGTGCTTCATCAGAATTAAGTATAGCCCATATTAGTGTCAGTCAATCCCTTCTGCACAACATGAAAGCTTACTTCCTAAAAGATGTGACAAAAGAGACAGAACTGAAGTTTATTCTACACTTCATTCTCTAAGCATGTAATTTCTGCCAAATTGTGTGGTTTACTGCCACAAATATGACAGTGGTCAAATTTTCAGGGCACTACAGTAGTTTTTATGATGAATAGTACAGATGGCAAAATCTTGGTGTCCTTGGCATTGATATATTGATCCAAAAGGAAGGTTCTTTGAAGGACAATCACGAACATAAATGACAGATTATAGATTTGCCCATAGGATATAGAAAATTTAACTAGTAGAGACATGTAGGTCAAAGTACCTTGCTCTCAGATGGGAATTCATAAAGGGGACAGTTTAAAACCAAAGCTAAGAGATGATTATATTAAAAAATCAATGTGGAGTCACCATATTCCTTAACAAGAAAAAACTAAAATTTTTCTTATCATAACAATTTACCATGACTTAAACAGAGAATAACCCAAGAAAATCCCACTAATATTAGATGCCAACAAAAAGCTTTTCAATGGATTTCTTCATACCACAACCATCATTTTTATATATACTTAAAAAACACATTAAAATGGTTAGAGCACAGAGGCAAGTGTAAGGCAGATCAATGTGATTTTATTCACAACACAAATTCCATTTGTGGAAAAGAAGCATAGATTACTCCTCTTTGGAAAGATATTTACTATCAAGCATACTTAGCAAATTATTTAGCTATCTAAAAAGATTTGATACCAATTGGTCATATTTTTATTTTTAAGTAATTTATATTTTTACAGGTATTCACATTATGCAATACCACACACTGCGGTGACAGGAAGGAAAAAAACATTTCCAAATACAATGTTAAATTATTTGTTCATTGCACAGTATGAAATATCCATTAATTAGCATTGAAATTATTACAGAGTGTCTTAATCCAACTAAATTAAGGAAATTTCACATCCACTACAGAAGAAAAATAAGCATTATTGAGCCATAGGGGACCCAGTTACATAGTATTAAATAATATCTGAAGCTAGTTCGAAAGACATCCAGACAAAATACTTTTTCAAAAGTGAGAACCACAGCCTATAGATTTGGAAAATTTTACAGAAAAAGAATAGCTCATGCCTGTCCTATGAGGCAACACCATTTGTATACAAGTGCCAAGAAATAAGGAGAAAGTTAGGATTTTAGCTGAGGAATCTAATAAAGCCTGGCATGAGGAATTTTCTTCATTAGTGTCACCGAAAGCAGTCTCTGTGTTGCACCTGAATACACTTTATAATAGAATAAACATAGTAAATTTCAGAGCAGGTTGTGTATACCTTGCCTTAATAGATTACACTTAATTTAGTACAATACAGCACGTCAAGTTTTAAAAATGCAAAATACACTTAATACACAGAATTTGCTTCCTCGCTTTGTCTTAAAGAGGCCACCAAAGAGTCCGTTAAATAGCCAGGGTTGTCTAGTTATCGGAGCTGATCCCTCTCCTTTCTTGGTGTCAGGAGAACACAACTGAGGTGTCACGACACACAGCCCTTCCCCGGTCAGTACCCTTCCCCTTCTGTTCTCCCATAGAAACGGCAGTTTTCTGTCACTGTGCTCCATCTTGATAGGCTTTGATCTTACGCTAGTCCCAGTGTAGGAAGCTTGCATTCTTCTTAAGAGTGGCCTGCCCCTCTTAATATCCCTTTAGGGAGGCCCCCAATCCAAAACACTTGATGATCTAACCTTTTTTAAAAGTCATTTTTCTGTTATAAACAGCAAGGACGAGGCCATTTTAGTTGCTTGCAAGAGGTTGATGTTGAGTCTGCGCCGTGCCGACTCTCTCCGATCTAAATTCTCTAAACATTAGCTTATCAATCTGTGAGTCCAATGGGTTGAGTGCCAACAGAAGTGGATCCGATTTGGCATGGAGAGGTTCTACCAACTCTCGCAGTGTATTAGCCTAATATGATAAAGCAGTGATACAATATGATGAAAGACCTGCGAGTGCCATTATTATTTCCAAAGCACATTAGTATTTGTATTAGAAATACCATCATGCAATACCCATGAAGAGAAAAGGGAAAAAAAATGGCTAGAATTGCATATGGTTTTAATACTATCATGTCTTTCTGTTGGCATGCACGTCTACTTGGCCATAAATGGGACAATTTTTGTTTTTACGTTTGGTTATTTGGAAATGCCAATCTTATGTATACAAAATAATACACAGCGCAGATACATCTTTTCCCACTTCTATACTTGTGTATGCACGTATATAATTGTAATCAGAAAAGTTTAGGGTAAAAGTATGCTCCATACACATTTAAGATGATCAGTCTTTCAAGAAAATTCAACTGTATTTCTGTATGAGATCTTTCCTCGAATTCATCCAATCAAAAAGCATGAGGAAAAATTTTCTGGTCTGCCTTCTACCTAACTGCCCTCATATATATGCTACATGTGTTCATCAGTATGGCTCCAATGAGGAGGCTGCATGCTGACCAATACAAAGTGGAGAGAAATGAAAAGCTCTAACAGGGTAAACACGATGAAATGGTGACTTTACACCTGAGCATTAGCCACACGCCAAGGAATTAAGAAACAACAAAAGACCAAAATTTCTAAGTGACCTGGGAAAATAAGAACAATAAGGATAACATAAACTGTAGTCTTTTTTAGTTCATTTTATTTTGGGTTTTGGGGAATCCAAATATTATCATCAGGCACAAATCAGCAATATTTTTTCTTTCTAGCCTGAGGCAGATTTTTATCTCCAGAATCCTATAGCATCCTTTTTTTGAGTTATATTAAGAAGGAACAAAGTGGGAGAGGGAACAGATAAAGCATGTTGCTCATTATTACCTCTCTTAGAATGGGAAGGGGACATGTTGCCCATAGCACAGTATCTAGATAACAGAATACAGCTATTTTTTTTAAGTAGGCTTCACACCCAGCATGAGCCTGAACTCATGACTCTGAGGTCAAGACGTGAGCTGAGATCAAGAGTCAGATGCTTAACTGACTGAGCCACCCAGGCGCCCCAGAAGAACTAATTTTTATTTTATCATATCATACCCTTCTTTTGCAGAAAAGGGCCTTGGAACTAAGTAATCATGTAGGTCAAATGAAAGAAAAGACAATACTGCAATTTGTAGAAATTATAGTACTGGAACACTAACTTTGGCTTGTTTCACTTTATTACGTTAGGTCATGGAATTGCAAACAGCAAAATCAGAGGCAATCTAACCTTGAGCACAAGGTCATTTCCAAATTTAAACTGTTCTTAATTTGTCTATGCAATTCAAACAGTTTCTAAGTTGTTGTTTTGAACACATCCTTCTTTCCCCCTCAGAAACAATGTTACATGACAGGTTCAATTTCCTTGTGCACCTAACTAATAGTTAAATTTAGTTCACACTAAATCTGAAGCAGAGTCCTGGTAATTAAGTCACATTTGGTTACATTTGTGACATTGTTTCTATAGGATTGCTGAAATCTACTCGGAGACACTGGAAACACCTCATGGGAGCACCTTGCCACAGTGCAGGATGGTGGGGGAAGAAGGATGGCTACTTCAAATGGCTACAGGACCACCTGGCTGACTCGGTTGATTTTGGCTCAAGTCATGATCCCAGGGTTGGGATCAAGCCCCCATGTTGGGCTTGGCTTGGGATTCTTTCTTTCTTCTGCCCTCCCTTCTCTAAAACAAAACAAAACAAAACAAAACAAAACAAAACAAAACAAAACAAAACAAAACAAAAACAAATGGCTACAGCTAGTTCCCAGTCAGTATATATTAGCATAAAAGATAACTCCTTAGGGCAAGATGTTTATTCAACTAGCAGTGGTCAGGACCATTGGCTACCAAATCTCAGGGGTGGAGATTTGCTTATTAAACACAGATTTCTGGGCCCTACCCCTAATCTACTGTATCAGAATTTCTGGGTATGGAACTATGGAACTCAAGAATCTGTGTTTTAAGGAAGCAACCCTGGTGATTCTTGTACCCAGTGTAGTTTGTGACCTCCTGCTTCAGGACAGGCACAGAGAGATGGGCTATACTGTTGGTAGGGCTGTTTGAGTAATGGCAATTTTGTACTGCATATACAAGTAGTCTGTAAGTCATAAGTTCTACAACTATAACACTGCATATCAAAGCTCAAACAATTTTAAGGTTTTTGCTGAGGAACTGGATGCAAATGTCTTGGTCTACAGAGAATACAGGAAGATTTGGAAAACGGCTTGAATAAATTCTTTAAAACTTAAATTTTATGTAGTGTCAAATAGCTTATTTTAATTTTTGAGGCAAACAGAACAACTATAAAGATACTTCCAGACTCCAGCCCACTGAATGAACTGTACATCTGTGCATTCTGAATCTCCAGTATAAGAAGCAACGGCAGGCAGATCAGTTATGATGGACTAGTACATGGTTAATCTACATGAAATCTCTAAAATACAAAATGAACCCGCTTCATAAATGATACTGCTCCACAAAGGCCTATCTTGGACTTCTGTAAATCTCATACTTTAACTTTTTCAAGTCCCTTTCTGATTCTCAACAGTATTTCCTTTTCTTTCCCTTTGTACTTTTGTGGGGCTTTCTCTCTCTCCCTATTTCTACTCTTCTTTGCAGCTGACAACTTCATTTATCCCCAAATAGTCAAAATATTCAAACCAGTTAAAACTAATTTACTACAATGAGACTAGTTTTATTCTTGTTTTTTAAAGAGTAGGTGGAAGTTGCATGTTCTTGTAAAAAAAAAAAAACAAACCTTAAATTACATGGTTCTTGATTGGTTTTTGTTTGTTTGTTTGTTTTTGGCCAGTATCCTAACTATAAAAATATCCCCAGGGCTCTTGGGAGGGCTCAGCCAGTTAAATGTCTAACTTCGGCTCAGGTCATGATCTCGCGGTCTATGGGTTTGAGCCCCGTGTAAGGCTCTGTGCTGACAGCTCTGAGCCTGGAGCCTGCTTCAGATTCTGTGTCTCCCTCTCTCTCTGCCCCTCCCCTGCTCTCCCTCTCTCTATCTCTCTCTCTCTCTCTCTCTCAAAATGAATAAACATTAGACAAATTTAGAAAATATTCCCTACTTCCTGCTCTTAAAATAAACTTCACTATTTAGCAAGCTTTTAAACAATTATACTTTGAAACAACAGCAACACACCTGCATCTATGCTGCTTCAAGCACATCAGTAATATCTCTTTTTGATATATTACTTAACAAATATTTATTGAACTTCCATTCATCACTGAAACCTTCAATTGTGAGGCCACCAGCCTAGCTGTATAAAAAGAAACAGATTCTGTTTTACTGTTACTAAACCCCTTGAGAGATCAGAAAGGTGAACTCAGATGCGATACCATGTTGAGTCATGTATAAAATGACTTATTCCAGTCTGGATCCACCTCCTATGCAAAGCTCTTCACAGATTGTATCTATGTAGAAATTACTGAGGAGGATATTTTCTTTCCTTTTTGTTTCATAAATTTAAAAATCTCCTAAGGATTATTCAGATAATTAGCAGAAATAGAGATTCTAGAAACATAAGTTTCAGAAATGTAATCAGGCTTCTAATAGTGTACCTGCTAGGAATAGCAGATGATCCCTGAATCAAATGCCTGAGAATTAGATTATAGGGTAAGGACATAGGCACAAACATTTGCGAGAGAATGATTAAGTTTGAATTCAAAATAGGTGACAAAAATCGTTTCCTTAATGAATGAAAGAGAAGAAAATATGTGAAAATGGAAATAAGAAGCGCTTAAGCTTCCCAGCTTCCCAGTACTTTTCTACTTCTGGGTTCTACGGGAAAATTTGGTTCCATCTATTCCATTATCATTGAGATTGAGGGGAAATTTAAGGGCAAAGCTACTGACTACTGGTCTTAAACTGCTAGCAGATAACAAAGGTCACCAAGTGCAGACATCCAAACAACACTGTAGAGTTCTCAGGAGAGTAGAACCGGTTTGTGTGCTTTAAAAAAATTTGTTTAACATTATTATCTGGAGCCTCACCTTTTAAATGTGTGTTCAGATTTAGGTTTTTCTTTTTGAAAAACAGGAATATCTAACACCATGAATTGATAATCAGTGATACTTTTCTCAGTGTCAGTATTGGAAAGAATGGGCTGACACCTTGGTTCAGAATGTTCGAACCAAGAGACTTGTTCATTGTGGCTTGAGTAAGTAGTATCTGTCCAAATTTTGAGGGCCTATTTTCTTGTAAAGGTTTAAGTTCAAAAAGACAGAATATCAGATTTTTAAAAAATTTCTTTGCTTATTTTTTATTTAATACCATAGGGGAAAGGAACTGGAAAGTCTTTATTTTATGATTGAGAAATAAAATTTTCACAACAAAGTATTCTTTTTTTAAAAAAATAAAGTGATAAGTAGTAAAAAGTAATACAGTTTGTTCTTATACTTAAAGCACTTATGGAGATCTTTAAATAGCAATTCCAGGTAAAATAAAATATTTGATAAACCTAGCCACAGGCAAAACAGATAAGGAAATACTGTTTCCATATAATTAGAATGTTCCTCTAAATTGCCAAATCACAGTTCTCTCTGTGTATAATTCATCGGAGACAGTATTTCCTTATGAAAGTAGTATCTCATTGTAATGTACCTATTACTATACTATGACATTAGAGTGCACTTAGGCTTAATTAGTTATTATGAGTATACCACTTATTTTGGCTTTTTCTACCTGCATTAAAAACCACTATCTGAAATAGAGGCACATCTAAACTACCCTTTAAATGTAACATATATTAGCAATCACTGAAAAGGTCTTTTATATTTAATAGTCACAAAAGTACCTAACATGTTAATTTAGTTTGCCACCAGTTTATTTTCAATGAAGTGTCCATAGATAGTTCAGAAGAATGTACTCTGGAATTTTACCACATTATATTGTCATCCTAAATATCACCAATCAGACTTTAAAATAGAAAATGGGAGGAATTCATTTTTATAGATACGTATTAGTTAATGAGGATTTAATGGATGCCTATGGGTATGTATACTCTATCAAATGTATGGGTATGTATACTATATCAAATGTTAGGGATAAATAAACAAACATGAGAGTCTGATTTCAAAAAGTTCATGGTGTAGTTGTATGACCTTTCTCCATTTGTCTTAAAATTTTATAGTTAAGAATTATCAATAAAATAAAGTTCTACTTTATTATATATATATATATATATATATATATACACACACACACAAATATATGTTATATATATACATACACACACATACATGTATACAGACTCAATTATATGACTATAATTATACAATTGTCCTAATAATGTATATTATATGTAATCATAATATATATAATTACATTAATAACATTGTATGGATATATTAATTTTAATTGATAAATACAATTGGAATACATAGAAAATAAAAATACTCAAAATTTAGGGCACATTTAAAGAAGACAATTAAAACATAACTGTATATATGTATGTGCTGAGTTCTGATGCTTACAATAGACTTCAAAAATGAAGGGGATCATAAAATGCCAACCCAAAATATGCCACTTTGGCATAAGGATTATTTTGAGCTGAAGGTAACTAAGAAGGAGTAAACACAGAAAGACCTTTGGCTATTCCCTGATCTGCCTAAAAGCAGGACATAAACTTCCCTTTGTAAAGGTGTTCTTCATCTCCTCTTCCATACCAGGAGAAGAACACCCTTATCACTGGAGAAAAAAGAAAACTGACATTAAGATGGTTTGCACAAACACACCTTACTAAAATAACCTTTATCTTCCATTATTTTCCCCCATATGTTTACTTTTCCACAATTCACAGCCTAGAAGCCCCAACCCCTTTCCTTTATCTTGTCACTTCTCTACTATTTACTGTCCTTTGTTAAAATGGTATATAAGCTTCCACGTCTAACTACCTCTTTGGGTCTTGTCTTCACTTCTTTTCTTTGAAGGCCTCTGTGCAGATAAAAATTAAAATGCTAACATAGAATAAAATGTATATTTTCTTCTGTTAATCTGTCATTAGTCAGTTTAATTTGCAGGCCCCAGGCAAAAGAATCTAACAGGACAGAGGAGGAAAAGTTTTTTTCCTACTCTATAAAATATTGAGGTCATTCTTTAACCATTCTATACTAATTCACCCATATTTTAAAATATTTCATAGATAAAATTATTTTGAGATTATTTAAAAATCATGTTAAACTCCCATGAGATAACCTTAATAAAAAGACACCCATTCCTAGCAAATTTTTCTTTACAGCAACGTGGGTGGACGGCAGCTTATTGGCAGAATGGGTTGCTATTGCAACCTATTTTATGATTAATAATTATTTATTTTTGGGACTCATGGGTGGCTCAGTCGGTTAAGCGTCCAACTTCGGCTCAGGTCACGATCTCACGGTCCGTGAGTTTGAGCCCCGCGTCGGGCTCTGTGCTGACAGCTCAGAGCCTGGAGCCTGCTTCGGATTCTGTGTCTCCCTCTCTCTGACCTTCCCCCATTCATGCTCTGTCTCAAAAATAAATAAACATCAAAAAAATAAACAAATAATTATTTATTTTAGAATAATCTCTAAAATTCTCATTTCCAGATGTAATAGCTACAGAGGTAACATAGTTGAAGTCTGAGACATGAACCCACTATAGGAAATAGACTTTTTTATACCAAATATTTTTAATTTGAGAATTTTTTTAATGGTTTATTTCAGTAAGCTCTACATCCAATGTGGGTCTTGAACTCAACGACCCAGAGATCGAGAGTCATATGCTCTTCTGACTGAGCCAGGCAGGTGCCCCAATTTATGAGAATTTTCAACCTCTACTACCACCTTACATGATTATAGTAAAAGGATATAATTAAATAGGTCATATTCACTCCAGATGATAACTGGTATGAAATCGCTCAGTGGTAAGAACTGCCAATGGGGTGAACAGGTAAATGATACTGACAACACTTCATCTGTTACTATATCTGGTCTGCCAAAATGAAAAGGCAAACTGGGGCCAACTATATCTCAGTTGGTTTCTTGTCTATTTCTTTCAGTGGGTTTTTCTGTAGTACTTATAACCCTTTTAGGAAATTCTCTTTGCTACCTGATAAACACGCTAAAAAGCAGTTCCAATCTTATCTAAACCTGAACCACTTATGTGACTAGATAGTAAAAAATGTCTTCAGAACACTAGTTATACTTCTGTGACCCAACCTATTTGATTTGCCCATCACATTTGACTTGAATGTTCCAAATTGGACATTTTGGAATAAAAGGTAAGGGTATTAAGGGTATCTGTACCTGGGGAGTGGGGGTTATAAAGATACATTTAGCATGTTCACTCCATCAGAATCTAATCAAAGTAAACAAAGGACTTTGCTCTATGGCTTCTGCCAAGTTTCTGATCAGCACACATGATTGTGATAGATAAATTTTGATGCTATGCAAATTGTACTGTTGCCTAAGCTTCTTTAGTAAGTAGGCAATCAATGGCAGAACTTTATTCTTAAAGATTTGATCCAAAATAAATGAAGACATATATATTTTTAAATTAGTAGTAACAAAGATCTTTGTGAAGTTTTGCTTTATGGAGTCTGCCCTATTCTTATTCTAATACTAAACTAATTTACTATCCTCAAAGTGTTGCCATGTTTTAAAAAATATTTCATTTTATCTTATCTTACTTTGTTTTATTTTAGAGAGGCAGAATGTGAACAGGGGAGAGGGGTAGAAGGAGAAAGAGAGAGAATCCCAAGCATGCTCCATGCTCAGTGCAGAGTTCAACGTGGGGCTCCATCCCACCACCTTGGGATCATGACCTGAGCCGAAATCAAGAGTGGGACACTCAAGTGACTGAGCCACTCAGGTGCCCCAAAGTACTGCCATCTTGATATTGGTGGGATTACTTCTATTAAAAAATATCATTATCAGTTCCAGTATCATGACATCCCTTGAGACTAAGTGAGGGGAAAAAGAGGTACTGATCTGCCAAGGTGAGTAAAATATTAATTTTTGGGGGGGTAACCTGGGTGGCTTATTCGGTTAAGCTTCCAACTTTGGCTCAGGTCGTGATCTCACGGTTCATGTGTTTGAGCCACGCACCAGGTTCTCTGTCCACAGCACCCCCCCCCCTCCAGCTTTTGTGCTCACAGTCTCTCTCTCTCTCTCTCTCAAATATAAATAAACATTAAAAAAATAAATTATTTTCAACCAGAGTACATCAAAGCATGTGTAGAGTTGTGGGGGCGCCTGTGTGCACGTTTTGGAGTAGAGGAAGAAAAAGTAATTCTTATGTTAAAAATTTAAAGACCTGGGGCGCCTGGGTGGCTCAGTCAGTTAAGCGTCCTACTTCAGCTCAGGTCATGATCTCACAGTCCGTGAGTTCAAGCCGCGTGGGACTCTGTGCTGACAGCTCAGAGCCTGGAGACTGCTTCGGACTCTGTGACCCCTGGATTCTAGGGAGGAAGATGGCGGCGTAGTAGGACGCTGGGCTCACCGCGTCCTGCGGGACGCTTAGATTCCACCCACAACTGCCTAAATAACCTGGATTCTGTGACTCCTTCTCTCTCTGCCCCTCCGCCTCTCACGCTCTGTCTGTCTCTCTCTCTCTCTCAAAAATAAATAAACATTAAAAAAAATATTTATAAATATTTAAAGACCTTATCTCCTTTCATGCTATAACATTGTTTATGATTGTAGAAGCTTGAAATAGACTTCTACTTACTTTTTCTGGGTGAGCTTACAATATTACAACATTTACAATATTCACTTTCCCTCTTTAATAACTTCAAAATGGCTTGTTACTGACCTCCTTGGCATGCCAACCTGATACTTGGGATTATTTCCTCATTAACAACACTGGCAAGAAGAAACTGCTCTAGGGGCCTTGCCAACTAAATTTTGTAGCAATAACGATAACCAAAAATACCTTTCCCAGCAAAACAAGTGACAAAAAAGGTCAAAGAGAAAATTCAAGGGACGTAGATAAGAACCGAAAATTGTATCTTGGGGTGCCTGGGTGGCTCAGTCGGTTAAGTGTCTGACTTCAGCTCACGTCATGATCTCACGGCTTGTGGGTTTGAGCCCCGCATTGGGCTCTGTGCTGATAGCTTGGAGCCTGGAGCCTGCTTCGGATTCTGTGTCTCCCTCTCTCTCTGCCCCTACCACCCCGCTCTCAAAAATAAACATCAAAAACATTAAAAAAAATGTATCTTAACAGTTACTTATCATAATTCCTATTTTTCTTTACCTCAAATCTATTACAAATCTAATTTCCCACCTTAATCAATAATAGTTTCATATTCTCTCTTATTTTTCATTCCATAGTTATTACACCATAAACTATTATCATAAATCCCCATTGTTAAAGTCTTCTGCATATTATGATATTGAAATTATGACATTTAAGTACTCAAAATGTACTGCATAAATGGTAAGAAGAAACATTATTTTGGTAAAAATCACTATCAAATCATGTTTCTTAGAAATATAGCATGGATAGGGGCGTGGGGGTGACTCCTGGTTAAGCGCCCGACTTTGGCTCAGGTCATGATCTCACGGTTTGTGGGTTCGAGCCCCACATCGGGCTCTGTGCTGACAGCTCAGAGCCTGGAGCCTGCTTCGGATTCTGTGTCTCCTTCTTTCTCTGCCCCTCCCCCACTCATGCTCTGTTCCTCTGTCTCTCAAAAAAAGTGTTAAAAAAATTAAAAAAAGAAATGTAGCGTGGATGTAAAGAAATAAGCACAAACATCCATCTTAGCAAAAAAATCAGAAGTTAGAATGAGTATTCAAACTCAACCTTAGTTGTCTTGAAATTATTTTGGATCAGCAAACTCATCGTGCATTTGGGATGGAAAACTATAGAATCTAAGAACATATGAAGAATACTTTTCAAAAATGCCCTATTATGTTCTCTCTCTCTCTCTCAAAAAACAAAACAAGACAAAACAAAACTTAAAGAAGCAAACACCTGGGTGGCTCAGTCGGTTAAGCATCCGACTTTGGCTCAGGTCATGATCTTACAACCATGAGTTCGAGCCCCACATCAGGCTCTCTGCTGTTAGCACAGAGCCTGCTTCGGATTCTCTGTCCCCTCTCTCTCTGTCCCTCCCCTGCTCATTCTCTCCCTCTTTCTCTCTCTCTCTCTCAAAAAAAAAAAACAAAAAAAAAAAACAACTGAAAATTCCCTATTATATAGGAATTTCATTTTTTTCCCTCCTGAAAAAATTGTATAGCACTTTCCTTTTAAAGAAAGTAAGTTTTACTAAAGAGTTAGAGATATGCTGACTCTCAGCATTCTTATGGACAAATACAAATGACTTTATAGCTACTGCAAAAGGTTTCCAGCTATATCTGTGTTTAACATTTAGCATCTCATGTTGAATTCCACACTCATCAGTGTAATTACAGAAAACTAGAATCATACAGGGACTTCATTAGGATGATAGCTCATTTTGCAAGATACAAATGTTTGAAATGTCAGAAGGTTCTCTGTATCATACAACTTAATTTGTATTCAAATATAGGAATAAATTGCTAACTTCCTGCTAGTGAACAAAACAAAAAATCTAATTATACTAATACATTTGTTTTCCATTTATAAATTAATGAATTCATAGCAACTTTGTGATGTTAGCTTATTTATAATATCCTGAAAAAATTAAGGACAATTCCATATTTCACTGAAGCCAGGCTTTAAAAAAATTCCTATTTAGTGTATTTACATGAAAACAAGGACCATGCTACCTTCTCTAGGGTAAAAAAAAAAAATCAAACAAAGGATAAGAATTTGTAAGGATGTGCAAATCAAGGGGTGAATTTGGGATTCTCAAGTTCCACTTAAGATTCCCTTACAATCTCTTTTGACTGGTGCCACTGGGTGGAGGGCATGGAGCAGCTATGGTGTAATTAGTATCTCCTTAACAAATATGATTATCAAAAAACTCTGTAGAACTTTGGCCCTTTTTGTGATACTGGTGTGTATATAACACACATACACACACACAGGACCACATTACTACCACAATAAGACAAAATTGAAAAATTGAAAAAAAGGATACATTACAATACAGTTGTACTGGTGTATATGATCTGCCAGAAATAATTCACCAGATCTATCTGGCTGTGTTATACTGGATTTATAGTGATAAATGACACCAATCCTTTCTTGTTAAATCCATGTATAGTTATGATCAAATTTCTAGAATGACTTCTCACACATATTTTATTGTGAGCAAGTGAAAAACTAATTTAAAAGACACCAACACTGGATTTAGAAACAAATTTGCACAATTCCACACTCAAATTAAAAGCAGCATTTTAAGACCACCATAAAAGTATACGTTAAGTGTGTCTACTATTAGGTAAAACTGTCACATAATTTGAAATGAAACATTACTCTCTAGTAATTGACTATGCAGAATATACGCCATAAATAAACACAAAACCAGAACTTGACCAAGGAAAGTGTCATGATGACATTTTCTTTCTCTTTATTGTAAATCTTCAGCACAGGACTAGAAGGCCTGTTTTCTCTTTGTGGAAAATCAATATACTTCAAAGGCAGAAGCAGGAACTCTTCTTTAACAAAACAATGCACTTTAATTGTAGAAGGCCTTGGTTTCCAAGGCCTTAGTTTTAGCCATACTAGGAATGGTTTCAGATCTTAGTTGTGTGGGCAGATCTGGTCTCCATGGTAATGAAAAAGTAAACCTGGGAAGTGTAAAGAACTGTGGTACATTGCTCCCCATAGAAACAGACAAGCTGAAATCAAATGCAGCTTCTGTATGTAGCACTGACAAAGCCTGAAGCTTCAGTGTACTGGTACTGTACCTCAGGAGTTGCCATGGCAATCTTCTAAGGAAGGTGGGTTACAGATACCCACATCAGTTACTACTGAAATGTCAAATCAAAAGCCAATTCTCAAGTAGTAATTTATTCATTAGTTTCTGAATTTGGTTTTCTTAAATAGCATCTAGGAGTTTGATAGAGACCTTGTTGTTTTTAAAAAAGTCATATAATCTAATTAGAACTCCTTTTTAAAAAATTCTAAGAAATATCCCTGAACAACTTTTACTCTTCTTCAGTTTAGTGTAAACATTCTGAAGGCAAATCAATTTAGCTTGTTAGCTTAGTAATAACAAGGATTGTGATACTAACACATTTCTGGTTTGCTTTTCACTTCGTAAAGTGCTTCTACATACAATATTGTAAAAGAAAATGCAGAAACTGTGAGATTTTCACTAGAGTTCGCTTTGGTAATTTCCAAATTTGGTAATTTGGTAATTTGATACTACTTACTGTATAGGAAAAGTGAGAAATTAGACGTTGGGAACATATGTAAGTGTGAATATTGCATGTGTTAATAGTTCCTTGGCTGACTTTCTGGGTTCGTAAGCGAATAGGAAGTAATGTTTTATCACGAGAGAAGACCAAGCAACCCACAAAACCTCGGACTTGGCATCTGTGAAGAGGAACTGGGAAAATCAGTGGCATCTCCTGACTGTACCCCTGAATCTGTGGCTTTCCTTCCACTCCCTACTTCCACCAAAAGATTCAAAAATAAATAAAAAGATCCATTAGCTGATTTAAAAAAAGGCAGAAATATTTGGATTGTTTCAAGGAAGATGGATAAAGAGGAACCTGGAAGGAAAAACTGCAATAAAAACTTTGGCTACCATATGAAATACTTTTCAAATTGGTCTCAAGACTTAATTCTTCACAAGTAGCAATTTTTTTCTAATATCCCAATATTAACTTGGCACAAATTAGCTGTAAAAGGAATCCTGTCAAACTTGAATATATGAAAAAAGACTTTTGACTCAAGTGGTGTAGTCAAGTTGTTTCACTGATTACATATGTCATAGTACATGATTTTGGGATACTCATAAGTTAAAAATGGAAAGTACACTAATTACAATTTTTAGTAATAAAAGGTAAAGTGGTACACAGGTTTTGCCTTACTTGATAGAGCATATTAATAATGATTTTGACCTGCTGTAATAAAATGTAAAAATTTAGTTTCTTTTATATAGATCAAACATGACACATTTTGCTAAGTTTTAACCTGAATTAAAGTGATAAATCTGAGGAGGCAATAAGTGGTTGAGAGCATTCACTCTGCTGTCAGGATGTCTTAGTCTGAATCTCAGATCTGCTATTAACTAGCTGGGAGTCCTGGATCATGTTCTTTAAACTGTGTCCTCATCTAGAAGATGACAGTGACAATATTTACTTCTTAGGGTTGTTGTGAGGATTAAATGAGCTATATTATATAAGGACATCAGCTACTAGTTAGCTCTCATTTAAATCAGCTATTATTTGGATAGATTACTGTTCACTAAACATAGGAGATTTAAACAAAATGCACCACACTATAGATGTATTGGCTTTACCTCAGGGAAGGCAATTGTATTTTAGTGTTTCTTCCATGTGGAAAGATATCTTCTCTCTCTACATGGGAAAATAATGAAAGATTCAGATTTATGAGCAAGCCTAGCTTTGCAGATTGCATTTCAAGTCCAGACTATGTAGCATACCTTTATAGAAAAGATAAATCCCTAAAATGTCTTTCATTCAACAGACAAGTATAGTTCACACGAAGGAAAAAAGAGTTCTCCTGAGACACCATTGAAAGTAGAGGGCAAATACATGTAATTCAGTCATTCCATTCAGAATGCCCTTGATATCATCTTTAAAATTATTTTATTCAAAGACTGATCAGTTAATGATGCTGTAAACCTGAATGAAGTAGGTTAATTCAAGACTTACTTTAGAGCTGAGGTAGCAAGTTAAAACATCTTCAATTTTCACTTCCTTATAATAGAAGTTATGTTCATCGAATATATTTCACTTAACAACTGAAATACATAATGAATCATAATAATTAAATGGGATTTATTTCCTATATCAGTGGGTATTTTCCTCTTGCAATTAGATAGCTTACTTTAGATACTAATGTGGCAAAGTATTCTAAGTATTTTTTTTTCTTCAAGATGCAAACATAAAAGTGAGATATTGAAGACTGTTTTGAAATAAGTGCCCTCTTTGTTGGTTCTTGCTGTAAAATCCTAAAACACCACACATTTCAACTTGTCGTCATGGTGAATCACGTCACCTCTGAAGTATTACAGTTTTTCTTGATTCCAGTTTCCTCTCCTTCTATCTTTTCTATTATGTCTAATCTTTGATCTCAAGAACACAGCCCTCTCCTGAATTCACTTCCTTATCCAATCTGGACCGCTCTGACTAGACCCTTCAATTTCTTCATCCTCTTGAAAATGTACTATACATACACTTTACAGAAATCAACCATCTTCTTTCTTATTCCTGCCTGGCCACTAAACAATGCTAGAGAAAACAGTATATCCAAGCTGACTGGCACCATTCTAAATTTGATTTCTGACTTTTGGTCATTCAGGACTACTTGGCAGATCAGTTGTTAGTGGTTGGTTAGCTCAATTTCCAATTCCCCATTGGGGGTGCTCCAAACTTCCATTAGACTCTTCAAGCCTTACTGTCTACCTGTTGATCTTCCAGTCAGTAGCAGATACCTTTTTGCCTCCACATTTGTCTCTCTCATCTGAACTGCTGAAATAATTTTCTAACTGGTCTCCCTATCACTTGCATTCTCTCACATCAATACATCTTCCACACTGCCATCAGAGTGACCTTGCTGAAACTGATATCTGATTTTGTCATCTTCCTAAGGAGATCTCCACAGGCTCTCCATCATGTTTTTTTGAGAAACATATTCTCTAAATTACTTTTCTCCCCCCTCTCCCTCTCTGTCTGCCTTCCCCCGCTTATGCTCTCTCTCTCTCAAAATAAATGAATTAAAAAAATAAATTATTCTTTTTTTCCATTTCTGCCCTTGTTGATGCTTTTTTTTTTTTTTTTACCACATAGAATGCACCCCTCCCTTTTTTTCCCTCTTGGTTAAATTTTACTGATCCAGCTCAGATGTTATATCCTCCTTGAAGCCTTGTCTGATTTCACAAGATAGAAATAATCAAGACTTCTTAAGGGCTTTTGTGGAACTTAACATGTTTATCTTTGAAAACACTTAATATGCTATACTGTTACATATGGATGTTTTTCTCTCCCATTAGATGACAAACATTGATTACGTGATTTCAAAAAAATCTTTGTTTTTCCAGCACTTGGCAGAGTGGGTACTCAAAACATTGTGGCTGCTCCATAAATACCACTTGAATTGAATTAAATAATTAAAATACATTTTAATTTAATGTCTAAGAATATGAAATGTAAGCTGAATACTAAATAAAGAGCTGTACTGAACAACTTGGTAAGAAGCTTTACCTCACTAGATTTTCAATTCTAGTAAAAAGATCTACATCAAGTCTTTGATGTGAACTATGTGGCAGAGGAGAGAACCTTAGGAAGATAGGTCACTGAGGTTAAAGACTGCTATTTATGGCACTGTTATGTCAAGAAAGAATGATCTAGACCTTATATGAAGTGATAGTCTAACCACTGCCAAAGGGTGTTTTCTTTGAATGACCTAGATTGTCAAGTTATTCACATGTCATTCATACTAGAAGTAGATGAGGTGAGTCAGAATCTCACTGAGGATGAATTTTTAATTATAAATATAGCTACAACTACACTCTCTAAAGGTCCTCTGTTGACAGAGGCTGATTAGAAGGAACTACTGCCAAAAAAAGTCTTATCACTTTGCTACACTAAAGAGATATTATAAGGGCTTGTAGCCAAACTGCCTGAAAAGGGTTTATTGCCATGTCTAAAATTTACTCTTTAAGAAGATTTTTTGAATGACTAGATTTCGGTACCACATGGATCAGGTACAATAGATACAATTATGACATAACCATTAGTTACTATTTTAAAATGCCATATTACACATCTATTCATCTCAGTATTTCCATAAAATATTGAGAATTTAACAGAAAAAGAGTAGCCAAAATTTACCCAAAGATTTGAGTGATTTACCCATTTGTTCATTCCTTTTTAACTTTTAGAATATAACGTACTTTTATTTTAATAATCTTTGAAAGCTGGATTGAGATCATCTTAATTCTAAATAAGCATTCTCCAATCACTAAAAATATCTGATTTCTTATATCACTGGATCACTCAAGAGGCTTTTCTAAAGATTCAGTCACTTATTAGAGATAATTATAACATAGTTTCACAAACCTAATGGCTTATATCATTCACACTTTCATTTAATTGGGCAATAACTACCTGAATATGAGCTACCCAATATGAGCTATTGGGGGTAATATCCAAGCATGTCAGATACAAACAACCTCTGATTTTAGAAATTGAGCAATGGATAGAATAAAAGCTTGGTTAGGCAAATAAATTAATACATCATAATTGTACTTAACTTGGAAACCAATGGAACAAGTCACAATTGCAAACTCAAGGGCAACCTATTCCTTTTCTGATATGAATCCTTTTCCAGATTGCTCCCATTCTTTATCCTTAAGAATTATAACTTTATAGGCACAATACTCATCATTTTAACTCTGTGAAAGTCAACTGCAAATATAATAAAGTGTTCTTGAGTTGTTTTTTTTTTAATTTTTTTTAACGTTTATTTATTTTTGAGACAGAGAGACAGAGCATGAACGGGGGAGGGGCAGAGAGAGAGGGAGACACAGAATCGGAAGCAGGCTCCAGGCCCTGAGCCATCAGCCCAGAGCCCAATGCGGGGCTCGAACTCACGGACCGTGAGATGGTGACCTGAGCCGAAGTCGGCCGCCCAACCGACTGAGCCACCCAGGCGCCCCTGTTCTTGAGTTTTTACTCATTGGTCAGATATATGATGTGTTAAAAACATGTGGTTTATGACTGCTTTTATGATTCACCTTTGGGATATTAACCAGCCCTCTTTATTAGGCTTTTGATGACTGACTGTAAAAAAACAAACTGCATTGTCTTTTTTCCTTCTTTTTTTTTCTTTTTCTTTTTTAAACTTAAGACACAGAGTAAAATAGAAGAGCTTTGCATTTTGTAAAAATAGTGTAACTGGCTTAAAGCTCCTGGTTTGGTGTTAATCATCTCAGTATACTAAAAAGATATTTCTGAATATCAGTAATGCGTAGAACTTCCTCACACATTTCACAAGTTGAAGACTGTGATATGATGTCACCAGCGGAAATATTACTGATGTTTAAATAGTGCGTCACTCGTGTTATTTGGCTCTCTCATTATCACTGCTGGAGTGTATTTATTAAACTCTAAAAACCTGGGGTGCCGGTGGCTCAGTTGGTTAAGCGACAGACTTCAGTTCAGGTCATGATCTAATGGCTCCTGAGTTCAAGCCCTGCATCGGGCTCTCTGCTGTCAGCACAAAGCCTGCTTTGGATCCTCTGTCTCCTTGTCTCTCTGCCCCTCCCCTGCTTGCATTCACTTTCTCTCTCTCTCTCTCAAAATAATTAAACCTTTGAAAAATAAAACTTTCTTTAAAAAAACTCTAAAAACCTGAAAGTGATTTATAAACTCACAGCTCAAATGAATAGGTGGAATTACTAAATTTTGGCTGGAATTATAGAAGAATAGTTATTCCATTCTCTTTTTCATTCTCCTTATTATAGTTGATCAGAAATCAATTTTTGGACACCCATGTCTTTCTTCCTCCAACAGTATACAGTATTTTGTAAGCCATAAATCCCGCAAATAGTTTTAATCAGTATTTGTTTAGTCTTGGTTCCATGACAATGAGGTACAGGCTATAAACCTTGTTTAACACACGCATGCTCAATGAACTATAGGCATGCAGTTTTTGAAGGGCCAAATCTAGTTTGTTTGCTTATTTTTATTTTTATCATGAGCTATATTAATTATTCATTTGAGAGAGGTGTATCACTGGCTTTTGTGAAAAGCTCAAGGAACATGGACAATGGAAGTCAACATTACTTTTCATTAAATCATATGTTATAAAATCTTACCATGTATTCCCTAAAAACTGTAATAAAAGATCACCTTCAAGAAATAGCCTTATCCTTTATATATAGGCAGCAAATATCTAGCACTGGATACATTATAGCAAGTAATCTAATAAACAAAAATATTCAAATTTTACCCCATAGGCTTTTTAGAGCAGAAACTGATAGTATAGATTTTTACCACCATTATTATTTTATAAAAAGGGCTTAAGATGAAGAGGTGTGAATGCAACTTGTTTCTTTAATTTGAGGCTATAACTCATAGTGGATGTGAGTTGGGTTATGTATAGAAATGGTAATTCTTAGGAAAAGTGAATGCAATTGACCAAGAACTATGGCTCACCAGGGATAGGACACTGGTCTAAAATAATAAGTTAGTAGAAATCTCCATTCTTCTTTCCTTATTCCTACTGACTTTTGTAGACAGCCAGGGTCTGTATGATTTTAACACTCTATCTTGACACATTCTGGTACTGATTGAGGGATGTAAGAAAAAAGGATTAAAAATCTTGCAAAATGTCATAATTAAGTCACCTGATTTTTATATCCACTTTCCCCTTTATTTGCAGAATAAAAGCTGGTGGATCAGTATCTATGAAACCTTCCAAAGATGACAAAATATAAAATGATATAATTTAAGCTCTAATATTTTTTTGCTTGTCACCAATATACTAAGTACAAGAGTACTGCATTAAAAATGAGATTAATAAATGTAAGTAATTGCTGTATGCATTAAAATTCTGATAATTTCATGAATCAAAAATATAAAGACACTAGTAAAATCTATTTGGGATCTAACACTGAACCACAGGGAAGAAGTAAGCATCACTCTAGATGTGAAGGGGACTAGAAGAAGCTCTATCAGTTTGGGTTTTCTTTTTTTTTTTCTAGTGGTGAAGAGAGAAAACACACAGTCAAATATAAATCCTAGATGATAAGAAATACTATTTTAAAACTTCAGACAAATACTAGTTTTTGATAGTCAGTAGTTTAAAAAAATTAAACTCCAGTACTACAAATGTAAATTGTCCCTATAAGATAGGGAAAGGAGATGCAGCTGAAGTCAAGATAGTTACAAGGAGATTTTTCTAAGCTTTAGTTGAAGGAGGATTTCTATAAAAGATGGAAGAAGAGGCTACTAGAAATGAACAAAAAGAAAATAATCTGATTCCTTATAAAAAGAGTGTCAGGAAGGCAAATGTTCCGTTGAGGCTTATGAAAAACCTGAAGATAGAGCTTCTTTAAAAAAAATAACATAGGAAAGTAGAAACATACAGCTTCAAAAATATTTTAGGTTTTTCCTGTATGGAGTAAGTCTTCAAACTGGGAAATTTAAAAAGAAGTGTTTGACGTAAGGGATGACTAAGACCCACCTTGTGGTCTCTTTGAACCAGCAGAATGATTTTAGGAACTGAACAAACTTTCTGGAAATTATCTTAGGGTCACTGTCAGAATCCCTCGAGACTTATGGCTTGAAGAGAGTCTCTTATCCAAACAAACAATACTCCGCATGGGTTCTACAGAGAACAAAATGATAAATCTGTTATAGACACATAGAAAAGTTCTAGAATAGAGTATTATTGGGAGGAGTTTCATTTTTTAATTTCAACAGAAGGACCAACATGGTTTCAATAAAAATGAAGCATTTTAAGCTGGCCTTTTCTTTCTGGACGGTATCTATAGTTTGGGAGATAAGAGGAAAGCCAAGGGCAGCATGCCTTGCATATGATGAAATTTTGTATGATATCTTTTTGAATAAAGTACTGTACTAGTTCCCATACACTTGGCATGGGGACTCTAAAAGGAAACAAGGTATACAGATGAAGGTAACCAGAATGGTGAGTTATCTAGAACTCGTGTCAGAAAGTTAAGGTGATTATGTGCATTCAGTTCAGAGATGAGACACACCAACTATGTTAGATAACAAAATTCCACTGTATAGTTTTGGACATGTACAATGTACACAGCACTATAGTGAGAGTAAAAGCAAGGCCACTATGTTGAAGAGAACCATAAAACTTTAGAGATGGAAGAAGCCATCAGGTTCAAGTGTCCAACTAGCTTGGGAAGCCCTGACTGGTAGTTGGTTACTGACCCTCCTCTTAAGCAATGAGTAATGGGGAACCCACTAAACTGACTAGAAGAGATATTCCATTCATGGGCAAATGCAACCATTGGAAAATTTCCACCTCATATCAATCGAAAAGCCCCCCCCCGCCCGTAGCTTCCACCTATTATGTCCTCTGAAACTTCAAAGACTATCTTAGCCCTCTTCCACATATCAGCCATTCAAATACTTGTGTAGTTTTCTAAATTGCAATGTCAAGGTCCAAGAGTGGAAAACTTACAGGAAGTCAGCTTTTGTGTCAGTACAAGGGAGAATTTTTAACTAGAACTGTTCAATATGAATTGCCCTGCCTGGGGGCAGTAGGCTCTGAGTGCCTAAAATATGCAAGCAGAGTCTCAATAATAATTTTTCAAGTGTATAAAGAGTATTTCTCTATTAGGTGGGAAAATGAATATTTAAAACTCTAAGTTCTAGGGTGAGATGGCTAATTATTATGCATATTTACATACAGCATGGCACATATTATATGCCTATGCCAGTAAAAAAAAAAAACTCCAGGGGCGCCTGGGTGGCTCAGTCGGTTGAGCGCCGACTTCGGCTCAGGTCACGATCTCGCGGTCCGTGAGTTCGAGCCCCGCATCGGGCCCCTGTGCTGACAGCTCAGAGCCCGGAGCCTGTTTCAGATTCTGTGTCTCCCTCTCTCTGACCCTCCCCCATTCATGCTCTGTCTCTCTCTGTCTCAAAAATAAATAAACGTTAAAAAAAAAATTAAAAAAAAAAACTCCATTAAATGAATTATTTACCTTAATATAAAGCATTTAAAATGGGTTCTACAGTATTAACCAGAGAGATACTGTTCGCTGTAATATATACCAAAAATAAAAAAAAAGAAAACAACAACAACCCAGAAAAGGTGTTACACATTTAAAGAAGCATTCAAAGTAAAGCCTAACTTTTCACTTAATTATTCAGCAAATATATTTAGTATTTGTATAGAATTATTTTTGGAATGGTAAACATCTTTCCTACCTCCAGTGCTGGGGCAAAAATCCTTCTAATTAGGTTAATAAAAGAGTCTTAGAACCCAGGATGCTAAATCAAGAGATGGCTGCCCAGCAACTCCATGTGGTGTAAGAAGACAATAGAGTACAAAGTGAGGGGTGGGACTTACTGTCAGAGTTGGCAGAGGGTTGTATTAAAGCCACACTGATTCCAAGTTGCTCTCCTCCCTGTTCTTTTTAGAAAAGGCATGAAAAAACCCCTGTGTGTTGGCATTGTTAAAAAACAAGGAAAAAACAGCAGAGATGCTCAAGGAAAAAGGTATGAAGTTTAAGTTCAGGGATACCAAGTTGTGGGCTATTTTCTGTCACTGAGAATCCTGAAGTGAATGACTGCTTTAAAATACCCATTTTATGGTGCTGGGAGAACTGGACAGCAACATGCAGAAGGTTGAAACTAGACCACTTTCTCACACCATTCACAAAAATAAACTCAAAATGGATAAAGGACCTGAATGTGAGACAGGAAACCATCAAAACCTTAGAGGAGAAAGCAGGAAAAGACCTCTCTGACCTCAGCCGTAGCAATCTCTTACTCGGCACATCCCCAAAGGCAAGGGAATTAAAAGCAAAAGTGAATTACTGGGACCTTATGAAGATAAAAAGCTTCTGCACAGCAAAGGAAACAACCAACAAAACTAAAAGGCAACCAACGGAATGGGAAAAGATATTTGCAAATGACACATCGGACAAAGGGCTGGTATCCAAAATCTATAAAGAGCTCATCAAACTCCACACCCGAAAAACAAATAACCCAGTGAAGAAATGGGCAGAAAACATGAATAGACACTTCTCTAAAGAAGACATCCGGATGGCCAACAGGCACATGAAAAGATGTTCAACGTCGCTCCTTATCAGGGAAATACAAATCAAAACCACACTCAGATACCACCTCACGCCAGTCAGAGTGGCCAAAATGAAGAAATCAGGAGACTATAGATGCTGGAGAGGATGTGGAGAAACAGGAACCCTCTTGCACTGTTGGTGGGAATGCAAATTGGTGCAGCCGCTCTGGAAAGCAGTGTGGAGGTTCCTCAGAAAATTAAAAATAGACCTACCCTATGACCCAGCAATAGCACTGCTAGGAATTTATCCAAGGGATACAGGAGTACTGATGCATAGGGGCACCTGTACCCCAATGTTTATAGCGGCACTCTCAACAATAGCCAAATTATGGAAAGAGCCTAAATGTCCATCAACTGATGAATGGATAAAGAAATTGTGGTTTATATACACAATGGAATACTACGTGGCAATGAGAAAAAATGAAATATGGCCTTTTGTAGCAACATGGATGGAACTGGAGAGTGTGATGCTAAGTGAAATAAGCCATACAGAGAAAGACAGATACCATATGGTTTCACTCTTATGTGGATCCTGAGAAACATAACAGAAACCCACGGGGGAGGGGAAGGAAAAAAAAAAAAAAAAGAGGTTAGAGTGGGAGAGAGCCAAAGCATAAGAGACTGTTAAAAACTGAGAACAAACTGAGGGTTGATGGGGGGTGGGAGGGAGGGCAGGGTGGGAGGGAGGGCAGGGTGGGTGATGGGTATTGAGGAGGGCACCTTTTGGGATGAGCACTGGGTGTTGTATGGAAACCAATTTGACAGTAAATTTCATATATTAAAAAAAAATAATAAAATACCCATTTTATAATGTTAGAATAGACTCTAAATTAGGCCAAGAACAACCACAATAATAATTTAAGGAAAAAAATATAGCTAAAGAAGCCATTAAAGTCATGGGTGAGAAAGTTTGGAGGTCATTGAATAGATAGATCTTAGGCATTAAGTCAATATATTCTATGAATGATTTACCAAACAAGAAAACAGCACAATAAAAATATCAGATTCAACATCACGGAAGATTAGGGATTATAAATGTGGAATTAAGTGAAAAACTGTTTAAAAAGCTAAGGTTGATATTTCCCTAAAACGGACAATAAAAGTACAACATAAGGAGGCGCCTGGGTGGCTCAGTTGGTTAAGCGGCCGACTTCGGCTCAGGTCATGATCTCGCGGTCCGTGAGTTCGAGCCCCGCGTCGGGCTCTGTGCTGACAGCTCGGAGCCTGGAGCCTGTTTCAGATTCTGTGTCTCCCTCTCTCTGACCCTCCCCTGTTCATGCTCTGTCTCTCCCTGTCTCAAAAATAAATAAAACGTTAAAAAAATTAAAAAAAAGTACAACATAATTTTCTGTATTAGGCACTCTGCTAATATTAGATTTTTCCGAAAATTAAACTCCATGTTAGTTGTGCTGTAAAATTAGGAAGCATCTTATCAATTATCAAAGACATATTAATCTATGGTCAGTATAATACTATGCCAGTATAGTATTAGGGTCAGTATAGTATAATACTGACCATAGATTAATATAGCTTTGATGATAGTACAAATTGATCATTACTAGCTGAGTAACCAGAATACATTTTCCCCCAACCATAATGTTTAAGGAATGAGCCAAAGCAGAAATAGCTCTAAAAGTGATCTGTTTTATCTATTCTAACAAGTTTTATCAATTTTGCATAAGTGATAAGTACCTTAAAATGAGCACAGATATGATGTGCCATCTCTCAAAGAATCATTTTTATAATATTATTAATTGGTTACTTGGGAAAATGACTGGTACAAGATAACAATGATGCTGCATACTTTAAATTCTTTGTTCTGTTCCATGTTATCAGAAAGGAATATCTTTCTTATTTCTTTAAGAGAATTTATAAATTTTTGTTGTAAGTACACTTATGGAAGGGCTATGGAAGAAAGACTCTTAACATAGTACCTGGTATGTAGTAAATAAACAATAAAAAATGTCTGTCAAATATATGAATATGAATAAATGAATACATGCTGAGAACTAATTAGACTATACATTGATACAGCAAACCAAAAGTACAGTATAGAGGTTTAGTTTACATTTTAGTAAGCTACATACAGATATTGAAATGTTAGAGAATCCATGACTAAGAAAGTTAAAGAATTTGTAGCTCTGAACTTAATCCACGAGTTTAATAACTGTCATTCTTACTTTCAAGTATTCTGCAATTTCTCAGAAATTCTGTGAAATAACTCAGAAGGTTCATTTTATTGGCATACTTTGTGCTTGTAATAGAAAAACATGCATATAAAATTGTCATATTACATTCCTGAGGTAAAAACCTTCTAGGAGTCCTCAAGTATGAGGTTTAAATATTAAAATACTTTTTTATGACAAGGTGTCACTTTTTCACTTAAAATATATAGTAATAAGCACTGTTTTCTTATGAATGACACAATAAGAGTATTCTTCCATTAAAGGAAAAGTTTTAGAATAAAATAGATTGAGCTATTAAAGCCCAACTAACATGTGCCTATGTCCTAACATAAGAAACACCAGAAGAATGCAGCTAATGAGAACACTGGAAAAAATAAGGAAGATAGTTTAGTAGAAGGGTTAACGTTTTATAACTTAAAGCCAAAAGCTACAGGTAAACTCTGACCATCAGACACAGTGGTTCTGAAGCCAATCTCTGAGTTCTACATTCTAGCTTTTAGAGGCTAGACTTGCTACGATTTTTAGCTAGCTGTCTCTGGCTTAGCTGTTTTCAGCACAGAGCTTTGGGATAAGATGACATTATTGGAAGACCTTCATAAAGAAGGGTGGGCAAAAGTCACATGGCACCAAGGCATGAGGCAGGTAGGCAAGGAGCTTCTGATCAGTGAGTGTGTGGGTGTGTATAAGAGGGTGTAATTGTGCATGAACAGGCACTATCATTTCTTGCTTCTCACACTTCTCCTCCTATTGTTTCTGAAAAGGTCAACAGGTAATTGCTGCATTTTCTAGGGTGATATATGCTGGGGTTGGGGCTGGGTTCTCAGGTGGTAAGTTGTCTCACAAGACTGTTGCTTATATTGTAAACTATGATCATATCAAAAAAATTTCTGAGGAAAAACTAACTGAAAACCAACTAAACCATACCTTACCTCCCTACTCACACTGAGTGACAGGAAAAAGATACATGAAGAAAACAAAGTCATATGAGAATTAATTTTTAAAACCTTAACTTTGAACAGAAATTCTGTAGAATAAGGAGAGAGGGTAGCTTTTTGCTTTCACCATTGTTTTATTTATTTAGCAATAAGAAAGTTATTAGTTTTCAATTAAAACAATAAAAGAAAAACATGGGGAAATTTAAAAACTTCCAAGCTATGTTTTATGAAACAATCCTGTTATGTATTAATTTACCATCTTCTAGTAGTTGGTGACCATATGAGGTAGATTTCATATGTAGAGAGGAAAAAGGGGAAGCATTGATGATCTTCAGCTTTCTCTGGCAAGGTAAAAGGAGACTGAACTTAGGACAGGTTCTCATGAAATAAAATAGAAAATTATTCCACTGAGAAACTGACAATACGTTAATAATGACCTGAAGAAACGTGGTTTGCTTTTCTGATGTGTGAAAATACTAGCAAGTAAAACAGTGGCTGAACCTAATCAAGTTTCTTGGTAAAACAAAGTGTAAATCATAACTTGTCCTAACTATACTTGTGAGGGCTCGTCATCCTTTTATGTGAACTTCAACTCTTATCTGGCCACATCTTCTACTGGTGTGACTCTGTAGCATCTAGAATTCATTCTTTTGCCATTTAAATCTGGCTTCATTGCTTATTAACATTCCTGAGTTTATTTTCCTGGCCAATGCAGGGCTATTGGTTATTAACTCAAGTACAAGTTGCAATTTCAACACATTTTACAAATGAATCAGGATGAAGCTAGGCGGCTTCATCTACCAAGGGGGCCAGCCTTCTTTCCACAGACAGCAGATTTTGGTAGGAAAAACAATTGCCTAGGGGTGCTGGAAGATCTGGTTTCCAACAATGAACTGGTTATCTCTCATGTCATTTTCTCATGGCTTTCGTCTTTGAAATGCAACTAAATCAGGAAGAGTATGGTTTCAGTAGGAGAGAAGGTGACTGTAAATGAGCCATACTAAAAAGAGCAGTAATTACAGTTATTTGCATCTCAGCTTTGTGATGTCCAGCATGAAGAGGGTATGCTGAACATGCAGTCTTGTCCTTCTCTATAAAATACCCAAAATGAATTTTTCAATGGTTTTATTCATGTCTTAAGTCACATGATGGATAGAACATTAGCTTTAACCGTTATATACTAAAATGGAAAGGCATTGGTGACAAAAGGGGTTAGCTATTATTTATTCATTCACTTATTCATTCACTCATCCAATAGTGTCTAGCCTACCATGGCCATATATCATTTTAGGCACTGGGTGTACAAAACAGGAATAAAATCCCTGCTCTTCACAAACTTACATTCTGCTAGGCAGAGATGGAAAATAAATCAGTGAGCAATATTTGGTATTGTACTCATAGTGATAAAGCTGTGAAGAATATAAAATGGGGTAACATAGCAGAGAAAGAATGGTGGTGGCTATGGTAGTGAAGCGGCATCTGGGTCAGACTGGGTTGTCAGGGGAGGACTCTGAGGGGAAAATATTTGAAATGAGACCTTATTGGCAAGGTCTATAAATACATATTTCAGTAAACATATAGAAGGCTGTTGCTATTTGGAATTCTCAAATGTCCAAAGTCAAAAATGAAAGGAGTAGTGAGTGAGTGATAAGAATGTAAAGTGAGGGACATTTCTATTTTAGCTCCTAGGATACAGTTAATATATTATGTTGAAATGTACAAAATTGCTGCTATTTCATCATTTTGACCTATAAAAACAGCAATTCATATGATTCAACTCAATAGCTAGAACTGAACAAAGTTAGGGCATGTAGTCAGGTAAATGTTATTTATTGAGGTTTGCCAGGATTAATTCACTATTTAAGTATTATAATTGCTCTCACTGCCTAAATCCAAATATGCATAAAACCTACATAAATTATATAGTTACAAAAAATTTATTGGAAGACCTACAGTGTGTCAGATATGGAAACTAAGTGCTTTCTGTTATTACCTCATTTGACTCTTACCTAACTTCAAGTACTGCTATCACCTGATGTAACAATGAAGACATTGAGGACCAGAAGTGTTAAATAGCTTCATCAATCATACCGCTTGCCAATGGAATACTACTTGGCAATTAGAAAGAATGAAATCTGGCCATTTGTAGCAACGTGGATGGAACTGGTGAGTGTTATGCTAAGTGAAATAAGTCAGGCAGAGAAAGACAGATACCATATGTTTTCACTCATATGTGGATCCTGAGAAACTCAACAGAAGACCAGGAGGGAGGGGAAGGGGAAAAAAAGTTACAGAGAGGGAAGGAGGCAAACCATAAGGGACTCTTAAATAGTGAGTACAAACTGAGGGTTGATGGGGGTTGGGGGGGAGGGGAAAGTGGGTGATGGGCATTGAGGAGGGCACCTGTTGGGATGAGCACTGGGTGTTGTATGGAAACCAATTTGACAAAAAATTTCATATTAAAAAAAAAAGAAAAAAAAAAGAAAAGAAGCAAAAAAAAAAATCATGTCATTTGCAAGTGGTAGAGTCACAAAGCAAGGATTTAAACTGAGGAGGAATATCTCCAGAGAATATATTCTAAGTTCCGATCACTTAGTGTTTAGAGGAAAATATGCTTATTCATTTCAAATGTCAATAATTATTATATCTAACTTGCTATATTTTCAGGGCTACATAATATTTATTTTACTTTATTATTTATTTATTTTTTAATTATTTCTTTTTCAATATATGAAATTTATTGTCAAATTGGTTTCCATACAACACCCAGTGCTCATCCCAAAAGGTGCCCTCCTCAATACCCATCACCCACCCTCCCCTCCCTCCCACCCCCCATCAACACTCAGTTTGTTCTCAGTTTTTAACAGTCTCCTATGCTTTGGCCCTCTCCCACTCTAACCTCTTTTTTTTTTTCCTTCCCCTCCCCCATGGGTTTCTGTTAAGTTTCTCAGGATCCACATGAGAGTGAAAACATATGGTATCTGTCTTTCTCTGTATGGCTTATTTCACTTAGCATCACACTCTCCAGGTCCATCCACGTTGCTACAAAGGGCCATATTTTGTTCTTTCTCACTGCCATGTAGTACTCCATTGTGTATACAAACCACAATTTCTTGATCCATTCATCAGTTGATGGACATTTAGGCTCTTTCCATAATTTGGCTATTGTTGAGAGTGCTGCTAGAAACATTGGGGTACAAGTGCCCCTATGCATCAGTACTCCTGTATCCCTTGGGTATATTCCTAGCAGTGCTATTGCTGGGTCATAGGGTAGGTCTATTTTTAATTTTCTGAGGAACCTCCATATTTTATTATTTTTTTAATGTTTATTTATTTTGAGAGAGAGAGAGCAAGCGAGCATGAGAGAGTGAACACGAGTGGAAGAGGGGCAGAGAGAGAGGAAGAGAAGAATCCCAGGGAGGTTCTTCGCTGTCAGCACAGAGCCCGACGCAGGGGCTTGATCTCATGAACTGAGAGATCATGACCTGAGCTGAAATCAGGAGTCAGACACTTACAGGGCACCTGGGTGGTTCAGTCAGTTAAGCGTGTGACTTCGGTTTGGGTCATGATCTCACAGTTTGTGAGTTCGAGCCCTGCATCGGGCTCTGTGCTGACAGCTCAGAGCCTGGAGCCTGTTTCGGATTCTGTGTTTCCCTCTGTCTCTGCCTCTCACCTGCTCATGCTCTTTCTCTCTCAAAAATAAATAAACATTAAAAAATTTAAAAAAAGAGATGCTTAACCTACTGAGTCACCCAGGCACTGCAACGGTTACATAGTATTTATCCCCTTTTATAGATCTAACATTTCGTTAGTGCCAAGACTTAAATGATGTGATGTGATATGGGGTATATGTTTGCATACATATATATGTATATAATATGTATATATATGTATATAATATGTATATAATATATATGTGTATATATATATATATATATATATATATATATATATATATATATTAAAAGAGTGCCACACTGCTTGAACAAATATATTTGAGGATATAACATACATAATAGTGGACAGGCTCATGTGGATAGTAACGATAAGCAGTTTGGTACAGTTTTTTATGATCTTAAATCAAGGTTAGTCTCAACTATTCATAATCATTTCACTTGCTACTTGGGCATATGATGAAACTTTGGACAATGAAATATGGAGCTAAGTCTGCTGGAAGGATCTAGGAAAGACTTTCCTTGTTCTTACAGAAAAAGGACTACAGATAGGGTTCTTTAGATATTGGTCTTTGGCTCTCTGGATGCTGTCTTATAAGAAGAGATGCTTAGAGCTACTGGCATTACAGAAAAGTTAAGTGACAGACTTACACTGCAGAGCCACAAAATTCACTCTGGAACAACCCCACCTCTGAACATCCTGTAAGTTAAGGTAATAATTTTTCCTCATCATTTAAGCCAAAACTGAGGGGAGGTATGATTACAAATCCAACCTATGATCAGTATCAGCATTATAGCTAGACCCTACTTTCTATCTAGTCTTTAGGGTTTTATGTCTCTGTAACAGTATTTCTTCAAAATCAGAAAATATGGTATTAAGAGAACATTTGTTTACTACTTTCTAGAATTTTTTGTGTTCTCTCTATATACTTGTTACACAACCAGCCAAGAATAATGCCCTTAAACTTCACAAAAGTGACAAAGTTAAGGTTCTCTGCTATTTTTTCTGACTTTAATGCATATTTTTTATTCACATTGCTTATATATCTTTTCCATCTGTTCTTTTAGGCCTGAATTATAATTTAAGATAATATTGATGATTATGCCCTTCTAAATTCTTTGTGCATAATTTATCTTGACAATCAATAAAATAGTAAAAAAGTGCTGTAACACTTTTCTTTATTTTCAACTTGCTCCTTTTTATCCTTTAACACAACTTCATATTCTAGGAATATTTTCGCCTTGCCCACATACTTTGTACCTGAATGTTCTTAAAAAAATAAAATTCATAGCTTTTAGAAACTCTTCAGGAAATTACTCTAGGACCCTTAAAATGATTGAAGAGGATTAATCTATATTCTTCTACACTATATTGGCAGTCATTATCTATCCTCTCTGCTTAGATAATTTAAGATATTAGGCCACTGAGCTGCATACTTTGCACAACTCTTAACTTACCAATGCTATGCAAAGGAGGTTAGATTTAAAAAAATAACTTTAAAAACCATTTCTCAGCAAATCTCATTTTGAGAGCATCAGTAAATATCTTGGCCAGATAACCTGATAAAAACTTGTAGCTACAAGGTTTTATCCACCCTCCACCTCCACCCCCACAAACCCCATCCCCCACAGCTGTAGGTTTTGCTATACATTCCTAAGACCAAGCTAATACATGTGTAAATTAAGGGAGAATACTGGTAAGTTATCTCTAAGACAATGAAAAAGAGCACATTATAACTTCATTGAGTACATGGAGGCACCAAGAATGTATAGCTAGTAAAGAGTATTCTTACAACTGCCAAGAGGGAAATCAGCAGGATTAAAGGATAAAGCTTTTGAAAACCTCATCTAAACTGCCTAGTATGGCAAAGAAAAGAGATCTATCCCAAGTAGACTTCAAGCTGTATTAACCAAAACAGTATTTTAGTGTTACAGCAGTTGATTTCAGAATGAAGTATATCTTTATATTTTGTCCCACACTTTAATGATTTATACTCCTTGGAAGTTGCACAGGCTGACATAATTTATAATTTGATATAACTGAGGTATTATAAGGCCCACATCTCAGTAAGCTTCGAAACTGCTAATTGGGATAATAGGAAATTACTTGTCTTCTCCCAAATGCCAGTGAAGTAGGTCAGGATAATTTATATGTAAGCTGACTTTTAAGTCAAAGGAAAACAAGACAGGTCTCATGTGTGTAATTTTAATACCATCCATTTTACACCAAAATGAGTTCTGCCTGTGAAAAATCATAGTATGATTCAGTTAAATAAATGAATTTCAAAATAAGAGAAAAAGTAGTCCAACCATGAGAAGACACAGATTGAAGACTGCTCTAAAGAAGGCTACATTTATACCTCATAAGCAGGGAAATTGAAAAAAAAAAACACATCTAGATCACCGATTTAGGTACATTTTGCTTTTTAGATTGCTTTGTAAACTTGTAAGCACTGTATAATATAGATCACATTATATAAAGTTAAGGTAAACATAAATGATAAGACAGGGGTTTGGGTGATGACATAATTCTTCATCCTTAAAGCAGAAGATAGGCTATATTTTCACATTTTCTTCCATTACTCCTTCTGCCCACTTGCCTGATACTTTCTAGCTTTAATTTCTTGGTAAGCTGAGAAAAAACGTGTGTAGCTAGAGACACAAAACTTATGTCCTCTGCAGGTCTGTGCTGGATAAGCGCAAATTCACTATTGTAGGTCAAAGCAAATGCTGGCCTCGAGCATGACAGTTAGTAATACATCCCTGCTGGACTCTAACAAGCACAGGTGCCTGCCAACCTGTGGGCAGCATAGTGAATGCTCTGTGCTGGAAGGCATGCCGTAAGCCTGAGACTGGTGGGATGGCCACAGCTTCTTTCGTGTATATAATTTTTGCTCTGTTGACATAATACCCAGCAGCTTGATTTGAATAATAAGCCTGGAATACTAGGTCCTAATGGCCAACCCAGGGCAGCCATGAACATGACACCCCTTAACTAGACCTTAAAGATTCTTTTGAAAACATGGATTTTAAAGCTGGTGTTTCTCAAGTGAAGTGTTTATCAAATCGTACACTCATAAATATTAAAAACAGTAATGCAGAAAAACCATCATTAGGAAGGCAGACATTCTATTAAATAGAAAGCATCTTCTAGTAGACAACCATGAAACGCAGTGCTCTGCTGAGAATGGTTTGACGAACATTGACACATCAAGCGAAAGATCTGGGGAAAAATGCCCAGAAAGAAATGGGGCCCTGAAATATAGTGCATGGCCACATTTAGTGAAGCAGATCTGACTGAAATAGCATGAAATGACCCAAAATATTGAACTGTGAAGACAACATGTGCAATATTAGATTTATAGACACACTTGCTAAGACTGTTCTGCCTTATCACAGTTATTCCACAAGAAAAGAGCCACTGAAAGAGATGGAAAGTACCGAAAAATTGCCCACTTGACTCATTTGGGAACCTGAAGGAAAACCCCACCAATTTAGTAGTGCATGTACAAGGTAAAAATAAATTCAATCAAGAAAACAGCAAAGAGACAGTAGAAGAACAAACTCGAAAGCCATCTAACTATAGATGCTCTGTGGGCCCGGGTTTTCCTTTCAGGCCCTAGGATGCGCCTTCTCCTTTCCGGGACTCCCTCCTGCGATGGCCAGAGGGAACTGGGAAGTAACTGGCTTAAGCGAAAAAGATATCATCGATGACTTCTACCTGTGGCCATGATGATATGTTTTCTGAACAGAATTCTCTATTTCAGAGGGCTGTGCAAATTTCAACACAATTTATCTTAAAATGGCAGAGATAAAGTATTTTCCCCAATATGTTTGCAGAATACTGAACAAACTTCACATACTTAGTTACAGCAGTTGTGCAGCACATAGATGACAGTCAAAATGAAGTTTCTAACTCATCTTTAGTTAAATTTTAGAAAACAGTATCCTGATTTTGGTAATCATCATAACATTAAAAAATGTATTATCATGCTTGCCAGAAGTCCTACGGAGACTTCACATGGCTCCTAGATATTTCTTTACCAGTCTCTTCCATAATCTCTGATAAATGTGAATGTTGGGAGGGCTTGGCAGGTAGTAGATGGTAATTACCTTTTCCTGCACCAACAGTATACCTTTTGTAATGCTGCTTATGGAGATTATGGCCAACATACACTTCACATGGAAACTGCTTTAACATATGATTTTTATTACCAGCAACTCATATTTTCATGGTATAAGATATAATTCCCCTTAAATAAGGCAATGAAGACCATAAAAGGAATTCTATTGTATTTTCTTGCTAATAATCTCCAAAGTGACTCTCATTTTAAATGAGCCAAGTTTAACATGGGCATGAGGATACTGACCTGCTGGCCCTCTGTGAGCTTTGAACTGTTTTTCCAATTGTGAAGAAGAACTTACAGTAATATATCCCATAATCAAAGTCTCGTATACTCACAAAATGGGTGGATGGCTATAGTCTGCTTATATCCTTTAAAAAGGGAAGTCTAATGCCCTGGTGGGAACAAATCAGAAACTGTGGTTTCATCAACACTAGCTTGGGTCAGCTGCACTAACTGGCCCAAACTTCGTTTTGAATAAAGACATGCAAACAGTTTTATACTACTTCTTTAATACTGTACTTTTTTTTTATTGGAGGGGGGAGGGAATTTTTACATTTAGGACTTACAGCCAAACCTAGATTTTCTTTCTAAGTAAGGTAACTGAGTTCTAGCCTTTCCCTTAAACCAGCCTGGCTTTCTGGACTGGTGTATCACATTAATTATAAACAGATGCTTGGTAAGGCATGTTGGATAAAGAACTTGAGAATTAGTAAACATATTCTTAATGCCAAAAAGTCAGAGGATTACTTAATTGACTTTGTCTCTCTTCAAAGTTGATTCACATCAATTGAGTTTTGCAATTAACATATATACCAAGAAAATAAATAAATGCTTTTGGCAAACTGGTTTCTAGAAACAATTTTGGCCATTTGGAGTTGACAGAAATGCTATTTGAAATTTCTTCTTGGAAAACTCTTTTGAATTTTTCCTTTAAATCTTTTAATACTGAAAAGGGAAGTTGTATATGTATGTGTGCGTATGTGTGTGTTTCGGTGTTCACTTACGTATTCAACCAAGGTTCTGCTAACACCGTGCTTGAAGCATTTAGTTTTTTAACCCAAACTCAGGGGGCAATGACTGTGGACCAAAGGGATGATATATACAAGGGAGAAGAAAGTGGATAAGAGGTAGGAGAAAAAGAAATGACTATCATTAACCTTACAAGGAAAATGGGTAATTGGAGAAAAGCATTTGCTCTAGCTTTGGGTGTCCTGGGATATAGGCTTCATTATCCACCTTTCTCCCCCCCATGTTACTCAATTTCTGAAAGTAAAACAGCAAAGGATACCTAATGTCCTGTGCAGCAAGACTATTATTTTAAGAAAAAAAAGGAAACAAAATTCTATTTTCTTAAAATAAGAAGTTTGAAAAGGTCAGGACTCTGTGTACACAGGCTAAGGATCTCCAACATACTTACTTTTGTCTCCTATGTTTTCCCCTGCTGCCTCCCCTTCCTCCTCCTCCTCCTCCTCCTCCTCCTCCTCTTCCTCCACCTCTGTGGGCTGCACGTCATCCTGCGGGTCACAGGCACTAACGGGTGCGTTCAGACAGCAGTGGTTGAACCCGCTATCTCGAGGCAGAGTAAAACTTCGAGGTTTGCCCCCATTTCCATTTAACACTTGCATCCTCTCGCTCTCAGCCAAGGGGTACGGCCCATAGTGATCCTGTAGGTGGCACTTCTGAGTTGGAAGGGTGGACTGCCGCCTGTGCTCTGGGGAGATGGCCGCGGAGTCAGAGAAGACAGAATCCTCCAGGGGCAGAGTCTGAAGATAGTGTAATCCTGAGCTTGTCAGGGGCGTCTCGATTAAATCCTGCCAGGAGCGGCGCTGACTGGCTGTCTTGCGAATGGGGGACACAGCACTGCTCCCAGTCACTTCCTGGCGAAACTCTTCATGGGAGGACTGTGACTGAGAGGTCTCTGTGGAAGAGAGCCGGCTGTGTTTTGCTTCCACGTAAGGACTGGCACAACTCATCTGTGGAAAGGAGCCTCTGATCAGTCTCCACAGAAAATAACAGACTACTTCTGTTACCAAGGAACACATTAGATTTCTAACAGTTAACATTTACCAGTCAAGTTAATGACTAGTCAAGTTTACAGACATCTCAAAGTTAGGCCCAGCTGATATTTTAAGAGACTGAGATGTGGAGTGTTGAAATGCACCTATACCAGACTCTCGTGAAAAGTCTGACATATTAACATGCAAAGTTGCACAACAGTGAAGCATAAGAAAATTTGAGTGCTTATGTAAGAAATATTCAGCAACTAAGAAAAATCTGAAGTTTAAAAAATCTCTAGGAATTTAAAACCCTGAATAATTGCTGCCAAATTCATATTTCTGGATTTTGTGGAGTTTGGGGGTGAGAGCAAGGAGAGAGGCTTTTGGATGTGAAAAGAAGGTGCCTATAATCGGACAGAACCCCTCCTCTTCTTCATAGGTGAATGAATCCTCCTATGGGCCCCAATGAAAGGTGTTCTTGTGGTCTTTTCAATTTGTGGCACTTTGTAGAGTTAAACATATAGGCAAGGTGAGATTATACTCTGATGGGGATAAGCATCTGCCTTGGGCATGGGCACCTCAGGGTACATAAACACAAAAGAAAAATGGAATATTTCTATTCTTGGAATTTAAAGTTTGGGAGTATATATTATAGTACAAAGTACAACCAAGAAAATGGACTGGCATCAAGTGAATGCTGTAAAAGACTTGCAGGTGCCCCTACTGGGGACAAGGCTTACTCTAGCTCTCGGGGCTAACAGATCAGCCCTGGCTCCTTTCTGGCAGGAGGAGTTGAATTTGTCAAATGTGATCAAGGCAAATGGGGCTCAGGTGGTGGCCAGGACAAGCCTGGCTGAGGTAAAAGCACATGCTGCCCCTCTGGGTAAAGGAGAAGTTAAATGGCATCTTCTGGGGGCAGTTTATCTTCCCACATGTTAATAACAATGTAAATAGCTTCCTTCTTGAAATTCACAAGTTGCTATGATTAAAGAGCTGTTCCCTGAAGCTGCAGTTTCCCTTTCTTCCTCTTTTATAAATATTTAAAAGGAATTATTCAGGCCCTGATGTTTTAGGCAAAGAGGGAAAATATGAAATAAACTGTATCTTGTCACTGACTTCATGATTTCATTTCTATAGCTCATCCTCGCATTCTGTTACACTCAGCATTTATTAAAGAAATGTGCATACATATTAGGAACAATTCTTAGCTAAGAGACATTGACATATTGACATCAAACACTGTTATTAAAAATGTGGCTTCCCTTTTAGTTATTAGTCAAAAGGACCCATTCATTTATTTCAGAAATATTTATTTATTCATTTCAGAAATATTTATTAAGCACTTAATAAATAAGTGCCAGTGCTGTGCTAAGCCATGGGGATGTGTAGATGAATACAGCAGGCCCACAGTCTAGTCTAGTGAGCTGTTTGTAGTCTCAGATATTCTGATTTAATGTCTGGATAGGGTCTGAACATCTGCATTTCTAAAATGTTACAGAAGTGATTCTTATGCACAGCCAAGGTTGAGAAATGGCCTAGAATTTTATCAACATCTTGTGTAGCGTCTTATTTAAAATCCTCTAGAGTAATATGGAGGTGTAATTAGGTTGAGTGCTGTTGTCACCTAAATTCAGCTTCCATTTCCTATGTGGAAGACTCAGTCCCAAGATAGCCAGAATTAACTCTTATGACGCTGTAACCATGCAATGTATTGTCAAAACTGGGAGACTACTGAGATGCTCTTAGTAGTTCTGATGGGCCATGGGCATAAAGTGGGATAGTCTCAAGCAAACTAGGACAGTTGTTTACCCCATTAAAAGATTATAAACTACAGGCTATACACAGAATCATTTACACAGGTTTAAGAAGTCTGGAGCACCATATAAACACATACATTAAACCAGACCCCATGACTATCTGAAGAGCTATCTGTCAAAATATGTTTCATATATATATAATATTAATTTTTATGAGTCATTTCTGAAGGATATAGGAATGAACTTTATTAGTGTGGGATACATAAAGTCCATTTATATATCTTTTTCTAAGAAAACTTATTTTTGTTGCTGATATTTCCAGGAAGGCTACTCTGACACAAACAGGATTTTTTAAAATAAAACTGGGCAGATATTATGCCTGGAATCTGTGGTGACTGTTTCTCCTGATTAAATAGTCTTTGCATACTAAATTTTTTCCCCTTATTGTTTTTAGACTCCTTATGTTCTTTCCTCTTAGGGAACCTGAGGTCTGACGTGCAATTCACTACATGGGGATATTTTGGGTCAAAGAATCTGATGCTAAATAATGCCCATTCCTGTTGGCAACTTACAGAGGGAGGTCGTGGGTATGTGTCGTAAGGGGGCGGAGGGCTGTCCTGTTTGGGTGTTGATGGAGTATCTGCTTCTTCCTTGTCACTCTCACTCCAGTAATCTGTAAATTCACACACACAGATACAACATTCTATTAAATATTTCTAGCCATATTTTCATTCTATTAAATATTTCTAGCCATACTTTCATTCTATTAAATATTTCTAGCCATATTTTCAAGAACACACACTACCAGCTAACACAAAGACATTTAAATTCCACTCCTATACCCTGCTCCACAGCACCCACTACTCCAGGCCCACAAACTTTTATTTTGAGCTGGGTGTTCAAGAAGAAGGAAGAGTGCAATCACTTAATTCCAATAAAGCATGCAATTATACATAGCTATAATTTTAAGGAGTTAAGAAAAAGACACTGCAGAAGTCAAATCAGGTTTAGGGTGCTTTAGATTCCAGGCCAAGTTATTCTGATGCTTGAATTAGTGAATAATAACACATGATGCCTCTTAAAGGTGTATCATTTTACCATAAAGATGAATACTCAAAGAAAAGCAATATATATACAACTGTAGATCTCTACAGATATAAACAGCTCCAAAAATAATGTTCTCAATTCTCTTTTCTGGCTCCAATTCACTGGTTATCTAACAATCACTGTTTCCAGAGTCATGCTGACATGACTCTCTATAACACGATACTCCCACCTCTACTTGGAAACACATGGCAAACCTTGATTCTTGCCAAATGCAAAAGGGCAAATTTGCTGATGTGGGCTGCAAGTTCCAAACTTCTAGAACTACTTAAAAGGGTAGAAAATGTAAGCCGCTAGACTTGGCAGAGCTCAGGCAAGAGGGAAAGGAAAAAATTTTGAGACATAAATTAGTTGAGTAAGTAAAATACAGCACAAAGACCAATAATCAGAACCTGTTCCACTAATAACGCAACCACTCTTAACTCTGGGTTAATTCTTTATAAGATTTACGAGGAAAAACCTGTAAGTATTACCCATTTTTATTCTTAAAAAATCTAAATCAAAAGAACCATCATTAGGCTTAACTGATAATCAGATTTAGGTGAAAAAACTATGGCACATACTTTTATAGGAACCTCTTTCCACCCAGGAATCTTTTACTGTAATATTTATACATATTTTCCTTGTGGTGCTTATGAATAAGTATAGCTAATATTTATTGAGTACTTACTATATGCTGCACATACTTTTATAGGAGTCTCTCTCCACCCAGGAATTATATATATTCTTATATATAAAAATTATATAATAATTATATATATTTTCCTTGTGGTGTTTATGAATAAGTATAGCTAATATTTATTGAGTACTTACTATATGCTGAATAGAAAGTAGTAGAGCTGGGATTTGAGCTAAGAAATAGCCTTGCCCTAAACCTTGGAGGGCTATCACTGGGACTCTTGAATGACACACTGGGAGAGTTTAATTTGACATATATTCATGATGCTTTGAGCCCTCCTCCTCCTGCTGTTCTGTAACTCTGGCTATCATGAAAAGAAATTCTTTAGCAGTGGAGATTATTACATTCAGGCCTCAAAATACAAAAACCTTGAAAATGCTATTCCTATTTTAATTATTTCCTTTGACTAAAAGATAAGCAGAAACTACTTAATCCAAATTTGTGTCTGGTATTTATAATGGATCATGCTGGTGACAGCTAGTATACTAAGCTTCCTCTAAAATATGAATTGATATAGTTGCCCAGCGATATACACAACAAACAATGGTGGGAAAAGCATGAACTATATACTTGGGCAGATGGAGGTTCAATTCTTGGTGTACTACTTACCATCTCTGTGCTCTTGTGATGGTTACTAAACCAGAGTCTGTTTTGTCATCTGTAAAAGGGGGCTAATAATAACTGACTTTCAGAGTCGTGTATACGTGTGTGTGGGGATGGGTACTAAATAAGGTAATACATATTCAAGTGCCTTGCACCTTGAAAGCACTCGATATTAGGACCCCTGATTTTCTTTGGTGGATTTATAGGTAGCATGCTAGGACAGTCTGACCCAGATCACAGAGGAGGTAAATGCCTTGTGTTTATCTTCTTGGACATCAGTTTTTTTTTTTTTCCTCGTAGCAAGTTCCAGCAATGAAAAGTGAATTCTGTAGCTCTGGGATCTGGGTTAGGCAGTTTTGTGGGAGTTTGAAATACTATAAGGAAGTCATTGCTGGAGGTAAATGGAATAAGCACCACCCCATCCCAACCCTAAGCAGTGGTTTGCCAAGATCACTTTGCTCTTACCTTTCCCACTATTTCCTGAAACTATGGCACCTGTGTTGAATTTCTCCTTGACCTCTGTACTGATTCCTTGGGGGTCTCAAGGAATTAGCACCTCAAGGGGTCCTTAACAGCATGCTGAGAAGGAGATGGTCACCATTTTATCAAGATCTCTATAGCTATCACTACAAGTGACAGATGTGGGAGAATCTGCTTTTCCACCTCAGTTAAATTAGGGAGAATTCTAGTCCACTACTTGATGTAATTTTTGGTTTACTAAAAAGTACCATCAATCTATAGCTTATTTGGATTGCCAAATAAAAGACTGAAATTCCCCTTTGTAAATTAACTTCATTTCTCACAGTAAGTTGTAGGTCTTTGAGAGAGCAATGACAGAGAAGAACCTACATAGAAAACCCAGTCAGGCTTCTTTTGGGTTTGTGTGGAAAATTATAAGCACATTGTTTGCTCAGGAGGCTGAAATGAGTTTGATTTTCATTCTATGAGCAAATTATTTTTCTTAGCTTTCCATTTAGCAAAAATAAATGGATACTTTTAATGTCTTGCAGTGATATTCAATTTTATATGTAACTAATCATGAATAAATAGTGCCATCAATAGAACAGGAAGATTTCCACTTTCTTCTCATGTTGATACAAAAGGATAATTTGAGAAACTTAACAGAAGACCATGCGGGAGGGGAAGAAAAAAAGAGGTTAGAGAGGGAGGGAGCCAAAACATAAGAGACTCTTAAAAACTGAGAACAAACTGAGGGTTGATGGGGGGGGGAGGGGAGGGTGGGTGATGGGTATTGAGCAGGGCACCTGTTGGGATGAGCAATGGGTGTTGTATGGAAACCAGTTTGACAATAAATTTCATATTTAAAAACAAAAGGATAATTTGAGAAAAATTACTTTTTCATCTAGAACTACCAAAAAATACAATATATTTCATTCATTTTTATGTGATTAAAGCTTTAGGAAGACATTGTGTGACTGAAAATATGTGTCATGAATGTCTGACTTGCACGTGGAAAAATATAGAAAAATTATTAACAGGCAATTAGCCAAATTTTGATCTTCATGTAATTTAGTGTAACCCTATTTTCTCTAAGTACAACAACAAATAATGAAAGAGAAGCCCACATCCTTTACACTTCTGTAGCTAAAGATACTAATTCATTAAACTTTTATTTAAATCAATGAAAGAGTCACTTTGAAGCTGCAATGGATATTTAAATAAAAACAGTGTTTTGGAGTTACTCCTTTGCATGTTTGTGAAATATTCCCAACCTTCAACCACCTATATTTTGTATGAAGCTTAACTTCAGTACTGAGAACAGTACTCGGAAGATGTCAAATAATTCTACAGAAGTGTGGAGTAGACACATGCATACAGTTGTTTTCTATATAGAATACCATGAGACCTAATGCAGAAGGTAGGAAGTCTATTATGTTTCTGACCTATGTTAGAGTGCCTGAGAAATATACACTCTACGTGGAAAACCAAATTATTTCAGATATTCTGGTTGCGTGCTAGCAAGGGAGACATGACTTGTTAACTATTATAAGCTTCTGCCAATTACGGTCTACTACTGCAGAAGGTACTAAAATATGCACTCACATGCCAGACCAGGGCATCATGAATCCATGCATTGAATAGTTATTGGAACCTGTATGTACAGTATAACTTACCAGTTCCTTAATCCATAATGATATATGGCTATATAATACCACGTACAAAGAAAATTAACTAAAATCAAGACCATGCTAAACTTCAAAATAAGAAAGTTAAGCTTGAGAATTCAAGATTCCTTCTTTATGCAAACCGAGTTTTTCAAAGATTCATTTCCTATCAGTATACTGTCTATACTTTTAATTTTTGCATCTTAAAAAAATCAGAAACAAACCTATATGCACCTATAAAATACAGTTTTATGCCTTTAAAAAATGTGAGAAGGAAGGCTAAGAGATTTTTTAGTAGTCTTAACACAATTTTAGGCCTATAAATTAAGTTGAAGTACGAAAAGTTTAAATAAACTTAAGTAAACTGTTAACAATGAACAAATGTGGCTTAATAACTGGACTGACACCCCATAGTCCTGGCTGGGATTCACCTGTGCACCCTGATTTGATGGAGATTGTTTCCTCATTATTTGTGGAAGTATCCATGCTGCTTCCACTCCCAGGAATGTTTTATTTTGTCACTTTCTATTTTTTAGACACTTATTATTATTTTTGAAACACAGAAAGAGAGTACGAGCAGGGGAGGGGCAGAGAGAGGACACGCAGAATCCAAAGCAGGCTCCAGGCTCTGCTGACAGCAGAGTTCATGGTTTGATGCAGAGCTTGAACCATGAACTGTGAGATCATGACCTGAGACGAAGTCGGATGCCTAACCAACTGAGCCACCCAGGCGCCCCTTTTTGTTACTTCCTATCTACTTCATTCTCATCCCGTGAGAATAGGTTCAAAATAATGGAGTCAACATAAAGCCTTTCCCCACTCCCTTCCTGGAAGCAATCTCTCCAGCTTAATTTCCACAGAACTTGATTTGTACTTTCTTACATTTCATTTTCTGTATTATATTAAGAGGATCTTTTCTACTAGAATTCAGTGTAATTTCAGGCAGGATGGGCGCCTATTTCACCTTAAGTCAATCAGTGTGCTAGTTGAAGGCCTTACACAGAAACACTTCATACTGAATAAAATATCTTCTCTTTCTCTCTACTGCTGACTTTACATCAGCCTCACTGATCAACTTCTCTAGCAAGTTATTTCCTCATTAATTCTGCCTCTTTCCCAGGTTTTTTTTTAAATTTTGCATCCACTTAGCAAATTTTTAAAAAATCAGTTTCACATTGTGCAACCATTAGTACTGATCGATTTTATGTTGTTCTTTAATTTTTTTCTGCTGTTCTTCAATTTTTCTTAAGCAATTTCAAGTGTGTATCTTTTTTTAAATGTTTACCCATTTATTTTCAGAGAGCATGTGTGCACAAGAGCACTTGAGTGGGGAGGAGCAGAGAGGGAGAGAGAGAATCCCAAGCAGGATCTGAACTGTCAGCGCAGAGCCGGATGCCAGGTGCGAACCCACGAACACGAGAACATGACTTAAGCCGAAATCAAGAGTTGGAGGCTCAACCAACTGAGACACCCAGGTGCCCCTCAAGTGTGTATCTTTGATATCCTCAACAAGATGATATATTCCTATTGGCAGGAATCATGGTTTGCTATTTCTTTGAAATCTTCCTGCCCTAAGTCCTCACCCTTCACTGCCTTACTCATCCCCATTCTGTGGCCTGCAGGCCAAATGAGGCTCTCTGCCTATTTTTATATGGTCTGTAGATCAAGAACAGTTTTTACATTTTTAAATGGTAAAAAAAATCAAAGGAAGAATAATTTTTTGAAATGTAAAAAATGATATGAAATTTCATTTCACTGTCCATAAGTAAAGCTTTATTACAGCCCAGTCAGAATCCTCATGTGTGTACAGCTGCTTTCATACTGTAACAGCAGATTTGAGTAGTTTAGACAGAAATCTTATGGGCCTGCAAAGCCTAAAATATTAACTATTTGGCTTTTCACAGAAAGTTTCCCAACCCCTGCCCTAAACATTTGCTGACAGATTGGTTTTGGGATCTGGATATCTACTTTAGATATCTCTAACCTTCAGCTTTTACATGTTTAGAAAAGTTTTGGCTGAGGTTTTACTTTGAGAGGGAACACAAGGTTTTTAGAATTTCCACATAAACAAATAGTCTATGCCCACTGGAGACACAACTAGAAATAAGTTTGTATATATATATATATCAATCTGTAGAATTCTTTTAGCTTTAGGAAGCCTCAAAAGATTTCCAAAAACAGTTGATGCTTCCAAGGGATATATAATAAACACTTTTTGGAAATGTAAAGCAACTTCAGAATGGTGACCACAGCTTTCATTAAAATTTAAATCTGTATAATGACGTTGTGTTTTGTATATCTGAGGTCAATACTGAGGCAAGATCCATAAGATCACAGAATTACAGAGTAACAGAACTGAAGAACATAACCAACTGAGATAATTTATGGAAGGAGGAATCATCCATCTGAACTCTTTGCATAAAAGTCCACTTAAATGTCTATGACACCACTAAACAGAAAAAAAAAAAACCTCACCAACAAGGACCTGGACTCTAGTCAATATTTAGGACCAATTACAGATTTTTAAATTTGTAAGATTTTTGTCCTCCATTGGAAACAGACTGAGAGAGACAGCAACAAACTCCACATCAGCAGCTCCAAAATTTTTAGAATTTATTCCCCATCTGTTTGATTTACTAAACCTCACCTTTAAGATGGTATGGTTTGGATTCAAAGTGCAAAAAAGAAAAATAACCACAGCCTGATATATGCATTTTCACTCAACTGATAGTAGTGAATCACTGTATAGGATAACAGCAGAACAAAACAAAACAAAAACCCCAGAACTGTAAAAAAAAAATTCCTTTACCTTGTTCTTGCTTAATCCTCTCTCTTTCTGCATATCCTGCAGTCAGCATATTGATTCTGTTAAGCCACCTGAAAAAACAACTATTAAAATCAGTAACACTGCAATTGAATTTCGTATATTTTACTTTTAAAAAATATTTATTTTAAGGATAAAGAAGATGTGGTATATATACAACAGAATATTATTCGGCCATAAAAAAGAATGAAATCTTGCTATGTGCAACGGCATGGATGGAGCTAAAGTACATTATGCTAAATGAAGTAAGTCAGTCAGAGAAAGACAAATACCATATAATTTCACTCCTATGTGGAAATGAAGAAACAAAAGGAATGAAGTGGGTAAAAAGAAAGACAAACCAAGGAACAGACTCTTAACTGTAGAGAACAAACTGATGGTTACCAAAGGGGAGGTGAGTGGGAGGATGGGTAAAATAGGTAATGGGGATTAAGGAGGGCACTTGTTGTGATGATTCCTGAGTAATGTGCCGAATTGTTGAATCACTATACTGTATGCCTGAAAGTAACACTGTATGCTAACTATACTGGAATTAAAATTTAAAACTTAATAAAAATGTTTATTTTAAAATGTTTAAGAATATATGAGATAATTCTACATAAAAGATGTGTTCTTTGCTATTCTTGACACATCGAGCTTTCTTTTTTTTTTTTTACATTTATCAAGACAGTCTCTTTGAGACTTTTATTTTTTTTTTCAATACATGAAATTTATTGTCAAATTGGTTTCCATACAACACCCAGTGCTCATCCCAAAAGGTGCCCTCCTCAATACCCATCACCCACCCTCCCCTCCCTCCCACCCCCATCAACCCTCAGTTTGTTCTCAGTTTTTAACAGTCTCTTAGACACATCGAGCTTTCAATGAGCTGTATAATTTGCTGTGGTATAAATTGCTGCCACAGTACAGATGATATTTTGATAGAAAAGTCTTAAGCAAACCTGTAAATATATGTAATATAGAGGGTTTTAAGATGATCAGAGCCCTATCAATTCTATTGCTCCAAATTTAGAAGCAGTCCAAATATTTCTGCTGTTTGTTTCTTCAGAACAAATGCTCTTTTAATATAATATATACTGATGAGAAAAAAAGTTATGGACCTTGCCGGTCAAAATAAATTTCACTATGAAGTATTAGTTTTGATGAAAGTTATTTAAGTTTAATGTTCCAGGGGGAAACACATCTTGGGAGTACTTTGGAAATTTGTCTCTAAATACAATTTGTTTTCTAAAGACCAAATGAGCAAATACAATTTTAACCTCTATTTAGATCTTAAAAACTTATTTCCATGAACAATAGTAACTTCAAAATAAATCTTAGTTCTTTCCTCTCTCAGTAGTGATGCTATTTCCAGTGTTTTAATCTCTATCTTTTGTTCCACCAGGTCTCTCCCTGTGTTAGTTATTCCAGCTCTTTATACTGTACCAGATGATCAAATAAAATTAACCTGATAATTTCCCATTAGCTTATTCGGAGGTATGATCCACATATAATTTCCCAAATCAGAAATTGAGGAAAAACCCCTCTTCCAAACTACCTCAAGTTTGGAATCAATAGTATAGTTAACATCATTAAACTGTGGAATAATCTGATCAAGATATATTTTTAAGAAAAAATTGTTTGAGAATTTTTTCTCCCAAGAGCTTATCTACTGTGTCAAATGAAAGATGATGCTTTTTTCAGTGACTCATATATTTCATCATTTATGCCCAGCAGTATTAACTGGGCAACAAATAGTTAGAATATCTTGGAAAGGGAGGAAACTTGTGTCTCTAATTGACAAAATCACATCCATGGAAATTTAAACTTCAATGTTAAGAATAAGTCACCTAAAACCCAACTTTATTTTGAGAAAGCCTACAATGTAATTATCACCTTAAGTATTTTGGGGAAGTGAAGAAGGGAGTGGACATAAAGGAAATAAAATAAAGATTGAACAAATAAATTCAGTAGCATAGTGTACACCCACTCCAAAAAATTACAAATTATAAGTTAATAAGTGAACTTCATGATGAGTAACCTTTAAAAAATGACTCTAATCTTAGTTAAAAGGTCAAAATTGAAATTTAGTCTATAGGTCATTTGTAGTGAGAATGGGGTTGAATTTGTACTACAAGACAAATCTTAGCACTCTTAGGAAAGATGTGCCTGGCGCTTTTGGGGTGAAAATGATGATAACAGTACTACAGGAACATATATTAGTGAATTTTAATGAAGTACCTCAAATTGACTATTATTTTTTAATATAGATAAACCTAGACATTGTTTTATTTATTTTTTATTTTTTATTATAATTTATTGTCAAATTGGCTTACATACAACACCCAGTGCTTCTTTTTTTAATGTTGATTCATTTATTTTGAAAGAGAAAGAAAGCGTGAGCAGGGGAGAAGGGAAGAAAGAGAGGGAGAGAATTCCAAGCAGGCTCTGCACTGTCAGCACAAAGCAGGATGTGGGCCTCGATCCCAGTAACTGTGAGATCATGACCTGAGCTGAGATCAAGAGTCTGATGCTTAACTGACTGAGCCACTCAGGTGCCCCAACCCCTCCTTTTTTCTGAGAGAGAGAGAGAGAGAGAGAGAGAGAGAGAGAGAGAAGTGGGACTCACCTGGGGCTTGTGTTTTTTTGTTTTTTGTCTTTTTTTTTTTTTTTTTTTTTTTTTTTTTACCCTAAGCGGGACTGGAGCTCATCTGAAATGGGGCATGAGCTCACATGAAGCGGGGATCATGCTCACCTGAAGTGGGGCTCGTGTTCACCTGAAGCGGGGCTCAAGCTCACCCAATGTGGGACTTGAACTCACCAACTGTGAGCCGAAGGCAAATGCTTAACGATGAGAACCCCTCATATTGACTATTATAAAAAATATCACTGAAATTTCATTTTGTCAGAAGTTTAAAGAACAATGAGGTCTTTATGAGATGAATTAGGAAACTAAAAAAAAGGCTTCTTTGATTTTTCAGTTCAACAAATTTACTAAGTGCCTGCTATATGCTGAACAATGAGCTATGTTTTGGGGGCACAAAAATGAATAAGACATAATTCCTGCCTTCAATGAGTTCCAGAATTGCTAAATGTCATAAAACAATTGAAAAATTAGCCTACTTTTAGGAAGAAAAATTCTGTTCATGATAAAAACTCTGCAGAAAGTATGTGGATAAACTCAGGTCAGCGTGCATAGGCACAAAAGGCTGAACACTACACAATCGTTGGTGCTGTCTTCGGTAAACTTGTCTTCAAGGCCTCAACTAGAAGAGGCTTACCTATATACTTGCTGCAGTATAATTTGGTATTTATAGGCCATTATAAACAGCAGATACATATGCATTAACTGAGTCAAGTAATATTTATTGAGAACCTATGTCTGCAAGGTACTGTTATTCTAAGCTCCAAGGATAGAGAGAAACCAAACAAAGTGCCTGCCTTCTCAGGAGACTACATCTTAGGGCAACAGATAATAAACAGGGATACAAATAAACATATGTCAAGTAGTGTCAAGTGCCATTTACAAAAATAGCAACGTAAAAAATTAGAAAGTCAAAGGTGCTAAGGATGGGGGGGCGGTTAATTTAAGAAAAGGTGGTTAGGGATACAAGCACTGAATTTAGTGATGGGGAAGGGCTTTGATATGAGGTCCACATTCAGCACCTTACTCTGTCACTGATGTTTTAAAACAAGACAATATAGGTAAGGGGATATTGAGCCTTCCCATGAAGCTATCAATAACTAACAAAGAATTGAGAGGAAGTAATACTAACAAAGTATTGAGAGGAAAAAAATGAGTAAGAACTATGGGAAAAATGTCCAAAAAGTAATTACCAAATAGAAATGAGTGAATCCTCACAATTATAAAGACCTAAGTGCTGACATAATAAGGAATATATAGGCCAAATGAATTCAGTAAATAAGTCTCAGAATACTTGAGAAACATGATATTTTGTTTTCTTCCCACAGATTTCACAAAGACTGGCAAAATTTTTTTTTCATGTTTTAATGCTCATTTCTGAGGAGGAAACAGATGGATGGTGGGGGGGGCCTCCAAAGTATTTTTGCAAATTACCTCACAATCAAACTTACAGTTGGTCAAAAAATGGAAGGTGAGATTTAAATATTTCACGCGTGTGTATATGTATACATATATATGTATATATATATGCATATATCTGGGTATATGTATATACATACATATATTTGGGTATATACAGGTACATGTAATTAAATTTACTTTATAGCTCTTGTCAAAACTTGCACTATATTTTTAAAATGTATATGATAGTTTTTTGGAAATTAAGAAATAACCAGATAAAGCTTATAGCTATGATTAGCATAATTATAATATCATAAATATAAAATCTCTGAAGACTTAGGTACATTCCTTTAAAATATTATATATAGCATGAACCAACACCCAGATTATCTTGCTGTTAAGTAACAATCAGGTTCCTGAACAAAAATCTTTGGAGGGGATCTCTCCCAACCTCTAATCCTCTATTTATTTACAGCACTGATGTTCCTCCCGTCTATTAACAAGTAATTTTTAAGAACTTGCCTATTGAAAGTAGACATTGAGAATATGATTATAAAAAAAAAGAAAAAGAAAAATATAAAAGTCCATTATACTTAAAGTTTTAAAAAAATTCAGTATTTCAGGACAATTTAATTCTGAAGTTTCTAGTGTACCATAGCAAGGCTTACATAAAACAGCACTTTTAAATGTATGATGTGGAGATGACATATTTGATCAGTTTCACATTTTCACTTTGACTCATTGCTTAGAAAAAACAACAAAAACAACAAAAACAACAAAATGGGTTTGCTTTAGCTTCTTTTTTTTTTTTAAATTTTTTTTTAACGTTTATTTATTTTTGAGACAAAGAGAGACACAGCATGAACGGGGGAGGGGCAGAGAGAGGGAGACACAGAATCGGAAGCAAGCTCCAGGCTCTGAGCCATCAGCCCAGAGCCCGATGCAGGGCTTGAACTCGCAGACCGCGAGATCGTGACCTGAGCTGAAGTCGGACGCTTAACCGACTGAGCCACCCAGGCGCCCCTGCTTTAGCTTCTTCTATGATATCCTGAATCAGATACATCTATAGGATTATTAGGGAAGAGCAGTGACATGACACACTTTTGAAGTTATTGCTAACACAGGGCAGGGAATAGAGACCAGGCATGGTTTCGTACTTCATAAAAAGACCATGATTAGCATGTTTCATGAATAATTAAATAATGTTAATTCTTAGATAGAGGTGGTTGTATTCTAGTGTATCCATCTTGTAAAATAGGATAATGCTCATTTTTACCACTTATTTTCTGCTTGGTCATGATGTAAACCCCTCATATTCATCCCAAAGGCACTGTGCTCAACATGTGATAAAATAGTGAATAACTAGAACAGTAGAATTATAAAATTATTAAAACAAAAAATAGAGTATCACAACCTCTCCTTACCCCATGAACATGTGAATAAAAATTTTCATTTTGAGAACAAATTAAGGAGAAAAAGCTCTCCAAATTCCAATTGCCTAGTGTGAAATTTCAAGAATGGTAATGTACATCAAAAGAAGATTTTGGGAAGTACAAGAAAGACTCAGTTCCCTTATTAATAATAAACATTTTATCAAGTGTTCTCAACACTTTTGTTTGCCATTTCCTTGTATTCATATCCTTGCTTTAGGACAAACCATGCCTGTACTCCCAAGTGTCAAAACACCAAGATCATTTATAAAAGCATATTAAGTGTTCATTTAGTGTGCTCAAGTACATTTATAAAGTTGCTCGATTTTGTGCTTAAAAATATCTGGATACTAATTTTTTTGAGACACATAAAGAAAGGTAAATGGGGGCAAAAGCCCAAAATATATGAAAGGGATATACATTGCTAGCAAACATTTACATAGCACTTATAATTGAGCAGGGACTGTTGTAAGCCCTTTATGTGTGCTCATTTGCTCCTGACAAAAGTCATTTGGGTAGAGATTATTATTATGTCCATTTTTCAAGGGGTCAATACCTGTCATAAAGAGGTCCAGTTCTATATCCAGGATCACACAGCTAGTAAGTGTGAGATCTGGGATTTGGACAGTCTGGTTCCAAAGTCTATTCTCTAAATCACTATGCTGTGCTGCCTCTCCCTAACTGTTGGCAAGTTATGTATGTAATATGTACTGCCTGCTAAAGACCTGTAAAAAGGAAACATCTGAATCTTAAACCTAATTTCTATAAATCTAGAAAAGAGAGAGGGGAAAGGAAGGAAAAGGAAGAATCAAATTCATAAATGCTAAAGTGGGAAATCTGAAGCAGAATGTTGTAGATGATGGAAATTTATATATACACATATATATATTTTTCCCCCCACAGCTCCAAATGACCATGTAGCCAACCATCTAAAGTTTATTCATTCATTTTGAAAGAGAGAGAGAATCCCAAGTAGGCTCTGTCCTGCTGGTGCGGAGCCTGACACAGGGCATGAACCTACAAACCATGAGATCATGCATCACCTGAGCTGAAATCAAGAGTTCGACACTTAACCGACTGAGACACTCAGGCGCCCCAACCATGTAGCCATCTAATCACTTGGCTGTATAACCTTGTTCAGTGATAGAAGGAAGGTTACAGAAAGAAATACTAACTTTGTTTAGGACTAAATAATTGAGATGGATGTTATGTCATGAATACCCAGCACTTGGAAGAGTCAGGTTTTTTGGTGAGTATCTTTTTTTTCCCCCCACCTGGGAACACATTTTAAGACATATCTTAAAAAATTTTTTTTTACTGTTTTTATTTATTTTTGAAGGAGAGAGAGAGACAGAGCATGAGCGGGAGAGGAGCAGAGAGAGAGAGAGGGAGACACAGAATTTGAAACAAGCTCCAGGCTCTAAGCTGTCAGCAAGAGCCCAACGTGGGGCTGGAACTCACAAACTGTGAGGTCATGACCTGAGCTGAAGCCAGATGCTCAACCGACTGAGCCACCCAGGCGCCCCTGAAGACATATCTTGAAATGGACTTTTAAAAAAATCTTCTATTTTTTACAGTGGATTTTTTTGGTCTGTATATGGATTCAGGCATATTTTTGGTAAACCTGGTAAACAGTCAACAAGTTTATTTTGACTTTTAAAATGCTGTTCTCTGAAGTTAGGTATGGCTACATGCAGCAACGCCCTGAGTCCATTTTATTTTAAACTGATGTACCACAGTGACATTATTCTCTAAGCATTAATATGGAAAACTTAGAATTATAAGCCTAACTGACTTTCTAAGTACTTTGAAATTTTAGTAACACTTTACCTGTTCATATCATCAAGATGCTCAGCAGCAAAATAAAAGCTTTTGATTTTAGGATGACACGCTTTGAATGCACTGCAAAAGGAAACAAAGTATATTTATTTTATTTCAAATTGGAAAATAAATTAGAACCAAATAATTTTTATAGGTAAAATTACCTCAACATCTAACCCGAATTCACATATATAATGCTTATGCCATGATGACAGAAATCAGTAAAAAATTTTTACTGCCCATAAAACTGCTTTGTTTTTACCTCAATTTGAAAGCATTAGAGAAGTGACCTATGATTTAAAAGCTAGAAATAAAAAAAAAACAACAAACACCCTTCCCTTCTCTCCCTCTCCCCAAATAAAATCAACTCACTATTTCTTGCGGCATTCACTGGCTCTGTCAATTTTAAATTCGGGCAGACTGATGAATCCTTCTGCTTTTTCATCCTAAAGAGGCAACAATCTTGTTTAGGGTGTTATACACATAGGTTTGAAGCTGATAATACTATAGACCTACACCTTAAAAATATAAACTAATAAATCTTTTTACTTAATGTCTCAAATTTGACATTTTAGAGATTAGAGTTCCACTCTTACTTGTTATATTCCATTAAACTGAAGATATATTTTGAACATTTAGAATAGTACAAATTAAGATACACACAGAAATTCTGAAAAATCCTTTTTATATTAGAATGAAGATAGAAAACTATTTAAATTCTCAAAATGAAACATGATTTATGAGTAATTTTCTCACCAGAATGTATATATACTTTTATAACATATAAAAATAACTTCAGTCCACATTCACCATTCACAATTTTCTGTCACTTTTAATGTTCAGATGTAAAATATATGGATGTTTACTAATTCAATTCCTTTTCTGTCTCCAAAAAAATCTTTTATCAAACCTGAATTAAATATGTTGTATAGTCCAGATTTTATAAATGAAATAAGTTGATTTTATCTTCAAATATCTAGCTTGGTATACATGCTATATATATAAAGATCATTTTCCACTTGGAAAATTGAATGAAATCCTTAAAATCTTCCTCTCTCTAACGTGGGATGGAAAAACAAGATAGGAGAATTATCCAAAATCTTATGTTAGATACAAATTATTCCAAATAGGCTAAGACTACCCTTGGCTAAATCCTTTCATTGTTGTCCTTTTCATGCTCATGACCAAACTCCTCAGACTTTTATTCTCCCAAACTTTTTGATCTGTGCTGTATCAGTTAATGGCCCCTTATATAACAAGTTCAAGTGAGGTTACACCCCCATTTGCTAACCTTAAAGAAAAAAAAATACAAATTCTCATTCTTTTCGTGTGCGTGTATGTATAAATGTAAAACTTAATAAAAATATGATATTACTGATAGTGACTGAAATGTGTTATAAAAAAGAGAGTATTATAACTTTTTCAATATTTTTTTAGTATTTGAGTATTTTTTTCTTCCAATCTTGGTAAATAAACACAATAGTCTCAAATCTCTTTCAACTTTGATTTCTGTTATGTCAACCTTGATGTCTTTTAACTTAAAAATTCTATATTTCAAACAATTTAAAATATTTCGGGGGATAGATACAATCTTCCCATAATGATGTGATGAGAGATTTCTCCTAAAAAATCACACTAAGTTATTCTTACAGTGTATACTAGGAGATTATTCACTCATTTCTTACAAGGCTAACACAGTAATACCTCTGATCGAAACTTAGCAACTGTTCAATAAAAAAGGGCCTCAGTTTTTAATCACTTAAACTTTAAAAGAATATGATATAGCATACAGCAGAGAAATCTACAAGTGACCTTAAAATAAAGGGAAACAAAGGCTATATTTGGATAATACTTGATTGGCATATAAAAAGTATTTGATATATGTTACATGAAAATGTTGGTAAAATTGTTTTCTATATCTAAAATAAGATACACTTAGTGAAATAGAAGATTTTTTAGGTAATTATGTGATTGGCACAAATAATATCAAAAGTGCAGAAAATAACCAAATCCTTTTATATAATATAGGCATTTGTATTAAACAGCGAAAGATTAATTTGAGATTTTACAAATGAAATTAGAGATCAATTTGAAAAGTATTACTAATAGCATATGTTTAGTGAGGATTGAATGTATGCCAAGCATTGTTCTAATTGGGCTTTACATGAATTGATTCTTTTCATCCATATGATAGCCCAGTGAGCTCGGCTCCATTATTACTCTCCCTCTTTGCAAATGAGGAAGTTGATGCATAGTAATTCAGGTGGGTTAATTCTATTCTCTAAACCATAACAAACATAACTTCTCTACATATTTTATGTTATAATCGTAAGCATAATTATATTGTTAAATTATATTTCAAAAATTAATATTCAAATGCAAACTGATGAATACCTTAACATAATAGTATTTCTGTAAGACTAGTCAGCACACTATATTAAACTATGTACATTTTTTGAGAAAACAAGTTAACAATAGAAATTATTGTTAAAAAAACCTTAATAAGGTGAACTGACAGATGGCTATGGCAAAAGAGTGAAAATGAATGCAGAGTCAAAGAAAATATCAAGGAATAAGGTATACTCTTGTGCCTCTGTTGTGATAGGTGGTAGGTTATAATATAACTACTCTGAATAAAGATCTGTTTACTATAAATGAAACAGGAACTCATAAGAACAATTTAAATATATTATATATACTCCCCATCCCCATCCCCATCCCTCAATTGGGTCAAATGAATACTTGCAGATTTTCAACTAGTCTTCTAGTTCACATATTCTTTAAGAAAAACAAATAAGTTCATGCAATATTAATTTACTTAAATTACTAGAGGACATCTTCCAAAAACAAAGAGAAAAAAATAGAAAACTTTGAACAAAAGTGAGACATTTAAAAATCTATTTCAAATTTCCATGTATAATCCTTTTAGTTAAGCTATTGTTGGAATTAGTTTGATATTTCTAATTAGATACACAGAATTTTGTCTGTTTCATATATGCTGCCACATTAGAATAATTGAGATAACTATCTTTCCAGAACTCCCAAAATGCAATCATTTTAAGAAGGCAGATTAAAAAATAACTAGTGGTACTCTCCTGAATTAGCATTAAGGTGGTTATATGATTTTAAAATCTAAGTCTCAAAATGGTGATTCTTTGGGTTAAAGATAGAAAGTGGATCAGAAAAAATATATTTTATCTTACCTCCTCATTAATATACCAATATAGAGATGCATCCTTAAGGACAAACCAATATTTCTTCCATTTCTGTGAAAAATAACTCTTTGCATCTTTCTTTTTCCAAAGCCAACCTTCACAGTCACCTCGTCCAAGATCTTTGCAAGAAATTCGTCTTTTGCTCTTGCCAGCTATAGGACCTAAAAATAATAGTAGGTAAAAGTGCTCTTTTCATTTTATACAAGTGTGAAGGTAGAAGATTAATCTATAGCTCATTAAAATAAGTCTGGGTATTTAACAACCTTAAAAATTCTTATTTTTACATTGTATCAGAAGAGAAAACTATGGGAATCTTTAATACCTTCCTCCCCCCAGATAAGTGACATGCAATGTAATCAGAATTGTGTAATCCCAGTGTCAAACCCTGTTGAGACCATTTATTGTAAAAGGTACCCCTAGCATCACAATTGAAGGAGAAGCTGGTCTTGGCAGCTCTTACTAGGGAGCTGTGCTCTTGCAAACCACAATGGGCTCAGGCAAGAGAGGATGGGCAAAGTATGCTGGTGACTATCACGGTGCAAAATAAGCAGCTATATATTTCATTTCACTTCCTTTCCTTACCTTTGTTTTTCTTCTTTGATTTGTGCTGCAGAGAGGACTGCTGAAATGTCTGAAATCCAAGATATGGAAGAATGTTATTTGATACTCAGGATGCCATCCACAGTGCTAACATGCTGCTAAGAACTCTCAAGAGTTGAACAATGACTCTGAACCCAGGTCAGAGAAAGCACTTTCTGTTTCCAAAGACTCAAAACAAATTCATATATATCATGGCAATTAACTTTCTAATCTCACATGAAGCAGGACAGGTTATTATCATTGTCTTTCTTTTGTAGGTAGAGAAATCAGGGCATAAAGCAGTGGTGAAACTCAGGGCTCTTATATAAACACAGTACTACTTTTTACCCCTTTTTAAGGGATTTATTGTGCTTTCTCAGGCAATATCTCAATTGGTTCTCAGAAAGTCTTATGAAATAGTCAGGCAAATATGACTACCACTTGTTATTTTGAAGTTCATTCTCTTCCATAAGCCACCAGCACCTACTGATCCTCCTAGGCACTCCCCCTCAATTGCTAAATACTGCAGCACTTGAATCAATATTTTCTTCTCACACCTACTTCTGTCGCTATTACTGGTAACTAATCTTCATGTAAGTGATGTCAGTACCCTGGCTCCTCAGTCCCTCATCTCCAATGATCTTTACTTCTCTCCTCAGCTACCCATCCTTCTGACAATGTTTGTTATCTTAAGCAGACTCCAACCACTGCTTCTATTACCTACATTTTATGTAGCCCAATATTTCCAACCCAGTAATTTTTAGCAAATTTTCATTGAGGCATCCATTTCATTAACCTTGCCACCCTTTTGTGACTTTATTATTTCTTTTTTCTCAGTTATCATGAGATACCATTACAATCATTCCCTTGAGCCATGCTCTCTCCATCATACTTGCCTAGCTAAATAGTCAGTTTAGCTGCCTGTTAAATCAGTTAAATCTGCCTGTCTACTCCATGCTAACTACAAGAAAAGCTTAATGTCTTAATAGAAAAACCCACAGCTGTATTGACTGGTCTAGCTTTCAATGACTATAAATCACTGGTTCCAGTCAGATACTAAGTCAGATGCTAAGCTACATTGTTGTTCACTGGTATAATAAGGTTAATTGTGTTTATATGATTAGCTAGCTGAGTATAGAGATAACATGTGTAATTTCAATTCATAGATACTCCTTTGAAATGAATTTTAGGTACCTAGAATCTTCTTTTCTTTACAAAGGTATGCCTGTAAGGGGTAACTGGATTTTGCTTACATAAAATTCACTTGTCTTGGTTTTATACAACACATTTGTATTCTGTGACATACTTTCTTGTTTGGTATCTTTGTCCATAAGATAACATTCTACTTACAATAGCAATTTTCTTGTTTTGCGTATGGTTTACTTAATTCTCATGAATATGGTATTATGGGTGGATACCAGTCCTAAAGGTAAGTAGCATATAATTTGCTGATGTACAGCATAATCCTGAAATAATCACCCAAGTGTCAAAGCAATAGAAACATGTATGCACGTGGTATATGTGTGCAAGTGTTTATAAAAACTTTGCAGGATACATGGCTATGTAAATTCATAATCAATTTTGTCAGAGAAAACATAAAAGATAAAACTCATTATGCTGTGTTGATTTTCCTGAGTGCACTTTGCTCCAAAATAATAACTCAGGGTAGTGTGCTTAAGTAAAGGTAACTTACATATCATGATTTCCCCTAAATTGTTAAGCTGTAAAATTACTGATTGGTTATTTTCTTTTTGTGTTTCCACAAGTGGTCCTTATAATCTTATGGCTGATAATTTTTAAAAATGACAAAGATGGGATGGTTTGTTTTTAGGAAGCTACATGGACAAAAGACAGCTTGAAAGAACTGAGTTATAGAAGGTACCTCCTATGCCTTTTGCATGCTATTCCTTAGATCCTGGAGGTCTATTTTATTATTATTTTTTTAATGTTTATTTATTTTTGAGAGAAGGACAGAACATGAGTGGCGGAGGAGCAGAGAGAGAGGGAGACACAGAATCGGAAGCAGGCTCCAGGCTCTGAGCTGCCAGCACAGAGCCCAATGCAGGGCTCGAACCCCCGAACCATGAGATCATGACCTGAGCCGAAGTTGGACGCTCAACCCACTGAGTCACCCAGGCGCCCCATAGAGGTCTATTTTAAAATCTATACAAAAACATATTTTATGCTTTCTAGGATTTCTTTTTAATAATATTATCTTTTCTTTCCCCATAAATATATTTGCATACTGATTGTGATTACAGTCAGTGTACATATTGTTGAAACCCAAGAACTCATACGTACACAATATAGATTTATGCAACATTCAAATAAACAAAGCCATAGATGTCTTTTGTATATATTATATATATATAACAATGAAATTATCTTAAGAGAGATTTTATTATTTGTCCAAGTGATTAGACATTTTCTAAAGTAAAAAAATTAACTGAAGTACAGTAGACCCTTAAACAATGTGGGGTTAGGGGAACTATAACTATGGACTCCCCCCAAACTTAACTAATAGCCTACTCTTGACCAGAAGTCTCATCAATAATGTGAATAGACAAATAACACATAGTTTGTATGGTATATGTATTATATATTACATTCTTACAATAATACCTTTTTCTTATTTTTTCCAGTATTTCTAAGCAATGTGGTTTGCCTGTGAGTTTATTCAAATTGTCACAAATCTCTAAATTTTTTTCCTATTTATTGAAAAAAAATCTACATATAAGTGGACCCACGCAGCTCACATATAAGTGAACACGTTCAAGGGTCAACTGTATATGCTCTTGAAAGTCATAAGAAAAACAATGAAAACTACAGCTAAGGAAATAGGTCTCTGCAGAAAAGAGTTAATACAGCAGGTTTGAGGCTGCTATCTTAGAAGAGCTTGCTTGCAAGGTTGACCCTCAGGTGCCATCTGGGAACTTGGCTGGTAAGCAGTTCCCTAAAATGACATGAGATTCACTAAGCAATAAGACGGTTTTGCCCACCCATGGACTAAGCACCTGTTTTCCTTTCAGGAATCTATAGTTTTGTAGTTGCTAGACAGAGGATGTGTACGTGACCAACCCAATACAATCCCTCAGTGCTGAGTCTTTAATGTGCTTCCCTCAGCAGAGACACTATACGTGTGACCGCATTTTTGCTGCCTGGGTGAGAATGCCCTCTGCATGATCTGTCACAAGGAGAGAGCATAGGAAGCCTGCACATAGATTTCTCCAGATTTCATAGGTGTCTTTTTTCTTTGCTGCTCTGACTATACATCCTTGCTGTGTCACTGCTGTAAATCTTCGCTGTGGGCAGAACTACATGTTGACTCTCATGAGTCTTTCTAGTGAATAACTTAACATGTGTGTGATCTTGGGGACCCCTGAAACAGCCTCATAATCAAAAGAGTCTTTACAAACTTATATTAAAAACTGTTCATTGTTCATATGCATAAATAAGTTCCTGACAGTGAAGGTTTTATCATATTATCAGCAACAGTGTGATTAAGCACTCCTGAGGTGCAAATTTATAATCCTGTGTAGTCTTTTCTAGTAAAACTGATGGAAATATTCATTCTGAGTGACAAATATTTCACTGGTATCACTTTTTTTGTTTCTAATGACATCATGAGAAATTTAAAATAAGCATGACATTAAGAACAGACACATAACTATAATGCCTAATACAGCAGATCATATAAGATGCTATAACTAAAAAAAGAGAGGGAGAGTGAGAGAGGCCTGGAATCTTTGCTTTCATGATGATGAATGCTTTTCTCCTGACAGTGAAAATTTATAATATATTTTATTTTTGTATTTTTCTTTTTTTTTAAATTTTTTAATGTTTTTATTTATTTTTGAGACAGAGACAGAGCGCGAGTGGGGGAGGGGCAGAGAGAGGGGGAGACACAGAATCCGAAACAGGCTCCAGGCTCTGAGCTGTCAGCACAGAGCCCGACACGGGGCTCGAACTCACAGACCGTGAGATCATGACCTGAGCTGAAGTCGGACGCTCAACCGACTGAGCCACTCAGGCGCCCCTGTATTTTTCTTATTAGCTTCAGATCATCCTTCTTCCAGGTTCATGCTTAAGTATATCCTTTAGAAGTTCTTTCATAACAGACTGTGAGTACAAAACTCTTGGAGATTTTTATGTCTGAAAATATAAAAATCCTTCCCTCTTGAATAATAGTTTAGCTGGGCATAGAATGCTGGGTTGAAATTAATTTTCATCACCACTTTGAATATATTTGATTTATTTTAGCATTTATTGCTACCCTTAGGACAACTGTAGCTACTCTCTCATTTGTTACAATTTGTCTTTAGTCTCTCTGTAGCTTTTAAAATATTTTTCTCTTTCTCTCTGATAATCTGCAATTGTACTATGAAGTGTATATGTTATAATTTCTTTTAATTAATCCTACTTCACATTCATTGTATTGTACTTGAAGATATTATTTCTTTAATTCTCAAAATTCTCATGTCTTAGGTCTTCAAATGGTCTTTTTTACCAGTCTTTTTTCCCCCTGAAGACATATATTGCCACCTCTCAATTATCATCCTTGTATCTTTCATATTTTTTATCCTTTTATATTTCTGCAATGATTTTTAGGTAAATTCATTCTGATGTCTTCTAACTTCCCAATTCTCTCACTTACTGTATCCAATTCAAAGTTTATTCCACTTATAGGGTGTTTATTTTACAGGCTATATTTTATATATCCAGGATGTCTAGTTGGTACTGGCTCTCTAAAAAAATTTTTTTTAACATTTATTCATTTTTGAGAGACAGAGTGTGAGTGAGGGAGGGGCAGAGAGAGAGAGGGAGACACAGAATCTGAAGCAGGTTCCAGGCTCTGAGCTGTCAGCACAGAGCCCAACGTGGAGCTTGAACTCACGGACTGCGAGATCATGACTTGAGCTAAGTCGGATGCTTAATAGACTGAGCCACCAAGACGCCCCAGTTTGGCTCTTTTGAATATCCACTATTTTTTTTTAAGTTTCTTTATTTATTTTGAGAGGGAGAGAACAAGCAGAGGAGGGGCAGAGAGAGAGGGGGACAGAGGATCTGAAACAGGCTCCATGCCAACAGCAGAGAGCCTGATGTGGGGCTCGAATTCATGAAACAAGATCATGACCTGAGCTGAAGTCAGATGGTTAACTCACTGAGTCACCCAGGTCCCCCGAATATCCACTGTTCTTAATCATCCTGTTATTATTTCAAAATTTATTTTAAGGGCTTTTGTGGATTTTCCACAAGTTGTATATAATTAGGAAAGTATCACCCATGTACAAGTCATAGCTCTGGTCAGTGGCTGTTTTTTTATTCAACCTCCTTACTCATGGGTGAGGAAGTTCTGCTTGCTTTTCCAGTTGGTTTCACTTAGTGAGTCAATTCCATTTCCTGAAATAGTTGTAGTTCATTTGTTCTCTGTTACCCATTATGTTAGACTCACAGCCATCTCTACCTCTTTCAGGACGCAGAGGCTATCAAGTATGTGCCTTAGTTCCCATTTATCACTGAACAATTTTGTTCTTTTTTCTGGTCCTTGGAGACTAGCTCGTTTTTGACTATGATCATATCTTTTTATGCTTGGAGTAGGGTGAGTGTGTGACAGTGTGTGTGTGTATTTAAAGCATAAACTCATTAATGCTTATTGACCACCAAAAATAGATTCCTTCTGTAAGCATATGTGAAGATTATTTGCGTTAAAAATGTATTTTTAATCTTATTTCCTAAGTTATTATTCAGTCTTTTTAATGCCCTTGCTAATACTTTCTGTTTATTGTAGTGAGCATCTGGGTGAAAGTTCTTTGAACTTTCTCCCTAAGAATGTCTACAAACTCTGATCTTTAGTAATTTACGACTTCATATCATTAGCTGGGACTTCTTGGCTGAGCTGCAGGTGTCCTAACTCAATAGATTTGATGTATACAAAATGGACTTTATGATATCCACTATCTGTCAACCAATCTGCTTCTCTCTCAGTCTTCTATACCTTAGTAAACAGCAATTCCATACCCCCTACCCTCATGGGGGCTGACATCCAGAATCTTGAAGTCACCTTAACTCTTACATCACATGGCCAATCCACCAGCAAGCTATATCAACTCTGTCTTAAATGTGTTTATAATATGACTTCTTCTTACTACCTCTACTAGTAGCATCCTGGTCTAAGCCACCATCATCCCTTACCTGGATTATTGAAATATCTCCTTACTGCTCTCCCTCTATTTTTAACAAAAGAGCCAGAGTGATTCTGTTAAAATATGATTTGAGTCATGTCATTCCTCTACACAAAACTCAAATGGCTTCTCATCCCATTCTGAACAAATGCCAAAATCCTTGCAAAGAACTTGAAGACCCTGTATGGCCTGGCCCCTTTGCCTCCTACCCCTACTCTTGCTAACTTTGCTCCAGCCACACTTGCTGTACCTAGAGCATGCCAAGTAAAATCCCATCTCAGGGCCTTAACTCTTGTTGTTGCCTTTGTCTGAGATGTTCTTTGCCCAGATGTTGTTGTGGCTTATTCTCTTAATTTCTTCAAATCATTACTCAAAAGTTTCCTTTTTAGTAAATTCTTCCTATGCTTCCCTATCTAAAATTGTTATTCTCATTGCCCTCAATACTTCCTGTTTTCCATCCTTGCTTTATTTTTCTCCTTAGCACTCAGCATTATTAAAGTACTTAGGGGCACCTGGGTGGCTTAACCGACTGACTCCTGATTTCGACTCAGGTCATGATCCTGCACTGCTTCAGAAGTTTGAGCCCTGCCCTGCATCAGGCTCTTTGCTGACAGCATGGAGCTTGCTTGGGATTCTTTCTCTCCCTCTCTCTCTCTGCTCCTCCCGTGCTAATGTTCTCTCTCTCTCTCTCTCTCAAAATAAATGAATAAACTTAAAAAGATAAAGTATACTTATATTTCTTGTTTATTACTCAGCCTTCCCTCCAAATGTAAATGGCATGAAAGAGGAATTCTATTTTATGCACTGTTTATCTTTTGCCTAGGACAGGGCCTAGTACAGAGAAAGTGCTCAATAAATACTGGTTGAGTGAATGGAAGCTGAGCAAACCATCAGTAAAGAGCAAGGATGTAGTATTTATTTTAAAGCTATTTATTTATTTTGAGAGAGAGAGAGAGAGCACAAGCAGGGGAATGAAAGAGAGAGAATCCCAAGCAGGCTCTGTGCTACCAGTGCAAAGCCCAATGCGGGACTTGAATTCATGAACCCATGAGTCATGACCTGGGTGGAAATCCAGAGTCCGATGCTTAACCAACTGAGCCACCCAAGTGCCCTGGATGTAGTCTTTTTTTTTTAAGCCTTATTTAGTTTTGAGAGAGCGTGAGCAGGGGAGGGACAGAGAGAGAGAGGGACAGAGAATCTGAAGCAGGCCCATGTGGGGCTCGAACTCATGTACCACGAGATCATGACATGAGCTGAAGTCAGACGCTCAACTGAGCCAGTCAGTTGCCCCCTCTGCCTCCATGTAGTCTTAATTAAAGTCTTAAAGTGATTGTTTCAACCTGAAGAAGTCCTTCAGCAGGGGATATAAACAAGCTAAGTATCCTTTCTTCAGTAATCCATGTATAGGTCTATTCTTTACTAGGCTTTCTTTTGGTAGGTTAAGAAATATTCCTTTTTATCCACTCTCCTTTAGCATTACTTGCACCGAGACAGTCTTAGTGCACTTAACAGTTTAAATTTGAATTCAAGATGTGGCTGGCAAAAAGACATTAAATCTGTGTCAAAAGATATATATGCGAATAATTATATGATGAATTATGAATGGACATGTTGAAATCATAATTCTACCCATAAAAATAGAATGTGCTAAAATAAAAGGCCATTATGAAAGTATTGTTGATCCTCTACTTAACCATGGCGATGCATGCAATAGTATTCTGTTTGGCTATAAAAGATCCCTTTTTCAGACATTTGCCTGAAAAGACCATTTATCTTTCATTTTGTCCACAGATGTTCTGTTCAAACTCCATTCCCCCCTCTTTTGGATGAGGAAATGTGGGGGAGGGTAATTTGGGTCATTCTTATCCTGAAACTTTCAGAAGCACTTATTTTAATTGTGGAAGAAAATGACAGTTTCTGTGTTACATTTTGAAAGCTCAGCTACTATTAAATTCTTCTCAAGTTGCAAATTGCCACACTTATGGAAAAATTTGCAATCAAAATACTCTCTTGTTGCAATATAGCAACTTCCTCTTACTGTAATTTTCTGCAAAGTTCCAACATTTCTGCAGTGACTAGTCAAACCAATAGCTTATTTTCTTATACATAAGAAAAGAAGGTGCTTAGCAATTTGAAACACTTGGGATAAATGATAGCTACTTTCACCTATTTAATTTTTAAATAACAAAGCCTTTGAGATTTAAATATTTCACAAAGAAAAGTATTTTGCCTTACTTTCTCATTAGTGTCCGTTGGCAGAAAAAAGACCTAAATATAAGGAAGTGGGGTGAGATTTTAATCGGACTGAATATTAAATCAAGAAATCTTCCACTTACAAGAAATAACAGCATAGAATTGAACACGTTTCCTGTTGGTGGTAGCCTCGCATTCTGGTGCTTGAGAGGGAAACTGTGAAGTGAGCAGAAAGGGTAAGAGACACTGCTCACACACGAGGTCTCTGAGTACAGTGGGGTGAGGTTGCTCTCGGTTCCGTCAATAAAGCCAACCCGACTTATGTTGACTCAAAATGATTCCACAGGCACTCAAAAAAAATAAGAGTGTTTTTAAAAATATTAAGCATGCTAATAAATTATTAGTCAAGTAACAATAAAAAGGCAGTAATTGGCAAGGGGAATCTAGAGGTCAAACTCATTAGGTTGGGCAGAATCTATGTTTCATCAAAAGAATACCCTGTACATCAGACTGTGAAGGGAGTCTTATACAGGATCTTATACAGGATCCCATAAGGTGATTCCACTTTTCCTATGGGGTGGTAAGGTGGGAAGAAGAGTGATTAATGGTGAGGAGCTAAGAAGGGTAACAAGAATCACCGCCCTTGGGAAACAGGAACTGTCATTCTTGGATCACAATAATTATCATTTACTGAAGGCTTCTGTGTCAGGCATAGTATTAGGGACTCTACATCAGTTATTGATCTTAATCCTTACAATAAATCTTTACAGTTGTTATCATTAACCTCATTTTAAAGGAGAGAAAATTGAGACACAGATTGTGTAAACAACTAGCTCAGGACCATAGAGATAGTGCAGTTAAAATTCAAACCCAGGTCTGTCAATCCCCAAACCTGTTCTCCTAAGCACTCTGTGCAATACTGCCTCCCAAGTAAGTATTCTGTAGTCATAGTAACAATGTGAGAGTAAAGAAAAACTGATTCTGACACGATGACTTTCACTTAAGAAAACCTCTCATGACATGTGATATAAATACACTGCTATGTGAACGAAAGGATTCTACATAACAGAAAGATATTAAGGGTAACACCTTTAAATTAATGGAGATAATTCAAACTGGAAACATTTTATCAATTTCTAATTTTCATGCTTTTGTCAATTTTAATTAGCAAGTTATATTGCTCTGTGGATTAAAATAAAGATTTGCAGGCTTTTTCTTTTTTTTTCTGGCGACCATTAATAATATTTTCATGAGAGGAAGGCTCATGTTAACATTTTAATTTTGCAAACGAGATAGAAACTAAGGTACAGAAAGGTAATAAAGCTCAGCCAAGTTAGACAAGGATGGGACTGCAATCACATTTTATTCAAACCTATTAACAGTGTTAATTGAGCTCAGTGCAATTAAAAAACCCTATGTCAATACTGATGAGGAAATCAGTGATCCAAATAAGGCAAGCCTGCCTCTCCACTAATTCTTTACCCAGGAGAAATCTCTTGCAGCTGATTCATTGTGTTATGCAATTTTTCACCTGATACACTGCTGATTATTATGCAATGCCTAAAAATTACTTGGTTTACTTTCTCAAGATGTGGTTTTTAACTACTGCATTAGTTTCTATGAAGGCAGAAACCATCTGCTTTAGCTCACCATGCTATACTCAGCTCCTAGCACAGGACGTGACATACAATTATCTGTTGAAAGCATGAAATCAAACAGTTACTAGTCACCTATGTGTGCAGGACACTGAGGCTATGCATTATGGCATTTCATATGTAATCTGACAGCACATTCTGTCCAGTCTCCCTTCACAACATATCCAGAGTGCAACCTCTTCTCAGCACTTCGACTTCAGAGCCCAGGGGTAAGCCACTGTCATCTCTCACTGGAATCAACCAGATCACATCTTCACTCTCTGTGCCCACACTTGCCTCAGCCCCTTCAGTTTATTCTCAACACACCAGCTGGAGTGACACACTTGGAACATTTATACTTCACCAAGAATGGAATGCTTTGTACCACTAGAGCAACAATGTGGTAGGAATCAGGAGACCTGACTTCTAGTTCTTCATATTCTAGCCCATATTCCAGCTCTATGATTGCAGTCAAGTCACTGAACTATTCTTGACCTCTATTTCTTCATCTGCAGTGTTAGGGATTTGGACCAAATGCTCTTAGAATATCTCTTAGATCACTAACTGTACATGATTCTGACTTTAAAATGAAGGGAAAAATAGCCATTTTTCCTTAGTCACTAATGTATATCCAATAACTGATGTTTTAGGAATCATGTATACCCATAATCAGTGTCATTCTTAATACTTAATGCTAGATTATTCATTGAAAGGCACTTAAGTTTACGCTAAAGCTCCACTATGTATGGAAATAACTTCTTGCCAGCCATATTACATACAGCTATTTTGGGGTGCTTGATTAATGTGTATAATGAACACAGATTTTGCACAAGATGGAGGCAGATAGTCTAAACAGGTGAAAAGCAGAGCTAGGGCAGTTCTTGCTCCTGACACTTCCATTTAACAAACTGTAAACATCTAGGTGTCAGAGAAATCAGGGTACGTTCACCCATCTTTTGTGACAAAGAAACCTTTATGATCAGAAAAAACTGAGAGAACCAGATTTTCCTTCTGAAGACTACTTAGTGACAAGGAAATAAATTATATGTAAAAGAAAAGAGAAATAAATAATATAAAAATAGTCACCTCTATGAAGATGCACAAAGCCTAAGAATCTCAAATGAAGACACTGTATACGGCATGATAATGATGTCAGCAATGATATTACTGAATCATAATTATTGAAAAATTTTCCTGGCTATTGACTTACTGGCTTAGAAGAACATGAAACTAACCAGCTTTTTCTGGATACTGTTATTTTTAGGTTTGTTGCTCTGATATATTGTAAGATTTTCCCAACATGAAATTTTTGCCATGTCAGTGTAATGGGTTCCAAGAATGCTAGCTTTTATCTAAATACCTTTATGGCTAAGAGTATGTTTTTATTGAGCTCTTATTCTGAGATTGTTGCTTTTATAGACTAGACAAACTCTCCAAGACAACCACTTCAAGTGTTTCTACATCTGCTACTTTTGCTGCAGTTTCCTTGATCTGGAGGTTTTTTTTTTGTATCAGAAAATCTTTCAAAGAGACTACTGGGTAAAAATAAAAATTAAATTTAGAAAGTTTTATAAGTCATTCTATATGATAATAAAATAGTTGAAAAGGTAAATCATACTGTTTCTTCTCTTCCATACTGAACCATCTAGTAGGCCATCTAGTAGGACACAATTTTGAGACTAAGAAAGCAAAACTGTTTTTATCTAACAGAAGGGAAAGAAAGACTTGATGGGAATTTTTTTTAATTCTGTGTTTGCAGCAGGAATCAAATCATCATTATGGTATCAATTTAGATGGCATTTTCCAGAGTCCTCTCTGCAGTGTTACACTCATCTTGTAAATGAGAAGACTGAGTAAGAGAAAGAAAGCAATTTATGCAAGCTCAGATATGAAAAATTAGATTTCTACAGGGCCTGATGTTTGCTGCCACTTCTCTAGACTGGTTGCCTTAAATGTACCTAGACTAGGTTTGGCTTGTTCTCATCCCACTGGTGAGGACATTTTGGGAGTATGGTTGAAGGAAAGATACTAAGAATATTTGTGTACTATTGCAGTGCCAGATACTGTATCAGATATTTTCCATACATTGTTATCACAGGGAGCCAATGCTTTTAGCCAATTATAAAAACATATATGGGGGAGGACACAAAGGAGTAGAAAACACAGTATCCTTAAAAATATTTTCATAGTAAACAAAGAATTGGATTTCATATGGTTGTTTCTTAGGGTAGTCATCTGATTACAAAATAAGGACAGGATGCAATGCAACTATGTGAAGGAGATTCGCCAAGTGGCTAAGGTAACGTGGTCCAGGTATCAGCCTTGTGGTACTCCTCCTCAGAGTATGCAAAGAGATTCTTTAAGGAACTGTTAGACATATTGTATTAAGTACAAACCCCTTCAGGTAGATTAGACATGTTATCCTAATTACTACTTCTATTAGTCAATTTCTTGATTGAAGATAGATAAATGACAATTTGAAGTTGGATTTTCCAGTATATGCTTTGGAAGATTAAGTCAGTGGGCTATAGGGATGATACCTTCAGAGAGGTGGGCTGTCCCTTGAGTTCATTCCAGATTTATGATAATTTAGAATTTTTCACTTTACCACTGATGTTCATACAGGCTGTCCTTAGACAATTTTCAAAGATTTAACCTGGTAGGCACATACAGTGGCCACAGAAAAGGAAACCTCAGTGTGCTGGCTTCCTCCTGTGCCACCTTAGCAAAGCTGGAAGTATGTCTTTCAGAATTCCCTTCTCTATATGGTTCTAGTTTGGGTTGGCCACAAATACATTTGTGTGAACTTTGGAGAACACAAGTGAGGCAGCAGCCCTTATGCTCTGAAGGTTGGTGTAGGATGTCAGTCACTGCTGTGGCTCACATACATTGTCACTGTTCAGCTGCTTGTTCGTATGCATGAGTCAGCAGCTGAGCCCACAACTTCAGCTCCTTGAAGTGCTGGACTGGGAGCCTGTGAATCTCCATGGTGGAAGGCATCAGCTTTGTTGTTGAAGTTGGAGGCAAGGCTCAAGTTTGTGCTCATGGGTTCTAGTTTATCTTGCTCTCCCTGGCTTCACATCCAGATTTTCTTCATGATCACTGGCTGTGCCGAGGCATCTTAACCAGCTCCTCAAATGAGTAAGATCTAGTCCTTTATTCCATGTCACTTAGTGCTTCTTCCCTGATTTAACCCTAACTGCTACACTCATTAATGTCCAAAGAAAACACATGTTTTAGTCCTAGAAAGCTTTCTGATTTGCTTGACAGGAAGTTAATTCCCTTCCAATGTATACAGATTAATTTCTGTTCCATATGGCATTAAAATAGTTACTATGTACCCAGTGCAGTGAAAAAAACTTTATACACAACATATGATTTAATTGTGAAATAGTCATGTTAGGTAAGTATTATCCTCTTTTTACTGATGAGAAACTGAGGTTCAGAAATGTGTCTAGGTTCATACAGCTGACTTCAAGCTCATGTTATATATGTACAGCATTATTCTTGGCCATCTGAATCTCAGAAAAAACAATTCTCTTCTTTTATCCGGAGGAGGTTAAATACTAGAACCACTCTCTCTTGAGGCCACTCCAAATTTATAATAAAAGGAAATATGAGAAGATAACTTAATCTACTCTTTCTTATAGGAGGAAAGTTTGTATCTAGTTAATTTAAAATTATTTTCACATTAAGAAAAGGAACTGAAACACTGATATATTTCTCAACATGGTTTTGGGTTCAAGCCTATTAGGATCCTGTTCTTGGCTTAGTCTGATATTTGCAGAGATGTTAAAAAACAGATTTAGCAATATCGTTTACAACTGAGATTCTAGGTTGAGTCAGTGACCTTTGGCCCACTGCCAGTTGCTGCCTGAGCCAAAAGCCAATGAAGAGTCCATGAAGGCTGCAAACAATTTAACACTGTTTTTCAAAAAGTTACCTTCAAGAAACTAGAACGGAACAGTAGTCAACAACTGTGCCTTAAACTTCATTGTCATACCAGGTATGGGCCAAGAGATGCAGACATGTAGTCTGGGATATCGGACAAAGGGCTAGTATCCAAAATCTATAAACAGCTCACCAAACTCCACAACCGAAAAACAAATAATCCAGTGAAGAAATGGGCACAAAGCATGAATAGGCACTTCTCTAAAGAACACATCCAGATGGCCAACAGGCACATGAAAAGATGCTCAACGTCGCTCCTCATCAGGGAAATAGAAATCAAAACCACACTCAGATATCACCTCACGCCAGAGTGGCTCAAATGAACAAATCAGGAGACTATAGATGCCAGAGAGGATGTGGAGAAACGGGAACCCTCTTGCACTGTTGGTGGGAATGCAAACTGGTAAAGCCACTCTGGAAAACAGTGTGGAGGTTTCTCCAAAAATTAAAAATAGATCTACCCTATGACCCAGCAATAGAACTGCTAGGAATTTACCCAGGGGATACAGGAGTGCTGATGCATAGGGGCACTTGTACCCCAATGTTTACAGCAGCACTTTCAACAATAGCCAAATTATGGAAAGAGCCAAAATGTCCATCAACTGATGAACGGATAAAGAAATTGTGGTTTATATACACAATGGAATACTACGTGGCAATGAC
>NC_064817.1:16587947-16790720 GCF_023721935.1 Panthera uncia | reverse complement strand
CTTGCACTGTTGGTGGGAATGCAAACTGGTAAAGCCACTCTGGAAAACAGTGTGGAGGTTTCTCCAAAAATTAAAAATAGATCTACCCTATGACCCAGCAATAGAACTGCTAGGAATTTACCCAGGGGATACAGGAGTGCTGATGCATAGGGGCACTTGTACCCCAATGTTTACAGCAGCACTTTCAACAATAGCCAAATTATGGAAAGAGCCAAAATGTCCATCAACTGATGAACGGATAAAGAAATTGTGGTTTATATACACAATGGAATACTACGTGGCAATGAGAAAGAATGAAATATGGCCTTTTGTAGCAACATGGATGGAAATGGAGAGTGTTATGCTAAGTGAAATGAGTCATACAGAGAAAGACAGATACCATATGTTTTCACTCTTATGTGGATCCTGAGAAACTTACCAGAAGACCATGGGGGAGGGGAAGAAAAAAAAAAAAGGTTAGAGAGGGAGGGAGCCAAAACATAAGATACTCTTAAAAACTGAGAACAAACTTGAGGGTTGATGGGGGTGGGACGGAGGGGAGGGTGGGTGATGGGTATTGAGGAGGGTACCTGTTGGGATGAGCACTGGGTATTGTATGGAAACCAATATGACAATAAGTTTCATATTTAAAAACAAAAGAGGAATCTTTGGATAAGATTTGTGTATACACAGCGAATCACTAGGCCTATAGTTTTGTGGAATTGGAGGATGCTAAAACCATCAAGGGGGTAATAGATTTTAGGAGCTGAGTGAAGAAAATAATTTGATATAGATTATGGTCCTTCAACCAGGAGAGGCTTTAAAGAGTTCTAGGGTTAAAATAATTTTACCTGGCATTTTATTAGACTTGACATGTTTGATTAAAGGAGTTATGGTGGTGAAGTAATGTGGGTGAGATGATTATCGGAGCGAAAAAGGCCTACTGCCAACAAAATTTGAGGAAATTTTTCTGCGGCTAGAAAGCTGGACGACATAGGTCTACAACATGAGAGAATGGGGCTTCTTTAACCTCTCTGATCAAGGCAGGTATATCTCCAAACATTGACCTCAACAACAAGTCAGAGACTTCGCTTCAGAATTTAGGTTTTATTTTTCCAAAGGCAACAAGGAATTTGTAATAAGATTCAAATTTAATAAATTTCAACTCAATAATTCCTAATTCATTTGTTTTGTGTCCTGTTTTGCATGATGCCTCACTAATTAAGCCAGATTTGGTGTTGTGCTTCCTGACAGCCATTATCTAACCAGGAATTAGCAGAAGGAAACCTACATTTGTTCAAACATGAAACCTAAAAGACTGGCTTCCATCTAAAGTAGTGGGTCTTAACAGTTTTTGACTGTGGCCCCCTAAGACAGGCCAACAGACTCGATGGTCCATTTGTCCCCACTTTATGACTGTATAAGTACCATGTGGTCTGGATGATTCATAGTATCATTTTTAGAAAATCGTGTGTAATGTGAATCATATGCTAGAAGGTAAAAGAGCAAGCAACCTAAAACAAACTAAAACCAAAAGTGATGAAATCTAATGATAGTTTATAATGAAAAGGAAACAGCAACCAAAAACTACAGATAACTTAAAACAAATCCTAATGATATTATCAATATAGCATTCCACCTGAAAATGGCAGGAACCTGAACTGTCTACATTTGTTCATGCTTGTACAATAATAGCTCAATTGCACCCTCAGCTGCATGGATACCAGGCTTCTTGGAGAAACAGTGAGTTAGAATATTCGGCAAACTCTATCAATACATTATTTAAGATTATTTAATTTGTAACTTTTTACAATTATATCGTAGGTTACTAGTAAGCAATATCCAGTCACAAGTGAAAATGAAAGTCTGTGAAATGTGTTATTTGCCCATAAGAATCACTGCATCAAGCCTCAGCCAGTAGGAGCCCTTTGCCAAGGATTGCCTATACTTGAAGAATCACTGCTCTGGTAAAATGGCCCAACAGGAAAGGCTTTTCACAGTCCAGGTTGTTCCTGTGCAGGGCTTTGCTAAAACTACTCTTTAAAAACAATTTTTTTTAACGTTTATTCAATTTTGAGAGACAGAGACAGAGCGTGAGTGCGGGAAGGAAAGAGAGAGAGGGAGACACAGCATCCCAAGCAGGCAGCAGGCTCTGAGCTGTCAACACCGAGCCTGATGTGGACCTTGAACCCAGGAACTGTAAGATCATGACCTGAGCTGAAGTCGGACGCTTAACCGACCAAGCCACCCAGGCGCCCTAAACTACTCTTAATATGACATTAACACTCTATAAATAATCAAGTCATCCATAGGGAATCAAAGAAAACATACAAATGGGAATACACTAATGTTTATAATGCATATCTAACATGTCTGCATGCACCCTGGTGAAGAAAACATCATGTAACACTGTACTATGGCTGCTGTCCAAGTGAGTAAAGTAAAAATGCAAAGAAAGTGGTTGTTACAAACAACTGTTAGGTCAGAGATGGCTTTTTAGCCACCAAAATTTATTTCAGTTTCATTGATCCTGAAACAATGCAGCCAAGTCAGGTAGTGATTAGACAAACTAACCTTTATGAATACAGATAAATTTCATTATAAATGTTTATATCTTGACAATATAGCATAGTTTGCATCATTGTGATAATAGGTCTGTCTTCTCTAAAAGATGGTAAGACACTTATGAGTAGAAATGGCGTTATTCACCTAAAAATGTGGAATTTGGAGCCACACTACTTGAACTCACATCTTAAGTCTGCTACTTTCTAGCTGTGTGACTGTAAGTAAGGTAAACTCTGTGTTTCAGTTCTGCAAAATAGATATAAAAATAGTAGCAACCTCACAAGGTCAATTTGAGGATTCAATGAGATAATGTGTATAAATTCTTAAGATAGGAACTGAGAAAGCAATCAATAAATGTTAGCCCTCATAATAGCAGCAGTTGCAATATTATTATTAGTTAATACATATTCTACAGTATTTACATTGAGCTTTACACATGGTTGATACTACTAGAATTGCTGTAGAGTTTCTGCTAAATTACGTTATTTATTTTTTTTGAGGGGCAATATAGAATGGTAAGAGGCACAGTACTAATGTTCAAATTCCAGCTGTACCACTTGCTATTTATTTAATCCATGTGCCTCAGTTTCCTAATCTGTAAAATGAGAATAACACCAGCACCTTCCTCATAAGGCTGTTATGAAGATTAAATAAGTTAAGATTTATAAACTACTTAGAATAGTGTCTGTTTCATAATGTTAAGTTAAAAAAAGTCTTTTGACAGTTCTCCACCTCCTTCCTCCAGGAGTTCCACCAAAAATACCTTCACAAGTTGAAGAGGATGGATAAAAGTAATTATCAGAAGTAAAACAACAAATGAAAGTTTGCTGTTATATCCTAAGACAAACCATATAAATGTTGGAATGTTATGAAGAGATTATCCAGATTTTTGAACACCTACTCTAAATCTATTTTAAATTAATCAGTTTATGAAAGTATACCTGCACGTTGTCTGGATCCATAATCAAATTTTACTTGTTCTGGCATGTCAACATGTAGATTTAAAATAAATTATTATTTTGTTTATGGATTTAGTACAGCAGATTTAATGTGAGAACAAGTTGTCATATGGATATCTTATTAAGGAAAAAAAAAGACCTGAATCTAATCATTCTTTATCTAAAGGGTTTTATCACTACATTTCAATTTCTCTCTCTCTCTCCCTCTCCCACTCCCTGTCTCTGTCCCTCTGTCTCTGTCTCTGTCTCTCTCTCTCTCTCTCTCTCTCTCTCTCTCTCACACACACACACACACACACACACACACACACACACACACACTGCTGTCTGGCTTTTCTTCCTGTGCTCTCAAGATCAGATGAGGGCTTTGGTAGCTAACAACTCCCACATTTTCAGACAGAGAATCAGTGAGTAGGTAAAATAAAATTACACTCTTTTCAAAAATACTGTAACATGCTTGGCAGAAAGGTATATTGCGACCTCCATAATAAGATGGTAGTGATGAATAAGAAGCAAGAACCAAAGCAGAATTTAGTAATGTGGACTAGATAAACATGACAGAGGATATTCAGAGTCCTAGGACTCTCCCCTGGCACATGGGACACTGAGCCTATGGTAATAAGTTCCTGGGAATTCCCATTATGCATACATTCCAACTGAAGGCCTGTTTGTGCTGAGCAGGGCTGGCCTAGGACATGGAGGTAGCTGTTTGCAGGCTGAGGACAACAATGGAGATATCCTGAGACAGGCAATGAAGTTATTGTCACATTTAATCATTCATTCATTTATTCATCACATGCTTACTGAGCATTTATAAGTTACTATACCTATATTAGGTGTTGAAATATAATGCTGAACAAAATGGGAAAGCTATCCTTTTCTGTCATGCATGTGGACATTTCCTCCCTACTATGTACAAGGGAGAAAGACACTTGGCAGACAATCACATAACTAGGCATATACTTACAAATCATAAAAAAGGTTTTGAAGAAAATATAGAGAGTGCTAAGAGATTATAATAGAAGAAGCTGATTTAGTTTAGGGTAGTAGTAATCGTGCAAAGCCTCTCTGTAATTTCACATTTAGATAGAAGTCAGCCGAGGGGGAAAAAGGGGTAAAAACAGTTTCAGTATAGGGCACAGCATGTCAAAAAGTGGATGATCAGGGTGGTTAGAGCATAGTGAGTGATTTCCTTTTAAGTAAGTTTAAGAAAAATATATAAACTGGAATAACAAATATATGGAATTAATAAAAATCTGTGTATTTTACAATACCACAGATGTCTCAATCTTCTCTATTATGAAATAAACATTTCTGCTATAATTGCAAAGCGCAATGAGTCAAACAGTAAAACCAAACTGTATTTGCCTTGTTTTGTGTATTTTTATTGAGCTGCCTTCCAAAACAGACCACTGGGGATTTTAATCTTGTTCTTCTTAGAGGGAACCCCGTCTTCCCTCTCCGCCACACACACACACACACACACACACACACACACACACACACCATTCTTTTCTTAAACTGTTTAAAGGGTATTTAAAATTGATATAATCCTGCCATTAAATTCAATAAAATTTTCTCTAAATTTGAACCCAGAGCACAGGGAGTTCTATATTACAATAGAGATCGTAGTCTATGAAACTCAGTACTCAGGTTTCATAGTCAGCTTCCACTTCAGCCCCATTCCATTCAAAATGGCTGTGCTATCCAAATGAATAACTGTAAGAATGAAGATCAGTGGTTCATCATGAAGGTGATGAAATACTGATATTGATCTTCTGTTTTAGGACAATTTAACATAAGGAAAAATACTTTAATTTTTAAATAGGTGTGTATAAACAAAAACAACCAAGTATTCCTGCGAAATATAAAAAGCAATCATTTAAGTGTATGTTGTTTTGTCTCCAAGGTCCAGGGAATTTTAATTACAATCCTCCACAGTCTCAGCAATAGATCATGCCAAATAACTACTTGTGCTTTATAACAGCAGTGCCTCTGTATGTTTTTCTGAAGTTAATAAAAAATAGGAACACAGAGCAAAAGAGAAATCTGAGTACACATCAATCCAGGTACTGAAAATGTTATCAAAATCAACATATGAAGGCACATGTTTCTTAAACTTTTTGAAAATTCATTCAATTAGTTGTTAAAGCATAAATTCATTTGTGTAAGGAATCCTACCATGCACAGAGAAGCAGGGTAGAGTGTGCAAAGATCATTGGAGTAGGTGATCTGGGTTCCAGTCCTTACGCTCACACTTTTTGCAACACAGTTTTGGGTAAATCATATAATCCTTCTGAGTTTGAGTTTTGTCATTTACAAATGCGGTTGTTATGAGATTTGAAAGACAATAAATGTGGAAGCTCCCTTGATAACTGTCCTCAAGGGAACTCAGAGCCTAGTGAAAACCTCACTAATAAATGTTTTCTCCTTTGAATGTTGGTTATAGGCATTTGAACATTGGTTAGGCATACATTTTGGGGCTAGCAATTATTTTAAAACAAGGAATAGAGTTAGAAAGTGTCAATACTTCTACTATGGGATTAGTGGGTCAGTGTTACAATGCAGGACTCCCCTGCTCCCCACCCCCCTGACATAATTAACAATATTCCTTACATGCTATTCCTCTGTCAAAAGTTAGTTGGGATAAATATCACCTGTCTTGGAAATACCTTCTTACAGACTCAGGTCACATAATAAAAGTAGGAGGCAAAAAGGAGACTGATTTCTTTCTTGGAATAATCTTCTAGAAGTGACGTTACTAGACCTAGCTCTTGATAACATGTAACTAAATAATGCCCTTCAGAAAAGTGGTAACAGTTTATACTCCTTTACAATACTCAATACTCAGGGATATTCCTGATTACCAGTTTGATTCACTTTTTACTATATTCCATAAGGTAAAACCACAATCCACAACATTCATCTATTTTCTTCCCTCACAGTATACTACTGTCCAGATGTGCACGACAGGATGGCACAGGCGGAGTGTTTAAATGTGCCTTCAATGGCTTACTGCTGCTTTTAGGATAAATCCAACCTCTTCAATAGTTTACATGCTCAGGGTGAAGTGGCCTCTTCTTCCTTTTTGAGTCTCATCTCTCACTACCAACTTCCTTCTTGAATAGATCAGCTGTCTCTCATGTTTAGGATTTTTGACTAGAGCACTAGATTCTAGAGGGAGCCTGGTGTTCAGACAGCATTTCTGACAGTGAGAGCGAAAGTGGTCCCCTTCATGCAGCTAAGATTCAGACTGACTACGAATGGTTGTGGCAAATATAATCATTTGATTTGTCAGTCACTTAGGGGAGCAGGTTTTGAGACAGGCACTATTCTCTTAGAGGGGAAGACGCTTGGAGAGGGTACAGAATGAATACCTAGGAGTGCTAACTGCTCTCCTACTTCAACCCAAATGAATGAAGATATTTTTCTACACTCTAGTTTTATGAGAGAGCTATAGAATAAGTAAGAAGATGATTTAAAAGATTTGCTGAGAAAAGTAATTCAAGTATAAATGATTAAATCTTTCACACTTTATATACTTAGATGGTATACCTTTTACCATGTGACAGATTAAAAATTTTTAATATTCTGATCACCAAGAAGAGTTGTTGAAATTACTTAAAAACTTGTAATCCATGTTTTTTAAGGGCTCCTAGTAAGAAGCTACAGTTACATTGGCACAACAAATTCCGTTTTAATGAAAATGGCATACAATGGGTTGATTTTGTTAACTGAATGTTAGCTAACAAGATTCTCAGTCTCCACACTGCTACTGTCCTACTTTCTCATCATCCACCTAGCCTGGGTATAATGGCTTTGACTTTGGCCTCCTACCTCTTCATTAGTGCTATGCAACAGAGGGATCCAACAAGCCAGTCTCATCATTTCAGTCCCCAGTTCAAAATTCTTCAATAATTTTTTTTTTTCACTGCAAGAAAGAGCCTCAGTACTTTATCTTGAAATTCCTGATCTAAGTCCTGCCTACCTCTCTAGGCCCATCTACTGCCCCCTCCTCATGTGCTTTCCCCCTGTTTTTAGTGAACTGGTAATTCTGAGCATCATGAAGTCCCTGGAACATACCATATTCTCACACAAGAGAATGTGGTGCACCTCCATATACTTCTCCCCATAGTACTGCTACTTATCTTTCACTCTTCACACAAACACTCCCCATTCTAAATCTTTTCTCACTGTCCCAGAAAGCTAAGGCTGCCCCCCTCCCCTAACCCTCCTACACTTCTTGTACCCACCCATTACAACAATCAATTTACATCAGAACTCTTGGTGTTTCTTTCTCTCCATGTAATAATGCGCTATCTATGTGTTCTCAGTTTTGCCTTGAGCGCCATGCTCCAAGACTAATAGGTAAGAGATGCTCATTTTTATTTTTTTAGTTTTTGAAAATTTTAAATGTTTATTTATTTTTGAGAGAGAGAGACAGAGAGAGAGCATGAGCAGGGGAGGGTCAGAGAGAGAGGGAGACACAGAATCGGAAGCAGGCTCCAGGCTCTGAGCCATCAGCCCAGAGCCCGACGCGGGGCTCGAACTCACGGACTGCAAGATTGTGACCTGAGCCAAAGTTGGACACTTAACCGACTGAGCCACCCAGGCGCCCCAGAAATCATGAATATATTAAAAATCCTATCTTTAATTTGAACTTGATAGCCATCCATTTACTATTTATTATTTTAGGTGATTAATCAACTAATTAATTATAATTCTCCTTCACTTTGAGCCTATGATTATATTAAAAAATTGAACCTGGTACAACATATGAACTCACCGAACAGATGAACTAAAGAACAAATCAAGCCATCAAGGTTTTTTAAAAATTTTCTAAACTTAGGATCTTTTGTGGAAATCTGGCAATGAGATAAAGACACAATATCTGGAATTTACCCCCAAAGAGTCATTTGCCAGGCTCCCAATAAAAGCTGTAGCACAGAGTCTTTGAAATTTTACTTACGTGGTATAGTGTGGTCTCTGGCACAGGCGTGCCCATGATGTCCTGTCTCAGTGCATCCATTTGCAAACTAGGTAGCAGTGAATAGTGAGTCGGGCTATTACTCTTATCACTCTTCTTTTTAGACTTCTTCCCTGTGTCCTTCTTGCTGTTTCTCTGAAACATGTATTCTTCTTGAGCAATTTTTTCATTGCTCATATATCGGAGTAGAGAGTTTTCTATATAAAAACAGATAAATACACCAATATAAATATGCAAATATTCCAAATTTACCATTCTCTCCTAATTGTGCTATTAGATGTCATTTCAGAAATGTAACTGGATTATTTATAAAATACCTACGTAGTGAGAATATAGAGAACCTTAATTATTTGGGATCATAGGGCAATCAGAAATAGCCTATAGATTATTTCTCCAGATTTTATCTCTGGACCAACTATATGAGAATCACTGAAGCTTGAATCAGTAGTTCTGGGTGTGTGGCTCATACAATTTTTAACAAGTTCCCCCAGTGGGATTCTGCTAAAATTGATGACAAACACTGATTTCTAACTGACTAGGTAGCATTTTTGGACAACTTAAGGCCCACATTCTGAATCAGGAAACTCAGTTCATAAAATCTATGCTTACACTGATAGCCAGCACTTAGAACTTCATAAGGCATTTCCCCCCCAAGAAAGCACTATCATATGAACTCCCAAAACAGTGACTCAGAAATGGCGTATGATAAGCGTTTCTCTTTTTATTTTTTCTTGATTAATTCTATAAAACAAATGAAGTTAGAAACTAAAGTTTGGAAAATGGAATGAATACATAGATGTAAAGGAATCCGTCAATGTTCCTGTATTCACTAACATTTCTGAAACGCTCACTCCGTGAAACCAGTGTTGAATAGACTAATAAAGCAAATATTCGTGCTTGGTTATCCCTGTATGGCAAATTCTGTACAGTGGCTAGAAATAACAGGCAAATGGGCTCAATATTTATGAAGGAAGCTTAGTGAGCTGAGGTTCTATGAATACTTTTTTGTTTTGTTTTATTTTTTATCTACAACTTTATGACTCTCTATTTTTGAAAGCAGAAGTAGCCTACCATATCCACAGTTGGTCAAATCCCACTTAGTAGTGAGACTTTCAGTGGCTCTCTTTACGGCTCACCTCAATAGCAGGACAAGTGAACATAAAAACTTACTTTTGGTAGATACTTCAAGTGTAGCCCACCCCCAAGTAAGAAGATAACCCTGAACAGCAAACAGAAGAGAAAAAAAAGCAAAGCATTTTTTTTCCATTTCTATATGGTTTTAATTAGAGTCACTGGCCCAGTTTCCATTAGCTTTACTCATGTATGTCAATGCTCATTTTAAGATTTTACTAATACAAAAGTAATGAGTTTGCATTGCGGACCAATGGGGACTGATTACAATCTCTTCCTATTCACTGAACTTAACTCTTTTATGCAGTTTCACACTTCTGACCTTGTTTTCCAAATAGTAACTTTCAAATAACAATCAGATATTTATTTTTTAACAGTGTTCTTATCTACCCTGAATCCCTTAAGAGACATTCAGAGAAGATATCTATTTAATACCATATCAAGATAGTCAAATGCTGGTCTGAGTTGGTTTGGGTGTATCATAAAGTCAATGACAGAATGAAGTTTTCCACTGAAGCCATAACATCCTATTTAAAGAACATTTAAATTTGCTTTTTGTTCCAACAACCCAGCCTACACTGAAATTCTAGAACACTTACCTCTTCTACTATCTCTCTTCATCTTATTTGGATCTTCATAGTCCCCCACCCAATTATATTCCACTGGCATAGATATAGGTCGTAGCTTGCCTAAACACAGAGAACAAAATTCACATCACATTGTTTTTCTTCCCCATGTCCGCTCAAACTTAACACTGATTTTTAGCTACAGTCTGCAAAACACACTCACCCATATGCAACGTTATGGTTGGCATTTGTGTAGATGAAAAATGTGTGTTTTGAGCCAGAAGGTGAAACTGCCTGTAGTAATTGGCCAGATGATAATGCAATCTTAAGGCATTCTTTTATAAATAATTAAGAATAGCCTAGGTTTACTTTCTTAGGAGCCCTTGACTTTAAGTGCATGGTCCTTTACAAAGAGTATCATTATTTTAGAGATTTTACTTCATCTTCTGTCTTGTTCTCCAATGCCCAAGTGCCTACATCTTGATAGCCAATCTCCAAGATACTAGCCCCTTGCGTTTCACCTGCCTGCAAGGACATTAATCCACTGTTTCATGTTGAAACACTACAATGCTAACTTTCCATCTTGTCTGCCCCCCAACTCCTGTCACAATACATTCTGGATATACCACCATGCTTCAGCAATATGGTTAGATTCCCTTTTATGGCCTATAGCTGGCTCTCTCCCCAAGCATCTCTTTTGCTATTGTGAACAAGTCTAGTTTCCAGATTCAAGTAATCACTGCTTTGGCCTATTCTGCTTCCCCTCTAGGTCTATATTCTTACTAAACAGCATTTTACTTTAAGCAAGCAGAACTCATGGCACAGACTTCAAGGATAACTTTTTGGTGAGGCTTCAGTGTATTATTTTTGACCAACTTGAAATTCCTGAAGCACAAAAGGGCCAAAGAAAATCATACAAAACTTTAAAAAGGATACCGAGCACAATGCCTGGCATAAAATAATTGCTAAATACACTTTAAATGAAGAGCAAAGACACACACAGGACTGGATCATAACAATGATTTTGATGATCATGACAACAGTACTAAGTCATATATCAATACTAAGGTGCTTTTATAAGTATTAAATTGTTTAATCCTCATACTTATGAGAAATATATTATCCTTACCCTCATTTTACCAGATGAAGAAATTGAGACAGGTTATGTAACTGGTCCAAGGACACACAGTTGGGAAGTATGTAGTACCAGGGTTGAAACTTGTGCCATGATTCTTGGGGACTTCAATATTCACCCTCCAATACTCTGGTCACTGAGTTTCTCGAGGTTCTCTCCTTCTCCCTTTCCTGTAGTCATATGCTTAATCCTGTCCTCTCCCAAGGCTGTAATCCCTTCAAGTATCCCACTTTTCACTACCACCTTCTGTATTTCTAGTGCATCCCTACAGCACTCCAAGTCCAAATATCCTCCCCCTTAGTCTACTGATCTTCTCACCTTGCGACACCTCTGGGTCACTGTATATCCTCTTCATTTCCCTCCTTGCCCAGCTAAATTTCATGATCAATTACTATGATCAGTCTATGTATTTAAAAAAATTCCATTAGGAGACTTCTAATTCTGTTCCTACAGAAAATGTAACCTTATGGATTTATATTATGTACAATGAATGATAGAGTTTACGTAGTATATTTTGCTAAGCTCCTGGAAAATCTGAAAATGAACTAGATATGATAAAATTATAAATGAGCCAAAAAAATGTAGTGTTTATTTAATGGCTTCTTTTCAAAGTATGCAAATGAATTTATAGACAGTCATCTAAGATTCCAAAATTCTCATGGAGTAGATCTCTTTACAAAGGGAAAGCTTAGGGAGAGCTGATGCAGGTCAATATATTCTGTCCTTCCAGCGTGGTGTAAAGGTTTTAGGAAAGGTCTCCTTTGTCATGTCTATTCAACTGCTTGGCATATTCAGTTATCCAGATTTTCAATGTTCTGAATTCTGTGTTTTCAAAACTACAACTTATTTCTTCAGAATTTGGTTTTTAAAATAAACTCAATTTCATCATGTGCACTGAAACTGAAGCAATTAACAGGTCTAACACTGTTTCTACATGTCACCAAGAAAATCTTTCAGAATGTGAATAATGCAATAAATAAGCAGTTGTTTTATGTGCTCTATATCTTATTTGAAAGTAGTTTGATACTTTTCAAAGAATTGATTGGTTGTTTAAAGTCAAATATATATGTACAAAAACAAGAAGAAACATACTTCACACACAGAATATGAAATACATAATTGTATTTGTTGTATTTTGGGTCATCTTCTGAGATTCTCAATAAGCTAAGTCATTGAGGTATGTAATTAAACCTTTGATATGTCTGGTTCTATTATTAACCACAGGAGAAATTTTGCAGAAGATTAAACACTTTTTGGTGATTTTTAAATAGAAGTATACTATATATTGCTAACATAAAATTGAGAAAAAGGTATTGAATTAAATAAAAAACATCAAAATCTTAATTAAAATGTACTTTTGTAAGACATCAGGCTTTTGCTTTTACTGATTATAAAGCTATGAATTTAGCAATGCAAGTAAAAATAACCATTTTTAGAAGTATTAGTTAATAATTAAGAAATCATATTCTTATAACTATTGCTCCTTTTATAATTTTTTTTATTGTGCTGCAGTATTGAAACAGACTTAATAAGAGAATGAAGTAACATTCTTACATAAACATCAGTCCTTGGCAAATTGAAAAAGAGACAATAGCTTAAATTATTTCTAATTCCAAATACAGAGATCTTTGAGTGCAGCTTAGAAATGTTTGCTACTGCACGTATAGCAGTATTTTAATTTCACAAGACAGCAAAGTTCAAATGGAAAAAGAACTTTACGGCTTGTTGCTGTAGTACTACTGGCTAAAAATAAAAGAGTACTATAAACATCATTGTTAGATTTAAATCAAATGTACACTATTATTAATATATGCAAAGTATTTTTAGGTTTGTATGGTTTGTAAAGGCTTATTAAACACATTTGACTCATTCTTTATGTAACTGTACATAAATTAATAATATCTCTAAAAATAATCTGAAAAATTTTAAGACATCTCTTTAGGTAATGACACTTACATTTACTAATTAATGATGAAAATTAATAATTATAGCCAAGAACATAGTAAAAAAAAAAGCCCATCTAAGAATTTTGCTGACCACTTCCTCATAATTTTTTTACTCCTCTAAGCATAAAACATTTATTAACTGTAGAGTACATTTGGTACCCTATCATAAGCCTTGTGATATCTCTGTGCTAGTGTCACACAGTTAAACTACTTTGTTACTTGGCTTTCATATCTATTGCACATCTGGACCTTTTTAACTTGGATTTACAGACAGGTGAGAATTGTGCACTGTGTATCTGTATTCTAATAAATGTAGTAGAGTTGAAAAGTCATTATTTTTGGATTTTGTTTGAATTTTATTCTGAAATTAAAGGTAAGCAGTCTTTTTTATTATGAACTATATTTAGCTGTAATTAAACACAAATAGAACACTAAATATAATTTTAAGAACACTGACAAGGATGAAGTACTTTATAATGATCTAAAGTACTTGTTTTAAAATGGAATTGCTATGTTTTAATACTACTGTACAGAATTGCTTGAAAATAAACTAACTTCTTCCTTAGATAATAAAGCGTATTTGGTGCTGTTGCAAATGCCACAATGCCCTTTGGCAGAGCTAATTGCCCACTGTCCTGGGCTCCTTCCTAGTGCTTTTGGTATATTTGTATTATTATATATTATTAAACTGTATTATATATATCTGTCTGTTAGAGGTTTTTCTACTTTTTTTGCAGAAACTAGGTCTTAGGTATCTTTGTTATAAGTGCTCCTGGAAATTACTTTGACCCAGAGCAGGTATTTTGAATGCTTGAATGGAAGGATACTAGACATTATGGGTATTCCAAATTACTGAACTGTTCACTGGATCCTAGTCTCTCTTATTTACTCAAAGGTATCTCTTGAACAATGTTCGTTTCTTTCTCCTGCAGCATCAATTTTTCCCTTTCTACCCAATGATTCCAATTAGCAAAGAAACATGCTGTAATTCTCCAATTTTGAAAAACCAAAATGCCACCTCTCTTCACCCACAAACTACCACTCTACCACCTCATTTCTCTGTTCCCCTTTACAGAAAAAAACTCCTAAAAGCCTTGTTTATATTTTCAGTCTCTAATTCCTCTCCTTCTTTCTTCCGTAGCTTTATTGAGGTATGACTGACAAATAAAAATGTTATATATTAAGGCCATACATACAAAATGATTTTTAAGGTGTGCAACGTGATTATATAATATACATATATGATATGAAATGATGACCAAAATCTAGGTAACACATCCTTCACCTCACATGGTTACCATTTATATGTGTAGTATATGTGTGGTGAGAACACGTGAGGACTACTCTCAAATTTCAACTTTAAAATGGAAAACAGTATTGAGGTTCCTCAAAAAAAACACAGAACTATCTTGTGATCCAGCAACCCTACTTCTGGGAATATATTCAAAGGAAATGAAATTAGTATCTTGAAGAAATATATCAACTCCCATATTCATTGTAGCATTATTCATAATAGCTAAGATATGGAAACAATCTAAGTGTCCATTAATGGATGAATGGATATAGAAAATGTGGTATATGTATTCAACAGTATTCAGCCATAAAAAAGATGGAAATCTTCAATCTGTGATAACATGAATGAATCCAAAGGACATTATGCTAAGTGAAATAAGCCAGACACAGAAAGACAAATAGTGTAGGATCTCACTTTTATGTGGAATTTCCTCCTCTGTCTTTCTTGAACCTACTCTGATTAAGCTCTTGCCCCCCAAACTATACCAAAACTGCTATTTTGTCAAGGTCACTAGCACCTTCATGTTGCAAAATCCAGTAGACAATTCTTAGGACCCTTGACTTTTCTGATCTATCTTAGGTTTAACACAGAGGACTACTCCCTTCTTTGTAAAATTATTTTCATATGGCACCCAGGACTCTGTCCTCCTCTGGTGTTCCTTTCCTCTTGCTAAAAATTCACACCCACACCCTTCAGAGCTAAGCAAAAATGTTATTTCTTCAGGGATACTCTCCTTGACTTTACTATTGGTTGGGTTTCTTTGTATTTGTTCTCATTTTCTGTTGTAGTTTTTCTTCATAGCATGCCATTTATAGTCCAATAAGTATTTATTAAATCAGTTGCTTGAATTCTGCCCCTCTTCTAGAATGTAAATTTCATAAGGAAAATTTCTCTGTTGTTTACTGTGGTATCTCCAGCCCATAGCACAGTGCCTTAAACATAGTAACTGTTCAATATTTACTGACTGATAACTTGTTAAAAGGGAAATGGGACATTCCGCACACACTGGACTGAAAAGGGTGGGAGCTGTATCATCAATTTTTATTTTCATAGTTCCCTTCTCTTCTCTCTTTGTCAACTTTCCATTCCCCTCCGTCATTTTTCCTTCCTTTTCCCTTCCTCCCTCCCTTGCTTCCTTCTAACCAGGGATGTCAACCTGACCAACCTCCTTCATTTTTAACATATTAAACCTTAGAGAGCTGTTTGGTAATCACGTCAGAACTAGAGAAGTCCTGCCTCTGGATATGTAGAAGCATTCCCATTTTAGGCTACCCATCATGTCTGTTGAAATACTATTGAATTGCTGCCTTTTTCAATTGTATTTATCCCCCCATCTTTTAAACTCTCTCTTCAAACATGCTAAAATCATTAAATTTCAGGGTGATAAATAGCACCTTAGAAGCAATCTTCTCTCTAACAGTTACCAAAGAGTTTAAGAAAAGACTCAACAGAAATTTCTCCTTAAGTCTGACATACCCTTTAACACTCACAAAAAAAGTTTTCTCTAGAGTCTAAGGAGAAAAAATATATATACATACATACACACATAAACACATCTGTTTTGACTATTTTAGCCAATATTTTGATGAGAATGAGAGTAGTAAGGAATGTTAAGCTACAAGCATGCCACATACACCCATCAAACTCCCTACATACCAGACAGAAAAATTACTTTCAGATGGTTGACTGTATTTCTATGAAAACATCCCGAGGTAATTTAAGGTAGACAATCACACATTTAAAGAGGAATAAAAGGAATTGAATGGAAAGTCAGTAATTTTTTTTAAGAATAAAGGCAATATATCTGGATCTAATAAAATAAGTAAAAACAGGCACTTTGATCTTTAGGGCCATATTTTTTAAGTTTCATTTTTGGATAAAAGAGCTTGAGAAAAAGTTGGATTGTAAACATTGCAATGTGATGATTTAAGTATTGGCTTTAAAGCCTTCTAACAATCTAAATCAAATAAAACCCAATTATTATTAACTTCAAGCCTTTTCAGTTTCATTAATGGAGGACAAAAACAATTAAAATCTCATTTCAAAGAATAAGCTACATCTTATTTGTAAATTTTCCTATTGCTTTCTAAAAGTGATCTAGGCTTTAAATGGGGATTAACATAAAAACTATTGAAGGAGAAAATTGTGAAGTGTTTCAAAAATTATATGGAACTTTTAACACTTGATTCCAAGGCTAATTATATTTTGAACCAAATCACCTTTTGTAAATATTCTACCAAGAAAGCACATGTGGAATACACATTGGAGTTTGGAAAGATAGGTTGTACTAAGTTGAAATGTTTGCCACTGTGCATAGAATCAATTCTTCTACAATAGAAGGGTATGTGAAGACTAGGAAGGATTCAGATGGTTTAAATATAGTTTAAGTGGCAAAAGAATTCTGCATCCTCCTCTGAAGCCTCTGGTGGGTAAAAAAAAATGAGCTATGCTAAACTCTTCTTGCTCTGTGCTGTGCTCAGAATTAATATAGTAGTGGATAAGAAAGATGACATGAGTATGTAAATATTATTTGGTTTAAAACAATTCATTTTGAAGTTAAACAACTACAAATTAAAAACTATTCCATTTATTTTATTTTTGTAGTTTCAAGTTTCTATTTAAATTCCAGTTAGTTAACATACAGTGTAATATTAGTCACTCTACTTAAAAAAAATCTTAGTAAAGCAGTATCTTGAAAATCTTTATCAACATATGGAAAAGAGTCAACTTTTTTCATGAAGAGTAAAAAAGACAATGATTAAGACTCGTCACATGAAGACTCTCTTTTGAAATAAACCAGAATGACATCTTGTAATAACTTTATAATTCCTTTCAAAGATATTTCTCTTTGGGATTATATTACTCAGTGAAACTAGCAAGAACGGGAAAAATGAAAATCATAAGACACACCGAAGTTAATTTCTCAAGATTTCACTGGTAGTCTGTATTAGAGTCAGCCCATGAATATACTTAAATTTTTTTTTAATATTTATTCTTTTTGAGAGAGAGAGAGAGAGAGAGAGAGAGAGAGAGAGAGAGAGAATGTGAGCAGGGGAGGTGCAGAGAGAGAGGGAGATACAGAATCCAAAGCAGGCTCCAGGCTCTGAGCTGTCAGCGCAGAGAGCCTGATGTGGGGCTCTGAGATCATGACCTGAGCCAAAGTCGGACGCTTAACCGACTGAGTATACTTTTAACTTCCGATCAGTGTTCTCTTCACTACATGAGATTGCCTTGGTGATGAATTCAAGAACATTTCATTACACAAAAATCCGATTCATTTTTCTTCAAAAATAATTTAATGAGATGTATGATTACTGCTTTTGTTTAAGTGTCCTCTCTGCCAGTTTGTAAGTCTTGTAAAAAAATTCTTAAAAGCTATGTGAAGAGCTAATGGAGGATAAGAACATAAACTGTGGATGTAACTTTGTATTTGCTGTCCATTGCCTTAAACGAAGATGGAAAATACATTGCTGTGAAAAGGTGTGTCAACTTATAAGCTTAGAGACTTATAAAACAATGCTATGTTACCATATGTATACTTATAAGTGGTTGTATATTGTCGTAATTATTTGCTCTAATGTCTCTAGTCATTAAGGTGATCAATGTACAATTTTTAGTTATCTCTTTTTTAAGAAGATTCAATGTAACAGTTGACATTTTCTACCCCCACCCCCCACCCCCGAGGACCTATTTCCTCTATGATTTCTGGTAAATTGTTTTGCAGTGATACCAGTAATTCTACAAGGAGCCTGGAGTACAGAACACCATGCACTGATCTTTTCAGTTAGTATTTATTACTTGAGTTCGGACTTTTATAAAAAATAAGATTTACTCTAGAAAATGGCTTTTCTGGAAGATAAAAATGAAGATGGCATTCAACAATTTGTCTGCTGGGGTAGGCTTCAACTGAAGAATAGAGGCTTTTCCAAATGCTTATCTATTAAGTCAGCTGTTTGGAACTTAAAACACAAAGAGATTTTTATCATTGGTGTATGGGTCTTAAAATTTTTTTTAAATGTTTTTCAATGTTTATTTATTTTTGAGAGACAGAGAGAGACAGAGCACGAACGGGGGAGGGGGACAGAGAGAGGGAGACACAGAATCGGAGGCAGGCTCCAGGCTCTGAGCTGTCAGCACAGAGCCTGATATGGGACTTGAACTCATGAACTGTGAGATCATGACCTGAGCCAAAGTCAGACGCTTAACCAACTGAGCCACCTATGCGCCCCTTAAAAATTTTTTTTAATGTTTATTTTTGAGAGAGAGAAAGAGAGAATGAGAGACAGAACACAAGTGGAGGAGGAACAGAGAGAAAGGGAGACACAGAACCTGAAGTAGGCTCCAGGCTCTGAGCTGTCAGCACAGAGCCCGATGCCGGGCTTGAACCCACAAACTGGGAGATCATGACCTGAGCCTAACATAACATGAGACGCCTAACTGCCTGAGCCACCCAGGTTCCCCAGTATATGGGTCTTTAAGAGGAGCTATAAAAGTCTATTCCAGCATTTTCCAAAATATACTCTATCAAACATTAGTTCATTGGGAGGTTAATGAGTATTTTGTGACCCAAACCAAAAAAGATTCAATGTACAAATACATTTGGGAAACAATAAGCTAATCCAAATTCAAGAAGACCTTCAAAGCCTTTAGTATGCTAATGTGGACTTATTAGTTGCCAAGAAAGGGATAAAATATTCAGAGTTTCTCAATTATATTTAACCAGATAACCTCTTTCTTTTACAAAGATCCTCTTTCAGAACTAGAGATGTAAAGAACATATTTGGGAAAATGATGGATCCTTAAGCCACACTGTGATGTGAAAGCTAACACTAACCACTCTATTTAATTTTACCTTGCTGCCATTTATTAAATTTTTTTTCCATAGGGGAAAATGCATTCCGATTTCAACTAGGGACAATGGGACTCCTCCTGCTCCAGGGAATGTCATGATTAGGTATTCTATGGTACAGCAGGGTAGGTCATCCCAGACACTCACAACATTATACTACTTCTGCTCAGAGAATATGCTAATTGTGAATAAATGTAGGTCTATCTTTCCAGGGCAATAATTTCATTGATTTTTTGAATTAAAAAAAAAGGCAATTGGCCCTGTGTCATACAAGGGCTCTTTGATTTTCTAGTCTTATATACTTGCTTCTGTATTAAATCTGTCTACAGTTGATTCTTAAAATAGCTAAGGGTTTCTTTTTCTTTTCTTTTCTTTTCTTTTATTTTTTTGCTAAGAGTTTCTTAAGAGCATCACTGTTGACATTGTGGACTGGATCATTCTTTATTGTTGAGAGCTGTCCTGCTCTTTGTAGGATGTGAACTAGCATCCTGGGCCTCTACCCACTAGATGCCAGTAGCATTTCCACACCCAGTTATGACAACTACAAATGACCCCCCCCCCCTCAAATTACCAAATGTCCCCTGGAGGGCAATACTGACCCAACTGAAAATCACTGAGTTAGATGGTTCCTATTCTTGGCTTCCCATTTTGTCTTTAAGGGAAGCACTATTTCACCTTCATATCTTTTTGTCAATTAATTCATTTGAAGAGTTAGTTTTTTCCTCTGATAGTTGTTGCATCGGCTTTGTGAACTTGGTTTGTTAATCTTTCCATTTTATCCACATATTGATACTCTCGAACTTGGTTAAGAGTTCCTTTTTCTTAACCTTACTATTTTATCCATTACCTAGTGATTTAATTTGTTCAGGCTTTTTTTTTTTCTTGCCTGGTTTCATTTTTTTAAAGAGTCTCCAACTATTTTATATATTATTTTTGCTCTCCTTTTTTCCCCTAGCAATTAATATTAAATTTTAAAAAAGATATGGGGTCAGAACTGTTTTCAGAATTCTGATGCTGTAAGGTTATATTCAGGCTCTTCTGCCCAGAGTATGAGCTAGTGGTTTCCATAATGGAACTTAAAAGAAGGCTTGGATCAGGGCAGTTTCTAGTGTTATTACCTATTTGAACACTCTTCCTTCTGCTTTTCAAAACCAAACCAAAAGAAACAGACGAACTCTTTTCATATTTAGTTTGAAAAAATTTTTCAAAAGTTTGTTTTATTTATTTTGAGAGAGGTGTGCGGGACAGAGAGAGAGAGAGAGAGAGGGAGAGAGAGGGAGAGAGAGAGAGAGAGAGAGTGCACAAGCAGGGGAGAGGCAGAGAGAAAGGGAGAAAGAGAATCCCAAGCAGGCTCTATGCTGTCAGTGCAGAGCCTGATGCGGGGCTGGATCTCACGAATGGTGAAATCATGACCTGGATGAAATCAAGAGTCGTATGCTTAACCAAATGAGCCACCCAGGTGCCCCATATTCATATTTCTTTTAATTGCTAGGATTTAAGTGGCTAGTTATTGGGTAGCTAGAGGAACCAAACCAAGGAAATACTTCTAGCCCTGTTGTCCTTTATTAAATCCCTCCACAGGGAGAAGAAGAAGTGCTAATTTGATCCAAAGGCACTTGACAATCTTTGGGATACTTTTATTTATGCGCAGGAGTAATATATTATGGCATTAAATACTATTTCTTGAGCATTTTCCACGTGGCAAGAAGAGTACTAAGTACTAGACATACATTATCTCATTTAATCCTCATAAAAATACCACAGGTAGTGTTGCTATCCCATTTTACAGATAAAGAAAAAACATAGTGAAGCTAAGACTCAAGTTCAAGGTCAATCAGTTATTAAAAGGCCAATCTGTACCACCAAATTCAGATCTATATGACATCAAAACTCATGCTCTGGTATTTCTATTTGTAAAATTACACAAATTAAGGAAGAGTGCCTTTCCTTGCAGATTACTCTGATTTTTACATTAGGAACAGACAATTTTCTATTTCTCTCAAAATACTGCTGAACTACTTTTCTATCCATTACATGGTCCTTTATCACCATCAGCGTGATACTGAAAATTATTTTGTGAAACTGATCAACATGCAGTCTTTATGAATTATATTAAGTCCAAAGGAGCAAGAATTCCTATGAGTAGAGTATACATCTCATATTTCTACATTTTTGATTCACTAATTTCTATTTCTTTGGTTAGTTCTACCTTGGAAGTGGTACATTTTACTTAAACACAAACATTTCCTGTGGTGAGAATCTCAATTTCTTTTCTTTCTAGCATAGCTGATGAATGACAGCTGAACTTTTATCTGATTAGAAAGACAATTTACATTTGAGAATCACAGGAAAGAGCAGACTTGTATTCAGAAATAAACAAGTATGAATGTATTGTGTATTACATGATCCTTTAAGGAATTTTTTATTTATTTTATCATTATTATTTTTTAATATTTGTTTATTTTTGAGAGAGAGAGAGACAGAGAGAGAGAGACAGAGAGAGAGAGAGAGAGGGAGAGAAAGAGAGAGATTGTGTGAGCGTGTGAAGGGCAGAGAGAGCAGGAGAGAGAGAATCCCAAGCAGGCTCCATGCTGAGCCCAGAGCCTGATGCAGGGCTCGATTTCAGGACCGTGAGATCATGATCTGAGCTGAAATCAAGAGTCAGACACTCAACCGACTGAGCCACCCAGGCGCCCAAGAAATGTTTTAAATAGTGCTATTAATTATAATTGAAATGGCCAAAAGTTGGAATGATGTTGTACGACAAAGAGAAAGATGATGTTGAAGTATGATAAAAGACCCTGGAGCCTACAAATAATTTCTTTTCCTCACACTGATAAAATAGTTTATAGTGTTATTTCCCATAGGTCCTTCACAATGCTATTGTAAGTCATTTCAAGCCATTTGCTATTTATGTGGATAAGAGGGACATGGTAGTTAGTTTTCTCTTGTCCCAACTACTTGAATGGAAACCGTGCAGGTATGTTACAGAAATTAATTTTCCTCAATGCACAATGTGTACAAATAACATTTATGAGGAGCATTTCTAAAATAACAGCTTTGCACTCATTCATGTGTTTTTTTTTAGTGAGGTCCTGGATTATCAGTAAGTCAGAAAAGGTCTAGATTCCTTCAAGCCAATACTATTATGTGATGTTATTGTAAAAAATATGTTTTCCTCCTATTATTAAAAAATATGACCACTCACAGCCACAAAGAGCCTCAGCCAACTGTGACTACCTTTCAGCAGATTTCTAAGCATAGGAATGTGGTATGATGGAATAGCAAGGGCAAAGAGTCTTGAAGAGTGAAAGGGAAAGCTGATGGGGATTATTACCATTCTGAAAAGTTGCCAAGCAAATGATCTCATCAATTTTGAACCTTTGCCTTTGAAGCATGAGCAGATGAGACCAAACAGTTAAAGTGATTTAATGCTGTCCTCTTTTCCCTTCTTTTAATTTTCACATTAAAGTTTCTTTTTAAAATTGAACTGTTTATTCACCCCATCTTATTCTTCAAATAATTTCAAATGTCTGATATTATTATTTACTTGTTGGGATCTTTAAGTTATTTTGTTTTTTTCTCCACCTTTATTGAGGTATAATTGGCAAATAAAAATAGTATATATTTAAGGTATACAACATGATGATTTGATATACATAGAATTTTGAAATGATTACCACAATCAAGCTATTTTAACACATCTATCACTTCACATAGTTACTCTTTTTTTTTTCTGTGGGGTGAGAATACTTAACATCTATTCTCTTCACAATACTAAAGCTTCTTAGCACATGCTAGGCACTTTCTAGGCAACTTACAATGCACTGTCATTAAATTCTCACAAAAAGTCTATGAGGCAGGTATTATCATCTTCATTTAACCAAGGAGAAAATTGAGACCAACATCCCCAAGCTCACACTAGAGTAATTAGATAAAAGACAGCATTACCAAGTAGGGCTGATGATACAGCCAAGGCTAGTAACCACTTATTTAGGCTGCTTCCCCTACTGTCTCCATGTTTCCAGAAATTATTCTCATCTATCTTTTTAGCAAAGTAAAACCTATTTTATTTTCTCTGATTTAAAAAGGACATAACATATTGTTACTAATTTTACCCCTCAATTTAGCTACCTTTTCCTAAGGTCTGTCAGGGCCATGTCTTTGTAAAAACATGTTTACTTTAGTGCCACTAAATATGAAACAGCATATACAAGCATAAACAGCACATACAAAATCAGACCTACTTCTGCTTGCCTGAAATCAAATGCTTGGATTTGGAAGGAATAATACAATTTGTGAAAATTATTTCTCTATAATTTAGGAAATTACTTTCATCACATTTAGTTAGCTAGTATCACTAACAGAGTCCACAAATATCCATGGGTACTTCATCCAGGCTCTACCACTTACTAGTTAGGTAAGTTACTTAACCCATCAGTAAAATAAAGATTCTATTAGCAACTACCTCACTGGGTTATTGTAAGGATTAAATGGGTCAATGCCTTTTAAATGTCTAGAACAGTGCCTGGCATATATAAATATTATTTACTTATTTCCAGAAGGGCCATCCACTTTCTATCCATATTATACTTGTCTGATAGCTTAGAGCAAATAATTGTTCTTTTTTTTAACTCACTCTTAGCAATAACTAGTAGGTCTATGATATAAAATGAGAACCTTCATTAAAAATGTCTTTTAAAGCCCACAATTAGGATATTTTCAGGCATTTTTCTTTACATCTTTTCTTTGTCACTGTCCAAAAAAAGAGTTTCCCTAAATATTTTTGTCTTATATATCTAACTTTATTACTTATTTTTTAAAGTTTATTTATTTACTTTGTGTGTGAGAGACAGCGAGCAAGCAAGCAGAGCCCAAGGTGGAGCCCGAATTTCAGAAAATATGAGATCATGACCTGAGTGGAAATCAAGAGTCAGACACTTAACCAACCTGAGCCACCCAGGGGCCCCTTATATATCTAACTTTAAAATATGAATGCACTAAGAGAATATGACAAGTATATACATATTTAACCACAAGCACATAATAGTAACTGAATCATGTTTCTTCTTTGCTTCTCAAAATCCTATCTATACTCTTGTAACGTTAACTCTAAACCTCCTTGAATAAACAGGTAATCTGGGGAGTTAATAGGAAAGAATGGTGGCTAAGCTCACATACTTCAAGATAAGGGTATTTGCGACTAAGAACTAAGTTGAGCACTGTAAGCCTGAAGGACTTATTCATTACATTTGAAGGTATCATACAAGTGCTAACACATGAAATTATGGTCATTTCCAGAAAATATAAAATATGAACTTTCTTGTACTCTATGTTTTTTTGCAATGTACTTCAGCAGAATCATGTATTTTTATTATCATTATTTTTTAAATCTAAGGAAATACTGTCACACTTGGGAGTGTATGCAATGGGACCACCTTATAGGTTAAATAAAGAAGTTATTGATAATTGCTTATAAAGTTTTGGAGTAATTTGTACTGGAAACATCAGGGTCTGGGCTGAGAGATTTATATGAACCCTCAGATCTCAGACCTATGTTTGAGAAGCTGCCAGGTATTTGGTGGGGATAACTAACATTTAGAAACCATAGAGGATGACCATTCATCATTTAAAACAGCGTGTCACTTTTCAGCTCCTGGGCTATAGGTATTACTTTGCTCACATTTTCCTACTTTCCTAAAGTGATTCTAACACATCTCCTTATTTTTTTCTTCCCTCTAGGTTACGAATGCCTTCCAGGGAAAATTTATGTTTTATTCACCTTTGAATCCCCAGTGACTAGATGACTTTATGTACACAACAAATATTAGCTGAATGAGTTAAGAAAAAAATTGATCTTTGGAAAAATTAAGGACACAAATTCATGTGTGTGACAGGTAGAATTTATTATTTACAATCTGATTTTAAAAATGTTTTCATACATTAAACCGCTAGTGATCTGGAGCAACCTACAGGCTGTGCTAGAATATCTTCACTGATATATATCTGTAAGAATCTCCACTGAGGGTTCAGATTATATTTCATGTTGGAAAGTTAAAAAAAATTCTGGATCAAAAGTAAAAGAACTTTTTTTTTTTTTTTTACTTTGTATCAATCTTTTGGGCATATATACATTTCTTTTCTCCTAAGTTGTTTATAAAAATATATCAAATATCTGTAAGATATCGAAATTTTCTAAAATTTAAACAGTATTTTATTTTATTGGGAGAGAGAGGATTTGTGGAACATGATGACACTAGGTGGTTTAAATTGTAGCCTGAAGAGACTAACAATTCATAGCCATTCAAGAACCAAGTAACCAATTATTTATAAAGCTATCAGTAATCAGCTTCATCTGGTGACTATAATTTCCCCTTTAAACATTCTAGTCATACTTCAAAATAAGCAGAAAATAGTCAGAGAATTCTAAGACAGAAAAAAAGAGTTGATATACATTACTGCTTATCCAATAAGCAGTAATGAATAAATATGCAGTATGAATGAATAAAAATAAAGATCTTATGTTATAAAGCAGGGGTAGGGATAACAAAGATGGCAGGCCTCTACACTGCTCTCTACTGCAGAGGTTTATAGTATAATAGGGGAGGAAAGCAACGGTGCAAATACCTTCAAATTATGACAGTTCAAAATAATTGCCACCAGAATGGTATAATTGAGGAGCTATGCTAAAAAATATCATTACTTATTATTATGATAAAAAAGCACATGTACACAGAATAACACAAAGTAAGGTAAGTATGGTTCCTATTTTTTAGGACCATTTTGAGTAAAATTTCTCATGTATAATTATTACCAAAGAGCTGTAAGGAAATAAGGCATGTGTAGTAAGGTACATGATGACTAATCATTTGGGACCACAGGAGGGAGGCATATGGCCATGCTGGGCAAGTAAGGAGGGCCAGTGGAAAAAAAAGTTAAAACAACCTTCCTTCTGCTCAGCTCCCATTATTCATCTGTATTAATCATCAAGGATCCTATCTTTCCCCTTCTCTATGCTCCTCACTAAAACTGATTAGTTTGAAAACTAGAAAATGAGGAGCACAGAGTTCCAAATAAGTCCATTCTTTCTTGGAATAGGATCATACCTTTACTATTTTAACTTTAGGCAGCCTTATCTGCAAATCTTTCAGATACAATGTATCAAGTGAAAGCATGTGTGACCAGGTTGCTTTCTTGGTCATGCATGGAAAAACAGAAGTCAAAGATGAAGAATGCTAGGTATATTGTAACTGTGAGGCCATCTCTGATTTAAATATGGTGTGTACTTCCTAGTTAGAATCCACTTCATTCAAATTTTCTAACTTCTTAGAAAAAACAAAAATTGAGGTGAGATTTTCCCCAGAATGTATATCTAAAGAGTTTTTAATCCCTGAGGAATAAGGAGTTTATTTTATATAAGTCATGTTAAAATTTTTTCCAGGGTTACTTCAATGAACAAGTCAGAGCACACCTCCTGGAAGGTCCCAACCACCACTACAAGTAGGGAGCTAAAGCAACCACAGTCACAACAGAGAGTACACAACACATTCTGAAAACACCTCTTGAAGGGCCAGGCCCTGGACAGTGTATGACCCCTTTTTAATATAGTAGTGCTCACAGGTGCAGAACACATAGCAAGCTATTATGTAAGTAATGTTAGTAGGAAGCATTCATCGAAAAAAATTAATCCTTGAATGATTCCAATTTGGCAAAATCTGACATGATAAAAATTACATGTGATTCAAAAGGGTTTCCATAAATCATTAAAGAGCTAAGATGCTACTTATTGCTCTTACCTATCTTTGGAAATTTTAGAATACTGTTTAATGTCATGCTTCGTATTGTTGCATTAGAAGCACATTAGAAGCACATCAATGTAATTCCATTAGAAGCACATGACAGGCACAGATCAATTATAAAGATTCAAAAGCTATCAAGTAAATCAAGTAATTTTCATAACCCAAAAGTCTATGAAAAGAAGTAGAAGTTCTCATATGAGACATATGTTCTTATGTCAGTGTAAGAAAAGAACTCTTACCATAAGTTGGGGTGCTTTCTCGTCTTCCTTGACTACTGGATCTTCCTTTTTCATATTCATAGCAATATAAGACAGTATCTTCCTCAACAATATTAAACCTCTTTCGATATTCCTGATCCAGAAATGAATTTGGTGATTCAGATCCCTTATGCACCGGCTTGCCAACCATATGTCCTCTGAGGTCTTCACAAGGAAGGTTTCCTTTTTCATCCCTAAAAATAGGGAAATGTAAAGGAGAAGAATGTAGGGAAGTGTTAGGGTGGTAAAATGGCAGAGAGGGTCTAAAAAAGTAGTCATATCCTTTCCATACAATGTGTCCTCTAATCTTTCCAAACTTTCTTTGAGGCTTCTAGGGCAGTTTTTAATTATTGCTATATTGCAAGAAAATAAATGCTGAGGATCAGAGAGGTTAAATGACTTGCCTAAAGGTCACACAGCTAATAAAGGACAATGCTAGACATGGGTCATGGATCTTCTAACTTGTGCTCTCGCCCATTTTCACTGTACTATGTCATATAAAGAAAATCATCTTGGCACATAAATTACTTTTAGGGCTCAAGACAGTAGGTATAAGGTAAACATTGCTAACGATATAGCTTTCTTCTGCCACTGTAACTAATTGATTCATAGTAACATTAGCACTGCTTAAAAACAAAGACGTGTTTAAGAACTACCACCTCTGTAACAATATTTGCAGCCTTAAGAACCAAATTAACATGATATAAACTGATACTGTAAGAATTTCAAACAGCTTGTTATTAATTTAAAATAAACCTTACTGAAAAGAATTACTTAGAGTATTTAAACTCTATGCATCTCATTTAATAGTAAAAATATAAATTCACAGAACTAATTCTAAATGGATACATCAAAATTTCATCACACATCAGCAACATTTCTTGTGAAGAGAGAGTAGATAAACCTGATAAAATATGGAATTTAAGATGATGGCAAGGTGATTTTTTTCTATAGTATTCTAAAATAGAAAAATATAATAATTTATGGGATCCCTAAAACTGTTACTGACATACAGTATTACACAGTCCAGGCAATTGGGTCCCTTATGAGTGGTATTTTGGTAGAAATACTCCATTAGGAAGGGCTAAATTGAACCTTGTTTATTTTATGATGTTTCACTGACTAGCTATGAACTCTTTGTTAGAAAAGCCTGTCTTCTAGAACACAGCTATGAATGTAAATGCAATATTTTCTTCTCTTGAAGGTCATTAATTTTATTTCCTACTACTTCTTAATTGTTTCCAGTTCTACACTGAACAGTGCCATGAATGATAAAAAACTTTAATTTTATGTTAAGTACCAAGACTGAAATCTTAAATCAATAAAGTAAATTATAACAAGAAAGATAAAAAGAACAAAATTTTAATTTACACTATGTCTTATAAAATGGTGATGAGCTTATAAATCTAATGTCAATTCAAAAATATGAGTTATGTTTCAGCAAGAACACTATACTTTCATACTTTCATACTATGGTACAGTACACTTCCGTAGGTATATGGAAATGTCTAGATTAGGTCTCTCCAAATGAGAACTACATTCCCAGTATTTGAAATATATCAAAAGTAGAATAATATTATTGTCAAGGCTAACTGAATCAGCAAGCTGTCCCATGTATTTAACTCATCTGAAGTTGCGAATGTCATTTACATTGCTGATTCACTCTTCTACTTTTAAAAATAAAAGTATTGCTTATTGCTAAGTTGTAACTGGATAGCTAGGTCTTAGGCAACATGAAGAAAGCATATTAAAAAAATGCAGGGAGAATTTTATTGACACTGCAATTAGCTTGAAAATAGCCCTAACGAACTCGTGGCACTGGATTAAGGTTTTGCCTATCTATAAATGGGCAGACATTTCTATCAGGCCTGTGATGTGAATGTTAATGCAGCTGAGATCAGAAGGTGATTCAGCCCTAGTTAACTCACCATGATCTATTTATATGGATATTCCTGTGGCAGAAAATTGGAAGGGCTGGTATTACTTACTCTGTAATGATATGAAAGGAGGGACTCATACCAACAAGGAAGATTTATGAAGCACATATATATGAAACAAATACAAATAAAGCTGAGTTAAGAAATGTACGCACCAAAAACAATTTTTGCAGTAGAATGAAGTAATACATGCATTGCGTATATAAAGTATGTGCCCATTTGTGTGTGTATCTCTGTATGTGTGCTTGTATGTATGTACTTACATTGTGAGGCCCTGAATAACTCAATGTATTAATTCGTTCTGCTGTACAGATTGAAGGAAAACTTTTCTTAATGTTATGTATGTAATAAATCTACGCTTTTACTCTGAAAAGGATTTAAGGAAATGGGTGAAAAGTCAGAACACTCCTTTAGTGGACTTTCTTTACATTTAATGGCTCAGAGTAAAATTAATGAGAGAAATTAGTGCTTAAACTTCAGAGTTGTGCAAAGACCTACAAATTCTTGATTTTTATCATAGAAAAAGAAATTTGGTTAAGTATGTAATGCAGTATATACTATGATAATGAAACTGCATATAGTCACAAGACATATAATAAAAAACTGATGAATTTTCACTCACTCTACATACATGAGTGTCTTTCAGAGAAAAAGGTACTTCTTCTGGAATAAATGTGTTTAAAGAATGGTAATTACATGAAAAACATTCTATGTAACTTGACAGCTGGCCCTGACATTTTTATGTATTTTTTGGTTTTAAGATGAGAAAGCTTTTATTATTTACAATTAAATTAACACTAAAATGCCTATCCTACATAAACAAAATTTTTTACTATATGAAGAAACGAATGTTCAGATGAGTTACATTAGGTGAACCACATTAAACATCAAAATGAGAAAATGGGACAAAAGTTCTGCGGCTGTATCTATGGAAAGAATGACAACTGCAACAGTTTTATGGCCATAACTTCAAGTCAAACCAGAAAATGCAGATAATTTATACAGGCTGGTGTAAAAAGGGACTCTGATGCATGCATTGTTCTGTCTGTGCTATATCAAACTATTGTGTAACTTGGATAACTAATAATTTGACTCAAAATATAGACTATTCCATTAAATTATACACTAGACTAAGAATCAATTAAAGTGAGATAACACCTCTAATTATGAATTTTCCTGAAAAATATGAAGCAATACTGATAAAACAAATACCACCATGTTGATACTTGAACTTCTTATATTTTCAAGTATTTTTAAATAGCATGTTCAAACTTTTCATTGGTCTCAATACATTGCCGTAATCATAAGGCCACCACACTGAGAGGACAGAACCCAATTACTTTATTCTTGTCTTCTGAAGCGTATTTTAAATATTTTACGTCTAGGAAATATTTTCTTTATCATAAGTTCCTCCCTACTCAAGATAAAAGGAAAAAGCATGAAAAAACTGCAGAGATTTGATAAAAATAATTTTCTGATGTTTATCTGTACATGTAGCCCTTGGAATAAGGTCTCTTAAATAATCATTTGCACTGAAATTAAAAGTTTTTCCAATTAAAATGAAAACAAACCAAAAAAGTCACTATTCAAAACACATATTTTTATTGCTCCTCATGCAAGAATATTCAGAAAGTCTGACACTATCTTAATACAATTAAAATGCAACTTGTGTTTGACTAGGATATCAAATGAATCTGTACATCTGATTATAAATTTAACATAGGACTATAAATTATATACTTGAAAGATTTGTGAAATGACAGCTCAGTAAGTTAAATCTTCTCATAAACCATGTTCCCACAGCTACATTTAATTCTCAAAATTAAAAACTAAAATGTTTATAAAATGGACTACAGTTTTATTACCAGACGATATAGTATTTGCAGACACACCATGTTGTCATGTAGCATTTAAATCATAAAATGTCAGTGCCATCATATCTTAGAGAATGAAACATTAGGTGCCCTAAAGAATGATGAAAATTAATTAACACAAGGGATTTCAGTTCTTTTATATACTGAAGAAATTTAATATTAAGTGTGGCTTGAAAATAAGAGACCTTAATCTACTGTTTTTGACTGACTGCACAACTAATTTAAAAATGGAACCAAATTCTTTGTGATTGGTACTAATTATCCCCATTTAGTGCGGGTCTCTTTCCATAATTTTTGTATTCCATGAGGCTGGGTATCAGAACGCTTTTGGACAGAATGCATTATGGCACAAAGTTGTATTCTTTCACACCCGCCAGGAATTTCAAATAGAAATCTGGAAATGAAATGGAGATATAGCCTCAAGAAATCTAGAAAACAGACTTTTTTTTTTTAAATTTTTTTTTCAACGTTTTTAATTTATTTTTGGGACAGAGAGAGACAGAGCATGAACGGGGGAGGGGCAGAGAGAGAGGGAGACACAGAATCGGAAGCAGGCTCCAGGCTCCGAGCCATCAGCCCAGAGCCTGACGCGGGGCTCGAACTCACGGACCGCGAGATCGTGACCTGGCTGAAGTCGGACGCTTAACCGACTGCGCCACCCAGGCGCCCCTAGAAAACAGACTTTAAAGGCAACTCATTCTCTTGCAAATTGTCTCTACTTCCTGACAGAAACATTAATGAACTGATCAGGTAGAAACTGTAGATACATAAGTATTAGGGGAAACAATATTCTCCCTTCTCATCATCTATTTCCCCCCACCAAAAGTTCCCTCACTGCATACATTTAAGAGGGCATAAAAGTTATCTGTAACTTTCTCTTTTAGAAAAAAAAATGTATGAAATGCTTCAAAATAACTTGAGATTTCCTGGGGCTTCTTAGCTAAAGACCCTCGCTTATTCCTTCCTTATTAAAATAATCCTAATTGTTATTTAACATTACTTTCCTATTGTTTTCTATCATATGACATGTTTATGAGATATTTAATGCATAGTGTTTAATACAGATTAGTTATTGTTATTATTATTATTAACCAAAATGCATTCTCTACAATGCAACAATTTTCCAGAATGTGTTCAGAATTCCTATCTAAGAAAATATTCAAGGTGTTCCCTGAGAATTTACTTCACAGTTTACATACGGTTAGGTTAGTCTCTGTATAGAAGTTGCCCACAGCAACATGATGGTTGGTACTGTACCTGGGAATATATGGTTCTGCAGGAGGAGGGGGGATGTAGAGATCCTGGAGAGCAGAACTGTCTCTTTTAGTTGGTGTACTGATGGTGCTGGAAGGCGTGGCAACGCTGCTTGTGGGACTTCTAGGTATAAGAGGCTGGTTAAAATGAAAAAGAAAATACATACACACACAAACAACACACAAAACAACAACAACAACAACAACAACGACATATAGTTATCATTTTAAAATTATCTATTTCTGCAAAGTTTCTGAACTTGGCTGAAATCAAGAAGCACGTTATTTAGCACATCGATATTCCTCTGAATGTCCAAAAACAAGTAATTTATTATTTTAGAGGCTTCGCTTAGTTCTCAACTCACCTTATTCTATGGCATAACAACGTAAAAGGTATTTATAAGGTAAAAGCACCATGCAGGGTTTCATAATGGTAAGATTTGTTTTACAGTCAGAAACTTATTAAATCAAATTTGCTTTGTTGGAATCCCACCTTTGAAAGAAAGATAATAAAGAGGAACTTTCAAAAGAATTAACTCACTCACATCCTGACTGATATACAAGAAAGATATTTCATTTTTTTCCCCAAAAAGATACACCATACTCTTTAGTTAGCAGAATGTCACACATTCTCAGAAAAGGTTACAAAAATGGAGGATGAAAGGCCAATACAAGAAAATACTTTCTTTTTTTGTATTTTGTTTTTTTAAATATAAACACAATGAACTGTCCTCTCAAGGTCATTTATGGTACATCTTCAAAAGTATGGTGACTAGTGGAACACAATCGTTTCATCCTTCAGAGGTACACACATTTGTCACTGTTTAAATAATGTTTAGATACAGATCTATAGATTCCATTTTCATGCCTGCTTAAGTATTAAATACTTTTAAAAATTAAGATATCATGTATACTGAATAAAGTGATACATCAGGATGCATTAATTTAAGACCACTTCCAATTCTAAGCTTCACAGCATTTGCAAATGATCTTGTGGATCAAAAAATTATTCTAAAGTGAGACTAAAATTCACAAATTTTCATGTTTATCTTACAGATCTTACTGATTATCTATGTATACAATAACAGTAAAAATAAGAATTTTGGTGCAATTGCAAACACAAACGTAATGATCACAAAATGAACTGTATCTTCACATGACAAGATGTTGCCATTTTAGCCAATATGAAAACACTTTTAGCAAATCTATATAGACCCGCAGTTCTATTACTTTAACATGTATTGTTGGACAAAATGGCATATTACAACTATTTAATATTGTGACAATGCTTTTGTACAGATAAGCAAAATGTTCAAAAAACCAAGCATAAATACAATGTACAATGTAGGCCACTGGGGAAGGCTACATAGTTTATGATTCAGTTCACAGTTTTTGACTTTCCTTATTACACAGCTCACCTTAACAGGTTGAAATCACACATCCTGCCAAAATGATGGTTAAGTTTTAATCTATGTGAAATAGAAATTAAAGAGAGAGAGAAGGGAAAAAAATTGATAACTTATTTGGGGACTCTACAATATTCTATCTTCTATGATGTAAAAAAAGTCAGATATTTTACATGTTAAGGAATTTTGAAATGTTTTGAAAGTATGCAGTAGACTTATGTTTAACTATGCTGATTTTGAAATAGTGTCCACTTAAATTATATGTGTCTTTTAGAAAAAAAATCTTGGCAGTGGGAAATTATTAGATTATATAGGCAATCAAGAATCATTTGTATGGATGAACACCATGAAGCCTGAGAAAATGAAGAATTGTATTGTTTCTAGTGATACCTCTACAATAGATCTTTGAATTAATGATAGGTTCTTTAGATAAGTCTTTAGACACACTATATATATAGTCACTGTGATATGACTATAATTGCTTTTCGTCAGGACATCTTGGTATTAAATACAGATGACATAAAAAAAGTCTGACTAAATTTCATATTATAGAAATATAAAGAAAAACCCATTATTCAGTGCATTACTTTCCAAAACTGTCTAACAGATGTACTGTGAGAGAAAAACGTATATTCAGTATGCTTTTTAAATGCTCTAGTATCTTTTATTTTAAAATATTCTAATACTGCAAGTGAAATTAAAAACAAGTTCTAAAAACACAAACAAAAAATAATCTAACAAATTTTTATTCTTTTTCTTTTGTTTTAAGGTCACTATTTCTATTCTGAAGACTTCTCTCTCTCCTTTTATTTTACCATCAATAGAACTAAAGATAATCTTTCTTGGTTAGTACCTATCTCTGCCTTCCCCAAACAAAGAGGAAGAAAGGAAAAATGGAAGGAACAAAGGAGAAACAATAGTGGTTACAAGTATATTTTAAATAGCCGTGAAGTGTGAGGTAAATATGAACAGAATATTTTATTTTGCCTAGACTACTACTAGGATTCTATTCAAATTATTACCAGGATTATTTAGGGTACTTGTGCCTTTCCCCTTCCAGTAAACTTAAATATTAGCCTTGTCAGCTTCCTTCAAATTGCTATTTTGTCTAGGTTTCTATTTTCAGGAAGGAGTCGCTATTAATATCATCAGTTAGCATGATTAGCTAAATTAGCAAATACACAGAAGAAAGACTCTTAAATAAGTTTAAATGGATAACAGGTTTGATTGTGCCAGCTGGTTCAATAAATTGAATTGGTTAAAAAAACACAACTTATTCTTTCAAAGAAAATGGAAATTAGTTAATCCTATTGTTCAATTCAATTGGCTAGTTATTGTATTAACTGATAAATCATAGAAAACATTTCAAATGGTTTATCATGCAGATATCATCTGGATAATCAGAATGCTTTGTACCAAATGAAACACACAGTAAAGATTAAATATATTTGGCATATTTTTGTCTATTCATTGTATTACTTCTGTCAAGCTAATCCACACTAAAAAAGTAAACATTGTTTTTGAGAATCTTATTTTAAAAATACACATTAAGCAGTGAGAAAATAAAGCATGGTAAAATAGAAACTTCATGGGAAAATGGCAATAGCTACTTAACCGAAGAGGACGTCTTTGTGATAATTTAAAATTATAATCTCTTAAAAATTTTCTACCTTTGAACAAGAACTGAAAGAATACAAAATTAAATGACTAAAAGAATGAAAAAAATGCATTAAAGAGCATTAGAAAGATAGGCAAAATTTGACTAAACCAAGCGCAGAATAAATGATGCTATTAGCTGAAATCACCAGCAAGAAATTCCTAGTTGTAACAAGTGGCATTAAAATTACAACCACCACCAATAACAATTTAAGTGTGTGAAAATACCCAAAAAGTGACAAATACAGCTTCCCTCAGATCAAAAAAGGACTTCTCTCGGCATCCAATTCAAATTTTAATATACATATTTATTAGTTTCAGGAAAAATATCCAAATATGTTAGCATGAAAATGCAGAAAGATAGCTTCTCCCATCTTGACAAAATTTCCTTTCAATAATTTGTTCATAACATTGTAAAAGAAGAGTAGTTACCACTGCACTAAGAAGAATTTCCAATTTAAGGCAAAAAGTAGAAATAAAGGGTAATATTTTTTATCTTACCATTTTGCTACTTTGCTACTTTATCTATATTGGCAAAATACGGAAAGAGAATTAAGAATTATCATCATTTAAATACAAGGTTATTTTAAGTCTGCATCTTGTTACTCAAGTAAGCATGAAGCTTCTGTATAACTTGGTCAACTACAGTATGTAATCAAGTATGATATGGATCCATTTTGGATTCTATGCAAACAGGTTTATTTCCTGGAAGAGCCTTGCCAAAATATTTAGTTTTCATATGTAAATGGTCCTACTGACCTAAAGCTCTCCTTTCACAGATCCAGTGAGGCTCCAGAAGGGAAGAGGCATTTGCATGTACGTCATTACTCTGCTAAAACAACTCTGATAGATATGTGGGGGCACAGGCATGCATCTCTTAAAATATCCAGGTTCTAAATAAAATGATCATATGCATCTCTTTAAATATACATTGATAAACTTAAGTCAATTACTGATAACTTGCTACATCAACAGGACTACTACTAGAAATCTACTAGGTAAGACATACATACATTTTTTCATATTGTCAGTTTGAACTACATAAAATACTTTCAAATTGTATCCTACAATATGGTACGGCACAAATCTTCCTCTGAATCATGTGTGATGACTTTAGTAATAATACCCTACTCATTCAGTTTAAAAAGCATATGAAAGATTGTGATTAATGTAAAATAAAGTTTTCAGCCTTTGTAAGGGATCACTGAGATCTCATTTTAAATCCTCTGATGGCTCAGGTCTTTCCCTTGTGTCCCCAATTCTAACACGTGTAAGGTAAGTGAGCACATCTGGAAGGTATACCTCTGAAACCCCTACGGTCTTAAAGATTATGAGAAAAGAACTTCCATACTTAAACTACATTTTACATTGAGGTTTTACTTGAAACATTTTTCATTTTAACAACTTGTGGCAAGCTTATCTTAATTTACTTGTCCTTCTGTCTGGTAAGTGACCTGGCTTTCATAGAGCTATAGAAAGTCTTGAATGATACCAGTGACATAAAGACAGCCCCAGCATTAAAGATTAAAACAGTGTGTTACACATTATGTGGTTACTTCTAAAATTCACTACTGCAAAGATCACAAAGAGCTTGCTTTGCCTTTCAGGGGGAACATACCCATTGAAATATGCATGATTACATCAAGTATAAAACCTGGCCATTTATTTTATTCACTCTTGGGAATAAGCACAGACTCAGAGGGATAACAATACCCCATTATTCTAGCACAGAACATTCACACAAGTCCTTACTCAGTTCAAACACATTTTTATTATAATTACCAACATAAGTACCAGAATATTGTTTTATGTTAGCAACTCTGTTCTTAATCATCTAAACACTCCAGAGAAAATGTATGCTGGATTTTGGGAGGCAAGACAATGCATACATGTTTCTTGACCATATAAAAAATGTTAGATATAATTTGGAAAATTTGGGGCATACTTTTCCCTGGGAAAATTTTTTTAAGTAGTAACTTATCTGAAGGAAGTCTAAGCAAAGGAAATGCATGTATTTAAATTCTCCCACTCTGTGTTTTCACAGTTTTTTCTAGGATCTAAATTCATAAATACAAAAGATTTGAGTCTTCTTTTATAAGCATGCAATCTTTCCTTTCCTATAAGACCACCAAAAAAACAAACATTTTTTCCTGACCATTAATGTGATCAGGAAACCATATCTGTATAGGTTTAAAAATACAAGATATACAAGAAATATAGACTTCACAGTCACACTACAAAATGGCTTTATCCACTGAGTCATCATATTTTGCACATTGTACTGAGACTACTACGACTGTATTTACTCTTATGCTGTCCAGACTTATTGGCATAGTTAATACTGCAACATTAAAACTGGACTTCCAATTTTTTCAAAATACAGTAAACATCATTTTTAGAATATTAAGTAAAGAATAAAGAAAATAAAAAATAATTTTTGCATTTTAGGTGATCATTTGTAGTCAGTGTAACACTTGAAACCATTTGGCTGAAAAACACAAATGTCATTTAGATACTTTAATTAATTTGCTTAAACACTGCTGACCAAAAATTTGATGTGACAATTGCTTGCAGCTATTTACTAATTTGAGCATGTAAAACATATAATTGTTTCTGCCTCTCAGTCAACACAATTACATTTTCAGTTAAGATTTATTTTCTTCTTTAGTGTCATACCTAATATTGGTTATCTTCCTCTTCAAAACATGCTTTTAAAACAAAACTCTCAGAAACATAAATTTTGTTAGTAATGGATTTTTCAGTCACCCTGACCCATAACTTTGATATTAAAATAAATTTTATTATTTCTCATGTTTCAGTTTTTACAGAATGAGTTTAACTATTCATATCTGTAGGTATTTGAAATGTAACACAATCAATTAAGTGTTCTTCAGGTGTTACACCAGTTGATAGACAAAATCGACTGTTATGACTATTTGCTTTCCATTTCTTTTTCTGCTCAAAGTTAAATATCCTGTAAAAATGGCATCAAGGTAATGCTAAGCAATAAAATTTTAAATGAAAAGCACAAAACCACACAAGAAAACTACCACATGGATATATGAGATTTATGGATAAGAATGCAGTTTAGGAACATACTTCTAATAATACAGCTTGATATTATTTCTTATAAAAATGTGTTTAATGAAACCTTTATCAGTATGTTGAATTCCAACACTAATTATAGTGATCATTTGAGATGCATTCCTACCAAAAAAGCTGGGTTCTTTAATGGTTTTAAAAATGCTGATTCTCAGTGATGATTTCAATCAACATTCTTGGTAGTGTCCAGCTAATTCTCCCATGCATTTCTTTTAAGAAGAAAATGACACCACCTACACATGCTTGTGACCTATGCACACTAACGTGAAACCACAAACACCAAAAATATACCTTGAGATTTATCCAGAGTTCCCTGGGATTTTTTTTTTTCATTAAATTGTTAAGAACTTGACCATAAGCAATCACCAAGCTCACCAAAATCCAGGACATGAGAAGTGCTACTAAGAACATGTTTTTAAAAACAAGTTATTGGAAAGCAGGGAATCCCTCATTTGCTCTCATAGAATAAAAGATTTTATCTCAGGTAAAACATCTCTACTATTTATAAATGGGTGCAGATGACAACAGAATTCAACTCCAGATTAAATCTGTTCATAGTATTTGACTAAGGTATCTTTAAGTCTTTCAATTCCATTGTAAAATGTTTGACAAATCAGGAATTTTAAAAGAGCTGCCAAATTTCATGAAATGTACTCATGAAATTGCTCTGTGAGCATGAAGTTTAGTTGTATGCTTTTGTTTATTTTTATTTGTTTATTTTGCTATTATTTCATAAATAATTTTCAAAAGAAAATCCAAATCTAAATTCATCATTGCAGTTGATTATTAATAGATGTTACTATCCTTTCAAAATATTTTTTAGGAATAAAACTTCTTTCATTAAAATGTAGTATTCCATAACAATCTTCTACCTTAGGGTAGATAAGGTTAAATTTTGTGTAGGTACAAATTATTTCCTTGTTAGTTTAAAAAATAATTATTCCTTACATTACAATAAAGTTGTTCTTTTTTAAGGTACATGTATTAGTGTCTATTTCCACACTACATAAGTTTTGCCATATTTTATTTGAAAATGCTAGTAGGTAAGCCTGGTAGAGAAGAAAAAGTTGAAATAGACATATCAAATTAAACAAATTACATAAATTATTTCTTTTTGTAATATCTAAATAATTCTTAGTAGAATGTTAGTATGCCCAATGAAAAAAGAAATAACCTAAGGTCCAATTCTTCAGGTGTGAACACTGAAGATTTATACTTAAGTGAGTTAATGGGCATTTTAGTACCAACGTATTTGTACACATACCAGAAGCAAGAATACAGTAAGACTGGTACTTATGTCTGCATAGAGGGTTATTCCTACATTAAGCATTTTATTTCACCTCAGGTCCTTTCTCAGCCACTAGGAAAAAATATGTGGCCTCAGGCAAAGTCACAAAGGAATCACAAACTGCCTGTAAGACCTTCTTATCTCATGATTTCTTTGACGTTTCCTCCTCTGGAGGCAGTCTACTTTTAATCTACAGATTCTGGTACCATCCGGTTTTGTCCATCTTTGGTTAATCTACAGTTTAAAAATTCTGACCAGATAGGTCCCATTATGCTTCCAGTGTCTTAGTATTTTAGAGTAGGCCAAAGCTGTACGATCAAGAAACAACTCTGTATTGGTACAATTTCAGGTCTTCAAAATTTCAGGGATATTTGGTGGTGGTGGTGGTAGAGTATGCTAGAGGACTTATCTATTGCTCTTTAACACCAAGATGTTGTGTTACCACTACTACGAAGTATTTAAAACTAATACTCTTCCTTCTGCTCTGTAAAAGGTCAACCACTGAAGCAATTTGTAAGGAAAGAGAAAGTAAATCCCCCACTTTCCCAACAGCATTGTTTATCGTTAAGGAGTTGAGCTTTGACAATACATTTCAGTTGAACTAAGTTCAGCTGAAATAACAAATTTACAAAAATGTTGATACATATAAGCATTTATGGAAATGCTGATTTTCTTTTTTTCTGACTTCAGCAATCTGAAACAGTAAATTTATACTGAGAGTAACTGAACAGACAATGAGGAATAAATATAATTAGTGATCTGGTGAGGCATATTTCTTGGCAATTAGGAATGGACCTAGAAACAGTGTGCTAATAACCCATTATAATTATAATTTTAAAATGATGTGAGATAATTTAAAAAATTAAAGTCTTTGTTCTCCAGCACTGAATATGCACATCAAATGTGTAGCAAAAAAGAAATGTTGGTCTTTCAATTATTTCAGCATTTTATATAAAAGTGACTAACTGGATACTGTCATTACCTTAATTCTCCAGTTTGTGTTTGTGGAAAAGAATCTAAAAAGGGACCAAATTATCAATTTGTTTCCTAGAGATAGTCCCTCAGTGTCCATGGATCAACAAGAAAACAGTGTCTTTTTTGGTGTTCAAGGTGAAATAGAAGGGATTAGAGAGAAGTTGTTAACTTTAACTACACATATACAGAGAAAAAACCTAATGGTTGAAATTGTGGGACTCTTCTTCAGTGTTCCCACTTCTCAGGATCTTTGAAGAAGACATGTCAATAGGAAAACTACAGGTGGAACAACAAAGCAACTTATAATACAGCAAGAAAATAAAATGATATGATGGTAAAGTCTGTTCTGCTTATCTATGATTTAATGAGTCAAAAAACATTAAACTCTGAACTTTAATGACATTAAAAATCTTTGATAATAGACATATACTGCAAGTCAAATATATTTGGACATATTAATACAGTGTACATGTATGTATTTGAAAAATTAAATATTAACATTAACAATTTAAACACCTTAATGTTAGAATATTTTAACGTTTAATGTTAATAACATTTTATGTTATTTAAATATAATGCAACACTGAGGCCAATAAGTAGTAAAGTTTTAAACAATGAGAAATCATTATAATCTATAAGGCCATTCATGTGTAATGGAGAATTTAGGATTTTAGGGGAAAAAAAATCTAAGAATGGTATAAGGCACTAATACAGGACTTAGAAATAATTTACAAAGCAGTGATAGCAATGGCACTTACATATATTGCTTTTCTTTTTAGTCTGAACAATTGGCAATGTTCTAGTTCAACAGGCAATTAAGTTGTTAAAAAATTAGACTTCTAAGAAAGCTAATAGTTTCCTATTTTAAAAATGCATGTTTTGTGAAAGACAATTTCTTTTATGATGTGTTTAAAGATTATATTGACTGAAACAGAAGGAAACGTACTACTTCCTTGTCTTTCATTAATCAGAATCATATTTTTATAACTTCCTAGATACTCTGCTTCTTAATGAATGTCATTTACCAACATCCAGAGTAATATTTTAGAGTGGTTTCATGCTGAAGAAAAATGCAGAAATTCTAAAGCAATAATTTCCCTATTTTGCCACCCTATAGGGTGGAAAAGAAAAAAAAAAGATCAGTCAGAAGGAATGTAGTAGGTACATTTTAATTACTAAATAAAACTTTCTTTACCTACTGTTTAGAAATAACTATTACTATCTTATGACCTGATTTAAAAGAATTCTACAAACTGTCATCTAGTTTCTTCAAAGTGTACGAGTGTAACTTTGAAATAGAAGATTACATCTACAAATGAAACGTCTCTTTTCATCTCTATTCACATTTTGGTTTGAAAGAACTTGTGTTCTTTTGTAATTATGCTTTAAATGTTTACAAATTAAGGCAGAGTTCTTTATCATTTGGGTTTTAGTTAGAGTAACTTACAGATTTCATCACATTAAGCCTATTAGGATAAGCTGTGAAGAGATAATTTCACAAACAAATTTTCAAAAGCATACAAGATTAATCCATATGCTGCTGAGATGAGGCACAATAAAGAAGCATTACGGAGATAATCTATGGCTAAAATGATGGTGTATGACTTATGATTAAGCTTCATTACCTGCAGAGCAAGGGGCTTCCATCTCATATTTTTCAGTAAAGCTGGTGCTGAGGTAAGCATGCTCTGAGGTCGCTTTTTCAAAGTTAAGATAACACCACTCGGGTCCTCTCGTAGTGCATTCACCAAATTTTTCAACTGCCACCCCACCTGGTAACCAGCAAAATCATTACAATAAAATTGAGGTACAGTATTCAAAGATTTAATGTTCTCCCCCTTTAATAAGATTAGTAAAAAAAAAAAAAAAGAAAGAAAATCACATAATTGGTGTACCATCCTATCAATTTTAAGGAGATATATACTCAAAAGAAATTTTATCTCTGTATTGGTTAACCAACCATGTTATTGCATTAGAGTCCATGTTATTTATTATGAGATAACATAATGGACATTTACCATGTCAAAGGAGAGACTAAAACGGTATTCTACCAATGGAGTAATTTAGAGTTTAAAGAAATTATGTCATTATCAATGCTGTGCAAGGTCTAGATCCAAGCTCTGCTGATAAGTACAATTTAAAAATCCACAAAGACTTGGCAATGTCCTGAGCTTACAACCTATACCACATGCTTTCTCATCACCATCTTTTAGAGATATGTGGTACAAGTGTCTCTAAATTAGAGTGACTTTATACTACCATTAGCTGGTACTGACAAACCAAGGCAACATTCTGATGCATGGAAGACAGCATCAGTAAAATCAACCCTTTCCCATGCTATAAGGATAAAATAAAAAAAATGACAACGTAACACTACTCCCATGCTGCGGCTATTGGACATGTGTTCCAAACAACCCTATAAACTTAAAATGTGCTGAATTTAATGAAGCCATTCTACTTGAATATCACCTCAAAACATAATGTATAATTAAATGGAATTATTTGATAAATGTCCTGAAACCTGGCTCAACTGTTATCCATGTTAAATTACTTCACTCGTCATCCTTTTAAGCTTTTAAACATAGAATAATTTTAGTTTGCTTCAAGATGGACTAGTTACGCAGTTATCAGGTAACTGAAATCCTCTAACTATGCTTTAAAGAAACATATTAAAAATAGCTATGATTCCAAGATTAAAAAAAACACACACTTCACACTTAAAAGAGAGAACCTTTTATCCTAACTTTAATGGATTAGAAATTTCCAGGATGTTATACAAATACATTGGATCAAAATTTATCCTGGATTACAAGTGGGATTTAGCAAATCGTCTGAACAGTACTGTTGTTTTTCCTAGGCACCCAAGTGTAAGGGAATGGGTGCCTTTGCCTGTTATTCATCATGTTTTTTGCTAGGAAGATAATGATCAAGCTGAAAAGAATAAGCACTTCCACCAAAAGAATCACAGATCCTGAGACTATGATGAAGAGGTACTCTGGACGGCAGCCACTGTAGGATAATGGGTGACTCTGGCTTATCTAATGAGTGGGCATTCATTTAAATTATAACCTCTTTTGCAGCTGAATGGAGTGATGGTGAAGAGAAAAAGGACAGAAAAGAAGTGAGATGTTACAATGCTTAAAAACTCAGGGGTCTCAGATAGGAATCAAAATGATCATTATGATACTTGCCTAACACGAATAAGAGGCTGCCAGTTAAAAAATCACATTAATGTAGATAACTAAAGTAATGAAACTGGTCAAATATCTCCCATTACATATAAGTGAGGATTATTATGTGCCCAAAGGTATATTACATTGAATCTGATTTCTCTGATAGCCAACTAGTGTCTCTATAAGCCATTTTGATAAGCCAAGAGTCAAAGCAAAGTGAATTCAAATCCAAGTGTTCATTTTGCTTGTCAAAAAATATGTGAACAGATTTTTGAGTTCAAAGTTTGGATGGAGAAAACATACTGTTTATACAAAGAATTTATGAGCAACTTTTTAATAATAACCACATTTTATCATTTATTTTTTTCAAAGAATTACTAACTATACTAAAGCATTGAATATGATGGCCATATTTTCCTTTCAGCATATGTATTCTCAACAACAAATTACACATTTCTACCCACCAATTTCTTTCCATTTTATTCTGATATGATCATGGTGACTAGTTGAAAATTTCTAAGGCTAGATGGTGTTTTCCTGTATAATATTCACTGTAATTTGATTCATCCTGTTCTTTTAAACTTTCTCTATGCTCTTTTTGAATATGCAATTCTCCAAAACAGAATTGCTTTTCCATGAGAAATTGGAATTGTTTATTGATGAGAAAGTAATAACTTGGTTAGAGTTTAATTTTATAGCTGAATGTTATTTAATGGCAGAAAAGTATATAATTTTAGTATTTTTTTCAGTGTTTTTCCAACTTTTTATTTAAATTCCAGTTAGTTAACATACAGAGCAATATTAGTTTCAGGTGTAGAATTCAGTGATTAATCACTTACATACAACACAAATTTTCTATGTTTTAATCAGCCTTCCCATTCTCACTGACATAACATTAGTAGTACTTTAAACAAAAGTAAACAAATATCCATGAAGACTCATTAAAGTATATATCTCTGGCTTCCCAATTCTACTTCCACTACCAGAAGGAAATGATTTGAATAAAAGCAGAGATAAATGTGCAACATGTGTGTCACAGTACTGTTAAAACCAACCAAAATTTGTACATTATGTAAATGTCCATTAGTAAGGGAAATAAAAATTTTTGTGTGGGAAGAAGTTCCAAAATAGCAAATGTAACTCAACTCTATTTTGTAAAAAAAATTTATATAAATATAGAAAACATAGATATACAACACTGCTAACAGTGGTTATGCTAAATGGAAGTAAGGACTGCAATATACATTTTCTTCTTTATACTTTTATTTTCTGAACTTTTAGTGATAAACACAAATTATTATAAACAACAAAATCAACAAAATAAATGGGCTTAGTCCATGAATATAATATTCCAGTTATATAATCATGAATTTTATTAATTACTTAATGAGGACTGTTTGTTATGGAGGAACAATTTCCACAAAAAGTATAGAACTAGAAAGACAACACTATTTAAAAAAACGAAAGGTGGCAATGGGGTAATCACGTCTGCTGTTAATTATCCTTTCAGATGATTAGCAAAAAAGATTATTAGCAGTGCTTACTAAGTCAAGAATTATATTATCTGTTGATTTTTGATTCAATAAATGATTTCAGTAGATAAACTTAAGTGTTAAGTCAGGTTCATACGTTATTTACTGAATGGGAATGAAGCTGGCTAAGTAATTCACAGCCTATGTGTGACATTTTTTTCTATGAACACGGGTAGGCTATAGCTGTATCAGTCCCATCCAGTGCTTTCTAGTTGCAACTAGATCTTTCATCTCTCATTCAAATAGTCCTTTTCCTTAGTCCTACCTGGAACTCTCTAATTTGGTTCATTTCTTCATTAGTTTCTATCTTGTCTACTACATACAATTCTTTTTTTTTTTTAATTTTATGTTTATTTATTTTTGAGACAGAGAGAGACAGAGCATGAACAGGGGAGGGTCAGAGAGAGAGGGAGACACAGAATCTGAAACAGGCTCTGGGCACCGAGCTGTCAGCACAGAGCCCGACGCGGGGCTCGAACCCACGGACCGCGAGATCATGACCTGGGCTGAAGTCGGACGCTCAACCAACTGAGCCACCCAGGCGCCCCTACTACATACAATTCTTAACAATTGTACCCATTTATTGCATTGTACCATGTTCTATTGAAGGGCAAAGATGACACGGTACTACAGTTCTGGGGAAAATGATTCCCAGCTTTGGTTCTATGATATCCTAACATATCTTTAGCCATATAATTAAGTGTAGTGATTTCTTGAAATTAACTTATTTCTCTTTAACTGTTATTGAGATACTTATGGTTGACAGATTATAGTTGGTATGATAAAAAGAGGCAAGTATGTGAGTTACAACTTCAAGAAATTTGGAGCCTCCATGTTGGGATCTAAAGGTAATGGTACACACATGTGAAAATAAGTAAACTATTCATTTTTCAAGATTAGTTTTTCATTTTCACATTTGTTTATGGCTATAGTTTTAACATATTGTGTGACAGACCCAAGAAACCATGTAAAGATATAAAAGTAATTTTAAAGAATGATTGTATTCTTTACATTGGCTGCAATGAAAGCCTTTTTGTACCAGGAGATAGAGGGAGCTTTGAAAGAAGGAAGAAGGGATCCTAGTGGTGGCTAACACAAGAGACTAGTCCACTAATATGGAAAGGAATTAAATAAGGTACTAAATTTTAAGAGATAATGGGTTAAGGATACATATGAAGAAAAACATTCTAATAATCAAAGACATCCAAAACACAATCAGCTAACTCGTGAAATAGTGAGCTCAACACCACCAGAAATGTTTCAATATTCTTGCAGAGGCTAAATGATTACAACAGATTTCTAAAGCCACGATACATTCCAACTCTAATGCACAGAATGGGTAGGAAAATGGAAATAAATGAAACAACAGATCAGGTGCTGGTATATTCTCTGATTGCTCATTCTCCATCTTTTCTTCCTCCTCACAACCAATAAATGTAGGTATTTACCCTAGGCTGGTATACCCCTAATACTGCATGCTGTCTTCTTACAATGATCTCTTCTCTTCCCAGAGATTCCATTAACAACTTTGTGTATATGATTCTCAAATCTAATCATCTCTGCTTCCTCGAAGAACTCTAGTGACATACTTGCAAGAGTTCAGTTCATCCATTCTAATAGCTACTTACTAACCAAGCAACAATAATTCACTATGCTATATTCTTCATATCTATATTACATTGCTTTTTTATATTTTAATTCTTAACAGCTCTATGAGGTGAACTATTAAACCCATTTCACATGTGAAAAATATGAAGCAAAAAGAGATTAAGTTTTCTCAGCTACTATTACAAATATGGTTAAGTGGCAAAGCCCGAATTCATATTCAAGTGGGTTTGATTCGAAAGCACAAAGCATTATGAGAGCAAGCATGCCCCACTCCCTAAATATCCCACTGGTAGTTCAAGAATGCAACATTTTGAAAATCAAACTCAGTATCTCCCTGCCCTCATTCAACATCAATAAAAAGTTCCTCCTCATCCTCTCAAATTTGGAGTATGGCGTTACCTATGACCACTTCCCCCTTTTTTAATCCATGTGTCCTAACGAATAGATCATAGCAACTAATGTCTTTTCTTACTGCCTTAGTTCTGGTTTGCTTTGCCTGCTAGACTTAAAATAGGGTCCTAACTGGTCTTTCTGTCTCTATAGTTTTGCAGCTCCAAAATACTGCTACAGTGAAAAAGTATTCTTCCCTTCTCTGAAGGCCCAACCAAAGAATCAACTCCTCAAATAGTTCCTTTGTCAATATGGCCATAGTTGTCTATTATTTCCCTTTCATGTGGTTCTCAGACTTCATCATGTGTTAAAATCACCTGGATTCTAAACATTTCTAAATAAAACTGGAGTCTTATTTGTCTGGATATACATGCAATCAATAAGGTGCTTTACAAATGGCAGACACTTAATATATGTTAAAAACTAGACTAGTGACATGATATAGTAACAGGAGAATGTGTTTCAGAGACAATAAGGTGCCTTGAAACTCCAATGGGAGTTTAGTTTTGTGTGTAAAACTAAGATGTATTGAATTTTTCTGTAAATGAATATACTTGATGATACTTAAGTTATAAGAGACTTTCTTTACACCAAATTACCAAATAAATTTTCTTATAAATGAACATTTGAAAAAAAATGGCATTTGCATCTTGGATACTCCAGACCTAAAGTCATAGTGATGTGATTATGACAAGAAATGTAAAAGTGAATAAAGTATGTATTTGTCATAAAAAGGCTCTGCTTTATCATACACATTATAGAAACACTTTCAAGAAGGTTTTTTTTTAATCAGTAAAATGTTTATAGTGGTTGTAAGTAGTCCAAGTTTCTCTTTCTCAACATTAGAATATTTCATTCATATTAATTATGGGCTGGAATGAATCTTTTAAAAACCACCATATGCATGTTATACAAATTATGTATTATTATAAGTTATAGATAGTATATTTTTCATATGTTGAACTACTAATATTATCTTCCTGACTGTCCAAGGTAGCACAAGCCAGTGTCTCTAAGCAATGGCAAGTCCTACCACTTACTAGTTTAGATGTAATCTCCAACTTGCACACTGAAATGTATTTTACATGCAACACAAACAGGATTAAAATTTCCCAAGAGAGTCTTTAAGGTATCCCAAGTGTTAAAAGCCAGAGGTTCTGCTTTCTTGTAGATGGGGCTTGTGATTGCTTTGATCAGGCTTTAGCAGACACCAGGGGTTCCTTGGGTGAAGGGCACCATAAGTGGCAGGTCCTTGGACAATGGGTTGCCCAGATTAGGTGTATAAGAGGTTTTGGGATTTGGTGCTGAAGAGATGAGTGGCTTCCTTTCCTCTTGGTACATAGAGGGAAGAAGTAGTCTCTGATCCCTTTAGTACATGACCTAGCCTATCTGATTCCCAAACACCTGGTGAATTATTTGACCAACACATGAAAATAATCTCTATACCAAGAAGCCAAAGTTAAAATAAGCATAAAGGAATAATTTAGGCCTATCAACCCAGAACTTCTTTACCTTTGTCACAGCTGTATTTGAAGTTACAAGAAAGCATCTCTATACCTAGACAGGGAGATAGGACATTTCTTAAACTATTTTTAAAGTTATTATCCTTCACAAGACAAAGTAATAGATTCATTAACATTTACACATGCTCTTGTGTATACACACACTCTTACTCACAAGTTGTAATGTATAAATTATACCTCTTCACAAGGGATATTTCGAAGAGATTTGAGGTGTGCCTATATGAATGTCTGATGACATCAGCCATGCTATACCCAAATGTTCTGCTCTTTTTAACCCACTGAGCCACCCAGGCACCCCTGACCAAATGTTCTGCTCTTTTTAAAAGCACTGAATAGACTTAATTCAATACACAATCCACCATGCTGTGACTGATGACACTCTATTTTTACCAAATATTTTGTTGCTGAGATATTTATTATAATGTTCTATTCCTTTGCATTACTAAAAGTTACTGAAGTAACTTAAAAAATGTTTTTAATGTTTATTTATTTTTGGGAGAGAGAGAGAGAGAGCATGAGCAGGGGAGGGGCAGAGAGAGAGGGAGACACAAAATCTGAAGCAAGCTCCAGGCTCTGAGCTGTCAGCACAGAGCCCAACGTGGGGCTCGAACTCACAAGGTGCGAGATCATGACCTGAGCCGAAGTCGGATGCTTAACCGACTGAGCCACCTAGGCGCCCCATGAAGTAACTTTAAACAAAACCTTAGTATTGTTATTTTTACAAACATTAGTTTAGGAAAGGTAATATAGAGAAAAGATAAAGGGAACAAGCATTTGAAAAGAAGGAATATGGGAATTAAAAGTTTGACTTTTATTAGGGGAAAAAATTCCACAATTTTGCATCTTTATTCATTGAACCATGCTTCATCTCATGTCCTCCTTAACTTTACAAGTCACTTATCCAGTGAAATAAGATGATGTCAAGGCATTTGTTTTTTATGTGGCTTAATTTTAGTGTGAAACTTGGACCATATTGAGTTGCTCACAATTTGATTTACATGTATGTTTTAGTACCTAATATTTTCATGTGAATTTCACAGATAGTCATATATACAATGTGTGTAGTATATTTAAGGAGAAAGCACAGAGAACACAATTTCTCACTGCTACAAAATGAACAAGTAGTCCAAGACACAGAGCCAACTTGAGGACTACAATAAACTAGTAGTTTTACCTACTGCACACCACCTTCCTGGAGGCTTTTTCTCCATAACCAACAAGTTCTGAGGGCTACATCAAAATTTCTTGGTTGGCTCATGGGGAAGATCGCGGGAGGAAGAAAACAGTCATTTTTTTCCTGTAAGTTTTACGAATCACCCACATAGTTTTCACCAAGAGTGACTGATTTACATATCCTGTTACTTGCATAATTTCCTGTTATCTATTACATATACTAACTGCAACCTTTCTGTCACTGGTGTCTTTGCTTCTGTGGCAGGCTTATTTAAAAACTGTGGGTACAGTTTAGCATCTTGAGCATAAAGCTCTCTTTCCCCTTTTCCATTTCCATATGGTGTTTGGTAATATTGTGGTTTCTGAAGGCCAAAGGTTTATTTTGGGGGATTAATGGTTTACATTCATATATGCTATAGAAAATTCAATAAAAGCCAATGTTATTTTTATTTCATTCTAACATAAAATTGAGTGAATCTGAAAGCCTCTGCTAGGGAAAGATGGAGGAAGAAGGCAAATCACATTCACTTTGGGGGTGAATAATACCACAGAACCTCATTCTACCCAAAATCAATAACATATTTTAAAAGAACCAGAATAATATAGGTTTTTAACTAAAATTTTAAAAGATATTTACATGAGTTAAATTTTAAACAATTTTTTGTTTACATATTAAGAAATTATTATATCAGCCATTCCTTCCTATATTCCATTTCTGTTCTTCTTGTAAAGATGTTGGAAATAGGCTTTTTAAAACAAAGAGTCTTAGTCAAGGAAACTAAGGAATGAAACAGAGCATTGTTATCTAAAAATCTATAGCTCCTATTTATACGAATTTTGAGAAGGAATGAAGAAAACATGTGTATTTATGAAAAATCATGCTTAAATTTCATTTAGGAATCCAAATGGAAAATATAATTAAAAGTAACCAAACCCCTACTATTCAAAAAATAACATGCTTATAAATGTACAACTTTTGCTATGAATAATGTTTATAATATCATTTACTGTTAGACATTTAACAAAGACACATTTACTTGAAAATATAAGCAAACAGTGCAATAGTTATCTATATGTAGCAAAAAAAACCCCAAAGCATGTGTATATATGCAGATATAAGTAAATAAACAGCATTTTAAATCTTTATTAATAAAAAATATAGTTTAAAAACTTCCATAATGGCTATAAATACTTTCACTGCTGTAGTTATCTTTAGAAATAATTTTGTCAGAAACCTAATAACTCAGACAAAAAAGGTAACTCAATGTCAGCTCCAAATGGGGCCAGAGTGAACTCTCTAAGCCATTTGTTCCAATTAAAAAAAAACTCTTTATTGCCCAGTATTAGGATAGTAAGATGAGTGAAGTGTAAAAGTAATCAGTTGTTACATTACCTAAAATTTCAGCCACCAGGCTGACCAGAATATTAATTTAGTGGATGAAGTCTACATTTGAATCCTAAGGCTAAGTAACCTAAAAAAGAATTTAAGATTATTATCATTATCTCTTGAATTCCCTATTTTGTGATACTCTAATGTGTTTCCCTTTCATGCGATAATTTTGTCCTTTATCAGGCACTTAAATGTTATCTACTAATTGCCCACCTCTATTATAGACAGACAGTGAATGAGGCAATTGTGACTGGCTGACTTTTGCCTTTTTGCTAGGGGTAGGAAAAGGGCTGCAGGTATTGATACTGATTTGCAAGTGAGCTGCACACTTAGTAAGCTTAGTAAGTAAGAACATCAGCCAATAGATACATTTGAAACACAAAATAATCACTTATAAAAAAATCTCTTAAAATTGCATGTAAAAATAATGAGATCATATTAACTGTATGTTGAAACCAAAGATGTATACTACTAATAAAAACAAACTGGAGTAACCATTTTCAAAAGCAATTATGTTTTCCTGGTGAAGCTAAGAAAAAAATGTCAGGATGTAGAAATCTGCAGAAAAAATAAATTGGTTAACAGGAAGTTATCATTACTAAGGCATCATACAAATTATCTCCTTTATATAAAACTTAATATAATAAATTTCAGTTGGTAATAGAAAACACATAAAGTATTATGTTGGATAATAAAGTAATGAATTAATTTCTCTAGGCAAAATAAAATATATAGCTTAAATCAATATGTGGAACTTTGAAACCAGTTTCCACACATTCTCATCAAATCTACAATGTTTAATGCCAAAAAGAAGAAAAAATCTATTATAACCTCATAAACTACTTATTATATAAGGTGATCTGAAATTAAATATTACTATGAGTAACTAAAATCCATGATGCACTGTTTCCTTTAATTTTTGGTAAATGACTCTTCATGATTTTTTTTCCCTTAGAAAAGATAACATTCACGTCCTGTTTTAGAATACCAATTCCTTAAAATCCTAACAGAGTTATTTTATGGTATTATCATAATCATTCATTTAGCAATATGTGAAAAACCATGCTAATATATTCAATCTCTGTATTCCAGCAACATCTTGTGTTTACAGGGATAAGACATGAGGTGCACCAGAAATACTACCATTTGAGGTCTCAGTTTTTAATATATTGGGCATAAGGAATTATAAGGTAAATACTTTCTCATCTTAGAAGGAAGAATAGAAGAAAATAGGCAAGAATAAAAAAAATGAACAATGTGAAGACTGGAGGAGAAACAGTCAAGTGAGAAGTGATGAGGATGGCAAAGGAAAGGAGAAGAAAATGGAATTAGAAAAAAAAAAACCTTAAAAAATAAAGACAATAATTTGGTAAGTTAAAAGAGAGAGAGAGAGAGAGAGAGAGAGAGAGAGAGAGAGAGAGAAAGAAAGCACATCTGGTGTTAGTCAATACCATGGTATTGATTTCACTGACTAAGCCACTCCTTGTGGAAGTCCAGGGGCTGGGTGGTAGGGTGAGAGGGAGGAGAAGGGAAAGCTTGGCTTTAATGGGCCACCACATTCTGCATCCATTCTGAATATGCTGGCTTCCCTTTTAAACAATACTCTCCTGTTGTTATGGGGTTGAAGGAACAAAAGGGTGAGGACAGAGTCAAAAAGGAGAGACTAGAGGTGAGAATAAGATAGAATAAGGGAGACACCTTTGAGAATTATATAAATGAAGTTAGAATGACCTTTCCAGATGATTCAATAGTTCTTTAATATGTTCTCCTTCCCCCAGCCCCCACTGCCACCATCTGCAAATCTTGTTGAGCAATTATTTACCATTTAGGGGGTAACAAAGACCACTAGCTCATAGAATTCATCTTCCATTTCTCACTAATCAGTGTCCAACATCCCAGCTATTTACTAGTGTCTATCTTTTTTACTATCCCAACCTAGTTATTTTCCATCCCAGTAGCCTTTATAAGCCACATATATTAAACCATTTCTTGCCAGAAGGTAGTCAGGTTCCAGAAGACCTTTCAAAATAATAGTGAATATGTTTGAATATTTACACAAAATGAAAGGAAATTTTCCAAAGGCTGGATTCAATCACCACATACCCCACTCCTTTTAACTGATATTTGTAAGAAGAAAATACTTGTTTTTAGTATGGATAGAATCTTTAAAACACTTACACACCAAAAACAGTATTAACATAAAATTTAACAGATTCATTAGGAATATGCCCAAATAGATTTAATAACTATAGTCTCATCAGCTAAAAAAACGTGTTAAAAGTGCATCATGAGGGCAGAGTTGCTGGTTCAAACTATGCCGAGGTATCTCCCAGAGAGAGGGATGTAGTGGCAGATGAAGTGGAAAAAATCTTGGGAGATTCCAGCAGCTGTGAGGAGTTGGATCTTCACTGGCGGGCAAGACATGCAATAGGACTCAGTCTGCTTTGCTTGGATGTTCATGATTTTTTCTTCTTTCTACCTGGCAGCCACAGTTTCTCAGCCACAGAAGTGTGTTGATTTGAAAAGCTTAAAAGCCATTTATAATAAAGAATATAGCAATATGAAAAAGGACATAAAACTTCCAGTTTCATTTCAAATAAGAAAATATACTTTTTAAAAAAAGAGCAAACTAGAAAACACATACACCTAATTGGACATCTTGAAGATATACCATACTAGCAATTTCAAAAAATAGTATTTGAATTCATCTGTGAGTTATTCAACTTTCTCAGATCCTTAGGGAAAAATTTCAAATTGCTTTTCTATGGGTTTTAAAATAAGAAAAGTTGTCTGATTTTATATTGTACATTACTAACTTTAGCAGTAGAAAATTTTAGAATTACATAAAAATACTAACTGAGGTAATAACATTCAAAATATAAGATTGAACATTACTCTTCATTATTAGGTCTAAATTGGTTTGGAACAATATTGGCAATATCTCACTATACTGGTCAATTAATCACTGGATTAAAAAATAATATTAAATAAGTATTTCCAATGTTTTAGGTCATACCTTAACATAATTATTAAATCATAACCAACCCCGAATATCTCTGTTAATTAATGTAGGGATAGAAGGGGACTTTGTAGACTACAAATAATTTATATCTATTTCAACTAATTTATCTACCTACCAAACATTTTATAGTAACAAAAACAAGATAACTTCCATTTTATCACCTCTGTATATTATCTAGTAAGAAATTAAAAGCATTGTATAGACCACAAAGGAGGCAACAGCAAGAGAGGGCAGACTAGGCTGCCTTTAATACAATGCACCATTCTTACATAAATATGCTTCTCATTTGAACATAAAGAAGAAAATCTGGTAATTGATCACGTTATTAAGGAAGTCTACTTTCAGGGAATTCAATGTATTCTCCTGTCAGGGAATGTCTCTGTTACCCCCAAGAATCAATTTGTAGGCTCTAGTAGCAGTTTGCCAAGAAATATGACTCCAATTGGTCCAATAGCTGTTGTAGGTAAAAGGGAGGAAGGGAGGCCGGAAAGTTAATTTTTATTGAGTTCTTAATGTGTGCCTGGCATTGTGACACGTGTTAACATATCTATCTGAAAGAAAGGAGTGAGGAAGTAACAATAAAGTTAAATTTCTTACCTTTCACCCCTGCTTAATCTCTCACTGAATCCTGAGTTTTACTTACATGATCCTTAGAATTCTTCCCCTTTGTTTAATACTTTTATAATTTGAGTTTGGGGAGGGAATGTAACAAAATTGAAGGCCCTGGAGTCAGAGAGCTTTGAGTTGCAGGTGAGTTAAACATTCTGAGTCTCAATTTCCACAAATACTTTCTTCATATAATTATTTTAAGTAGTAAGTGACATAAAATACATGAAGTACTTAGCATGATGCTTGGTACTCTGTAAGAACTCAGTAAGTGTTGGCTATGGTTATTATTATTATGAAATGGTAAGGTGATGCTTAACTAGTTACTATGATTCGCTTAAAGCCATAAGTCAATTTCAGAGCAAAAACTAGAAGCAAGTTTCCCCAACCATCATTCTCTGTCATTTTCAATATTCTAGAATATTCCTGTGATGCAAAGATGTATTTATACATTTTCACAGTATTTACGTATTACCAATCCATATAGATTTTATTAGTTCACTTGTAGTCCTTTAAAGACTTTCATATTCATTTGTAAACATCAGAATCTTTGCTCCACAAAGAGTATCCTTTGAACAATTTTATTTTTCATTAGAGACTAATTTCTACTCTTTTAGGATTGACCAACTTGATACTGGTCCAACTATTGAAAAGATGTCATGTTTGTTAAGGTCACATTGCAAGAATGGAGGCAGCATGAACATTATAAGAGGAAGAAGTTGCCTGTCTACTGGAGTACCTGCTTTATCCCACTGCCCAAATCCTCAGTCGAGGGGACAAGAAACTTTAGTTAGGACGACCACTTTGTATAGTTTCTAGTAATGACAACTTTCTCATTATCAAAATTGTCATAGTGTGGAAAGGTTTGCTGATTACCAAAATTCTGCATTAATTAGTATTAACCTTACACCTATACGTTTAATTTTTTAAACTTTTATTAACTTTTATTCACTTAGTGAATTCATTGAAGAAACAGTATAAGTTTAATTATCAGTGTTCAGGAGCCTCTCTACAATATCACAAAGTTCTCAGTTCACTCAAAGCCAAAAATGAAATGGCTTCTGCCTCGACATTAGTATCAATTAGAAAGATTGGAGTTTTTCACGCCAGTCTTCTTATCCCCAAAATATAGCCTTTCTTTTTAAAAGTTTCTTCTATGACTAGAATAGGCAAAAAAAATTTGGTTAAAGGGTACAATAAGAAATAATTATTAATTCTAAAGGATTAGTGAGCTATAAGTAAATATTTACCACAAAAACACATTTTTTTTCCAAGTGAAGCTTATTGTATTAATATTATTTTAACTTCATTTGTTTTAAACAATACACTTTATTTTGGCAGATATAGAAGAAGTAAGTAAATCAACTGAGGCAGAAAACAAACCAAAGTGAAAAATCACGATGTTCATTTTCTAAACCTAACATTAAGAAAAATGGCCCTTGAAAGTCTAACACTGACACAAAAGTGCCGCTGTCAAGATCTTAGCCTAGAAATGGATTCATGAGGTTCACAGAGCAAGAAAATTTTAGGAACTTATTTAGTTAAGTGCAACAGTTTTAAAACAAAAACTGTAGTCTCCTTCTGGGAAATGAAGAGCCAATTTAGCTATTAATGTTAAAATTAAAAAAAAATTGACATTTAAAACAAACCATTCTACCAGACACTTCAGTGAACAAATCAATGTTAAAGTAGTTGAATGAATGTATGCTGTTACAAAACATACCTACTAGGTAATTCAATAGTTTGTAAAGTAAAAGTTAAAAAGTTTTATCAAGAAAAGGTTGAATTTGTATGCATTTATATTAATTTCTATCCCAAAATTATTATCTCAGTTCATGGGGTGTATAACGTTATCCCATACCTGCCCATGTAGAAATGCATATGTAACCTCAGTCAACACCAATATTTCCAAGCCTTATATTAAAACCATGTTTTTAAAAAAACTATGCCTTACCTTGTATCAAATATGAATATTCATTCAGCTATCTTAAGAAAGGCTGTTCAGTCATTTTGTACACAACAGGTGTTTTATTTCAATTGGTATTCTTTTAAAGCTTTAGCAAATATTTATATTAGTTCCTCCCATTGACTCATAAGGTAATTATACATACCACAGTCTGATGGTTAACTTGAATCACTTCATCGCCAGCATGGATTTTCTTGCACCGATCTGCAGGTGACTAAATTTAACATAATGGAAATGATAAAAAACACAAATTTTATCAGTCATTTCCTTTCCCTGAAAATACTACAGTAAGTCCACATCTTTAAATTAGATCAAGACTTCAATTATCTTCTTTAAAAAATTAAGCTAATACAAATGACTACAAGTGTTTAATATATTGTTTGTATTCTATAGATAACTAAAATAATTGAAAGTTAAAATTTACTTGAAAAGTGATATGCAGTTTATTTCTTATTCATTTCCAATTTCCAATTATTTCAAAACAAAGAAGTCTTGAAGTAATATTAACTTCAATTCAACAAATTTTGAAATTCACTAAAGAATTATCTGTCATAGGCCAGAATTCAAGGTAAGATGATATCTCAGACAAATCCAGTTACTCAAGTTATAATACAAGTAAACTCTTAAAAGGGTAGTTCATCTAGGATATTAACTCAACCCTAAGAATGGTATTGTAACAAGAAAAAAATGTATTTTTTCATAGCACCTTTAGAAGGTAGGCTTATTACCAAATCAGACAAGTATGATGCAGTAATTCTGACAAGTTTGTAAATCATTACTGTAACAGAGTTGTAACTATACTCAGTTCCTGTGCTATCTGACTCATAACTGATCTTTTTAAAGGAGAGTATAGAAGAAACACATCAAGCCAATGGCTCTAGTCATGGTGTAAAAAGAAAATGATAGTTGGTATATAAAATTGAAAGAAACTGAACCAACCTCTTTCACAGATAAGTAAAAAAGGGAATAATATAAATTATAGACTTTCAGTGTTAAATGGGACTCTAGAGATCATTTTGTGCAAGCTTCTCATTTTACCTATGAGAAAATTAAGAAACTAGGGCAGAGCAAAGCAAAGTAACTTAACCACTTTAGTGAGCAGCTCTTTACTAAGACTCAACACAGATCTCCTAATGATAAATGACTAAGGATACCAAAAAGTATGAAATACTTTCAAGAATAAAGAATTAAGTGATGAGCCATTAACATATGGTTCATATCTGAACTACTCACAAAATCAATCTTTCTGTGATCACTCACCGATTTACCAAATATTACTGAGTAATTAATATGAGCTGTACATAGTGTTTAACTTTTTTATAGACTTCAGACAATATAGAGATGAATTCCTATCAATTTCTTCAAGATATAGTTCCACATCAACATTTCTGTGATTCCCTCTCTGGTTTTACTTGGCAGCATTTATGATTCTTTCCTTTGTCTGTCTATGCAAATTTCACTACCTGTTTACACACATAAACCCCTAGTTGCATTCTTTAGGAACAGCAAGCTAGTTTAGTTTAAAAATTCAATACTTAGCCCCTTGCCTGGAACACAGCAGACATGAAGCAAAAGTTTGTTATAAGAACAAATGAATAAATGAAGGGTCAGAGGGATGTACAAAAAAATGAGAATGATCAATCAGTGACAGGAGTATAGTTTACAGTATATCACTGCATTTAAATTTTTTAAATGGTTGACAATAAGCATATAACTGATATTTCTGATCCCATATAACTTATATTTAATACCAAATGTGAAACCAGTACAGGAATCCAACTGCAATCTATATAATGTGTTTCACTATTCTCAAGAAACCAAGAGAAATGAGTAGAAAAAAAAACAATAAATGATTAATAAGTGAATTAGATGAAGAGAATGTTGATTTTTTTTTTTAAAAAGAAAATGCTGGGAAGATATTGAGATCTATAATAATTAGAGATTAACTCCGCCTCAGTCTTTGAAGGAACACAGCATTAATATGCAGTTAGTCAGAATTTCTAAAAGAAAAACAATTCATAGCTCAGCACCTACTTAAGAGTAAGATGGAAATCTGGGACAAACAAATATGGGAATAATGATTTATTACACTATTCAAATCTATTATACTGATAGTGTTCAGGCTCAACACGATCATTTCACATTTCTGTAGCTCTTTACAGCATAGCCTTACACATTTATTAGCTTATTTGATTTTCATATCAACTTAGTGAGGTATGTAGTGCAGATAATATTTCCAATTTACAGCTGAAGAAACTAAAGCAATGATAGGGTAAGTGACTTGCCAAAAATTACACTGCCATTAAGATGTAGAACTAATTGTGGGACTTAGGTCTAGGGACTCTGACCCATGGCTTGCAGAGGTTCTCAAATTTGAGCATGTCTCAGAATCACCTGTTAAAACATACTCTCTTTTAATAAGAAACAGGGTGGTCTGCAGAATTTGTGATTCAGTAGTTCTAGGGTGGGGTGTCAGAATTTGTATCTCTAACAAGTTGCCAAGGGAGAGTGATGCTGCTGATCCAGAGAGGGACCTCACTGTGAAAACTGGTGAGCTATACCATGCTGTCTCTCCAATGAATTAAGCTGAATTATAATGCAGTATTCAGAAAGCCTGAATTATCTGATGCTTCTTTCTTATATAAAATTTTTTTAACATAACTAACCTATTTGACAGATGGAAGTGGATTCTTTCAGATGTCACAATAACTTGTCATAAACCAGAAAATACTTAAAAAAGGCAAATACCTGGCTGTAAACAGAAAACATCTGATTTACTCTAAGTAACCAATTATTCTAAACTAAATGAAATGACTGAAATTCTCTCCAAACCAGCACTTACTAACTCAATGTGTCTTACTTAGTTTTTTCTCCTAATCTGTTCATGTCCTCAGAAGTCAACCTCAATTATGTGTGGTAAGTAAGTTGTTTAACAATAAAAAGAAATACACACACCAAAATCTGAAATGTTACAATACTTACATTTTCTGTAGTTCCAGTAATTACATGGAGCCCATCATATGTTGATTTAATATACATACCCTAAGAAAAAGACAGCATCATAAAAAGAAGTGAAGTGACTAGAATATTGGAATATTCAAGTATATTATAACCTCATTTACACACACAAAAAACTTATCCTATCAAAATGCTACAGGCCCAATGAATCCCTATTCAATAATGATGTCTTTAAAGTAGTAAAAAATTCCTAACTGAATGTTCTGGTTTCTAAAGTTTGGCTGAAGAAGCCTGTACTCAACTTAATCAAGTAACTACTTGTTAAGTAAACTGCCTGTAAAACTTATAAAATGTAGCATGGTAATTCAATATCCTGAAGAAAGAACACAGCTCACTCCCCCAACGATTCTTACTATTTGTTCTGTGGCAAAATAAAAGTTATAATGGGAAATTCAAATACTGGTTATTAGCATATTGTACTTGAAACAAATTACACAATAAAAAATAGGTTTCTACAGAGCCACTTCAAGTACAACTAACTAGAGACAGATGAGTAATAGAATACTGTTAATGTAAACTTTTTTCTCCAGCTCTTTTGTGGAACCCTGTATTTCCTGCCTTCATTTTTATTGATGAAATTTTAACAATTATATCCAATCACTTCTATATCAATAATTAAGAGGTAATGTGTGGCACATCCTCCTCCAAATAAAGAGGGTGAGATTACATTTTCCATTAAAAATTGTTTTTAATGTTTGTTTATTTTTGAGAGAGAGAGAGAGAGCGTGAGGTGGGGAGGTACAGAGAGAGAGGGAGACATAGAATCTGAGCTGTCAGCACAGAGCCCGATGGCCCGATGTGGGGCTTGAACTCAGGAACCACGAGATCATGACCTGAGCCGAAGTCAGATGCTTAAGGGACTGAGCCACCCAAGCAGCCCTCCATTTTCCATGTAAACAAGTCCATTTTAGGGATGTCTGGGTAGCTCAATCTATTAAGTGTCAAACTCTTGATTTTGGTTTGGGTCATGATCTCATGGTTGGTGGGACTGAGCCCTGTGTAGAGCCTGCTTGGAATTCTCTCTCTCTCCTCTCTCTCGGCCCCTCCCCTCATTTACACATGCTCTCTCACTCTCTTTCTCTCTCTCAAAAAAAAAAAAAAAACAACACATTAAATATGGAAACACTCTTACAATTTAAAGTTATCTAGGTATCTTGAAATTGTATAAACTGTAAAAGCAAACAAAAACTTTAAATTATGGATAGTGATAGACTTGAAGGGAAAAAAATATCACAAGAAAATATTCACATTATAAATGGGGGCACCTGGGTGGCTCAGTCAGTTAAATGCCCACCTTTTGGTTTTGGCTCGGGTCATAATCTCATGGTTGGTGGGTTTGAGCCCCATGTCCAGCTCCGTGCTGATGGTGCAGAGCCTGCTTGGGATTCTCTCCCTCTCTCTCTCTCTGCCCCTCCGCTGCTCCCTCTCTCAAAATAAATAAATACACTTAAAACAAAATTAAATATTAAAATATTTTTATTTAAGCAAATAAAAAAAAGATGATTCAGTGAATGGCCTTTTTTCCTCTCTAATGAAGATTCTGTTACTTTTCTCTTTGGGAAAATAATTACATGAAGTTTTACTAATACAAGTGCTTTACATTTCAAAATATTGATTTCAAAAATAAAAAAAATACGAGTTTTAATGAACTTGAAGTCTAAAATATAATGGACTTAAAAAGAACCAATAGGGGCATCTGGATGGCTCAGTTGGTTGAGTGTCCGACTTTGGCTCAGGTCATGATCTCATGGTTCGTGAATTCGAGCCCTGAGTCAGGCTCTGGGTGGATAGCTCAGAACCTGGAGCCTGCTTCGGATTCTGTGTCTCCCTCTCTCTCTCTGCCCCTCCCCAGCTTGCACTCTGTCTCTCCCTCTCTCAAAAATAAATAAACATTAAAAAAAAAGAACCAACAAGATCTTTTCAGAAAAGCACTTATTCTAGCACTTATGTAGACAGTTACTATAATGTTAATTTCTCATACCTTTAGGTTAATTGTATATTTAGATAACTGAATGTACATGTACTGCCATTGAAAATAAGTAAGAAATAAAAACAAGAAGAAGAAAAGTTCATGGGATAGTACTATTAAAAACTGGGTAGGTTTGGGGGTGCCTGGGTAGCTCAGTTGGTTAGGCGCCTGACTCCTGATTTAGGCTCAGGCCATGATGTCAAAATTTGTGAGATTGAGCCCCATGTCAGGCTCTGCACTGACAGCGGAAGCCTGCTTGGGATTCTCTCTCTCCCTTTACTCCATGTGCTCTCTCTCTCTCAAAATAAACAAACATTAAAAAAACACTGAGTAGGTTTGAATTAAGAAGTCATTTCAGTAATGTCTTCTGCCTAAAATGTTCAGGGGCTCCTGGGTGGCTCAGTCAGTTATGTGTCCAACTTCAGCTCAGGTCATGATCTCGCGGTTTGTAAGTTTGAGCCCTGCGTCAGGCTCTGAGCTGTCAGCACAGAGCCTGAAGCCTGCTTCAGATTCTGTGTCTCCCTTTCTCTCTGCCCCTCTCCTGCTCACACTCTGTCTTTCTCTGTCTCAAAAATAAATAAACATTAAGAAAATAAAAAAAATAAAATGTTGATATCTGTTCCAAAAATGGCTGAGCCTGGATCACTAATGTGAAACAAAATGAATATAATTTAAAAGGTATGTATTTACCTGTGAACTCTAGTTCCTTAAATGAAAGTTCATTACTTCATCTAAAATAAATAACTAACCTCAACAGAAGTGCAATTAGAAATTAATTAAGAAATTGGCTAGTAGTTGTTGCCTATGACCATATGGTAATATTCAACCTTACACTGGTGGCAAGTGTATACCATACTCACTTTTTAAGTTAATATTTATCTCATTATTTATGGGAAGGTATATCTAATGGTGTTATTATAGAAGTTAAAAGAGGACAAGATCCTTGCCATCATTTTTCTCTAGGCATTAACAAAATTACATCAGATTAATAAAGGATCTGAAGTATATTTGTAAGAGCTAAACACTAAATTTTGTTTTAGGTTTTTTACATAGAAGTATTGTGATAGAATAAAGTGGGAAAAGACAGTGAAAGAAATAATATATATTACTTGGACATACAACAGTCATAACTTATCATTCTCTATCACAATTATCACAAATACCTACTTGTTAGCATGTGCCAGGGACTGTTTTAATTGTTTTCTATTCATTTCACAATAGCCTATGTGGTATAAACTATCATTATTTCTGTTTTAGAGATAAGGAAACTGAGGTACAGAGAAGCTAGGGAGTCTGTCCAAGGTGGTGAAGCCAGGTTTCAAGCCTAGGCAGTCTGACTCCAGACGACATTCTCAACCAGTAGGCTCCTGACTTACCGATTTATTAACAGAAGAGTTGTGCACCTTCACTTTTATTATAAAATAATATTTGGCAATTGTAGATATTCAATTCAACCACTGACTGTTTAACATGTATTCTGAAGACCTCTTTAGCCCACCTGCACAATGTGCAATGTGGTTATAAAGACTAACGGGCATTTTACAAACTTATTTTATTCATCTTTTCTTCTGAAAATGGTAAGCAGAAGTTGACTATATTTATCTCTACACTTCTTTCAATATTGTTCATTACTGATTACAAATTAAGGTGTCTGACAAGAGCTCTAAATAGTTTCATTAATGGTTAGGGCATAGAGAAAGTCTAATATTCTAAGATAAATGTTTAGAAAAGGCAGTACAGTCATGCAGATAATAAAAATTCATGGACATACTCTAGTTGTGCCTCTGGAAACAAAATTTTGAGCAATTATTACACAAACTAGGAACTTCAAAACTGGCAATTATAAGCTAAAGCAGGTATCTGTTATTTATAGGAAGAAAATCTCACCATTAATTATATATAACTGTTACACGGTTTATATTAAAGTTAATTTGTTCAGAAGGATAAAAATATATATTTTTCATTTTTAATGATTTTTTCAATGTTTCCTTATTTTTGAGAGAAAGAGAATGCACACAATCAGGGGAAGGGCAGAGAGAGAGGGGGACATAGGATCTGAAGCAGGCTCTGTGTTGACAGCAGAGAGCCAAGTGCGGGGTTTGAACTCATGAACCATGAGATCATGACCTGAGCCGAAGATGGAAGCTTAACTAACTAAGCCACCCAGGTGCCCCCCAAAATATTTTTAAAATGCTTAAATACAGAAGGATCTAGTTATGTATACAGAGTTTAATTCTAGCAACTTCATGGAAGCAATAGGATACAAATAAAGCACATTTTAAAACTGCCACAAAGAACGAAGATATTGTTTTATGCAATATTTTCATTTCAAACCTAATACGCCATTTGTTGTAACATCTTTTAATAATAAAAACTGACTTCATAGTTTTTATCTCCCTTTGGTAGTATTAATGAGAAAAATGGCCAAAAAAGTCAGGTGCCCAAAGAAAGTAAAAGAGGCAAGTTGCTTGGATGAGTTTCAAGTTAATCATCTTCCAAATAATGAAGAGTCCACAGAAATACATCTGATCATTTGTTCACCTTTCATTAAGGGTCAAACAGTAGGAGGACATGTAATTCAAATGGCTCTATTTCTGGAACAGAGACAAATCTGGTCTTTCATTTCATCAAAACCTTCATTCTTCCTTATTCTTTTTTTCTTTTTTTAAAACCAATTAATTAATTCCAGAGCTGACTTGAACAGTTCCCTCTCTCCTGCTTAGTTTGCCAAAGTGACATTGGCTTCACTTGGTCTCCAAATGTCAACCAATGGGAGCCAGAGCAACCTCACAGTCAAGTCAATGGAGTAGGGCATATTTGAGGATAATCCAAGTGTCTAATAGCAAAAGGACACTCTGAGGCCAAATGGTTTCCCCAAGGATGGCTCCCCCAAGCCCTTTCTTCTCTGTTCAACTCATCTCTTGGTTCTGATCTAGTCTTGATATGTTGCAATAGTTCTCTTGGTTCTGATCTAGTCTTGATATGTTGCAATAGTTCTCATTTTGCCTCCTTTAATTTTCTGCTAATCATTGTTGTTTAAAAACATTTTAGAAGCTAGTTTCACGTTTTAATCGTAACTAAGTATGTTTCCCATCATTTCTTATAATGCTTATGATGCTCAAAACTAAGAAATCCTAGGGGATTTGACTAATTAGGTGTAAAGTTGATGAACAATTTATCTAGTTCATCAGTGGAAGAACCAACCAGTTACCCTTTGCCTATGAAAGATGTTGTTTTGAAACTGGCAGAAGACCTTCTGCAGATGTTGTAAGCTAATTAAGCTTCTTTAAATCTTGGTATTCTCCCACCTCTTTCTATTTCTCTCCTTCATGTACCTTTTAGACATTTCTTATGGCTAAGCACATGCTAAATGTTACCAAAATTCTTAAATCTATTTATTTCAAATGTAACTGACTAAACTTGTTTATGTGGTGAATGATTTTTTTAAAAATTAAAAAAAATATTTTTAATGTTTATTTAGTTTTGAGAGAGAGAGAGAGAGAGTACGAGCAGGGGAGGGGCAAAGAGAGAGAGGGAGACAGAATCTTTAGTGGGCCGGGCTCTAGGCTCTGAGCTGTCAGCACAGAACCCGACACGTGACTCAAACCCATGTACCATGAGATCATGACCTGAGCCAAAGTCAGATGCTCAATCTACTGAGCCACCCAGGCGCCCCAGTGAATGATTTTTAAAATGATACCTTGAATGAATCATATAAAATTTATATTTAGGCATCTCTTTAATATGAATCACAAGAAATAGTTTTTACTTAACTTTTTACTAATATTCAACATTTTGGGGTTTTCTTTTCCTCCTTTGGAAATATTTTCCCAATGAAATGCTGCCAATTGTCCTTTAATAATGATTTCCCTAGGTGGTTCCAGTTTTAAAATCACCCTCTGAGGGGCACCTGGGTGGCTCAGTTGGTTAAGCGTCTGACTCTGACTCTTGACTCTGGCTCAGGTCATGATCTTAGGGTTTGTGTGTCCCTCTCCCTCTCTCTGTCCCTCCCCTACTGGCGCTCCCCTTGCCCTGCCATCTGGCTTTCAAAATAAATAAATAAACTTAAAAAAATAAAGTCACCCTCCTAATTCTCTCACACTTCTGTTAAGCAATTCCAGCTTTAAATGTGGGATAATGGAACAAGCTTTGCTAACATGTACTTCATTGAGATTTACCTGGACTTAAACCCTGGCTCTATTACCTATGTGATATAGGGCAAATTGGTGAAGATCTGTGATTCCATTTTCTCATTTGGAAAATAAGAAAGTACCTACTCTACAGAGTTGTGAGAAAATACTTGGCAAATGGTAAACACTCGTTTTTTTTTTCTCTTCCAGTCTTTCTCAGACTAACTGAATCTGGTTGTTAGCATTTTAAGTTTATGACTGTTCCAAAGAGGAGACCCATATCTACCTCTTTCAAATTTAAAAAATAAAAGACCTGTCCAGGGCTATACCTTCCATTAAAACAAATCAAGATTTTGGGGCACCTGGGTGGCTCAGTCAGTTAAGCGTCCGACTTCAGCTCAGGTCATGATCTCATGGTTAGTGAGTTCGACCTCACATTAGGCTCTGGGTGGATGGCTCAGAGCCTGGAGCCTGCTTCAGATTCTGTGTCTCCTTCTCTCTCTGATCCTCACCTGTTTGCTCACTTGCTCGCTCTCTCTCTCGGAAAAAAATAAACATTAAAAAATTTTTAAAAAATCAAGATTTCATAACGTCCATTAATTAGCACTGTGTTGACTCACTTCACAAGGTTACTTTCCCCCATGATTTCAGGGGAAATTGGTGGGGGGAAAAATCAGGCTCTTTTCTCCAAATACTGTCCTTAGAACCACAGGCTCATAGAGCTAAAGGGAGCTTTAAAGATGATCTAGTCCACCCTCCCTTTCTTCCTCCAACATTCTATGCATGAAAATAGCAAGGCCAAGGAGGTTAAATTTACTCCTCCACCTCCTCAAGATAACACTCACGGCTATATTTTATGTAAGTGATTTGTAACTAGGTGTCCTGACTCCTAGTCTAAAAGAATATATACTAATTCCTAATCTCCCACTCCACAAATCATGCTGAGAGAGCTTCCTTTCTTTATAACTACTGAAAAACGGGGTGCCTGGGTGGCTCAGTTGGTTTAGCGTCCAACTCTTGGTTTTGGCTCAGGTGGTGATCTCACAGCTTGTGAGTTTGAGCCTTACATCGGGCCCTGTGCTGACAGTGCAGAGCCTGCTTGGAATTCTTTCTCGCTGCCCCTTCCCTGCTCTCTCTCTCTCTCTCTCTCTCTTTCAAAATAAATAAACTTAAAGAAATATAACTACTAAAAAGGGAAACATAAAAAGGAAAATCTTCAATACTACAGGTTGAAAGATGCTTTAAATGAAACTGGACTGTGTAAAGATAGCCAAAGGGAACAGTAAGAATTTAAAATCATAAATATTACTTCAAATAAATTTATAAATATTAAAAATAAACTCTTAAAACTAATTAAATTTAGATACTATACTTATAGGCTATGATGATGGTATACTTGCTGGCTTTCTGATATACTGATTTCCATCTTCCTAGGAAAACACTGATAAAAGGTACAAAAGCAGGAGAAACTATAGTTATCAAAAAGTAATTTGCCAAATATCAGGAGGAAAGTCACTCTATAATATAGATGGCTTCACAGTGAAACATCACTATTATGCATTAAATAAAAGCCACATAAAAAGTTAAACTTGCTTATGGATCTTTAAGAATATATTACTTGAATTATATTATTTCCAAGACTTCTATTTTCTAAATATCAATAATTATATCCTATGAAAATTCATCTGCAAAGAGAAAGGAGAAACACTGGAGCACCAAACTAATAATTTACAATTGTGTAGGGGGTAAGATGTTCTCCAGTCAGTTTCCTGTTTTTTGTCTCTCTCATTAATATTAATTTTATATGCTTTATTTCTAGAGGCCCATTAAAGAAATTTAACCTCTGGGTTAAATTTAGAACCAATATAATTTTTAATCAAGTGAATAAAATATAGAAGATGATTATTATTTCATAATAAAAAAATATATCTCTAGATGTCAGCCTAGTTTTGGCAAAATCCACCTGCTTACTCACTCTTTTAAGAAAGAATGGATGTGAGTTATAAACAATATTGGGTTTGCTTAGCTTATACAACCTAAGAGAAAAGAGTCCTATTAAAACCAGAACAAAACAAAGCAAAACAAACAAAACACCTACTGGCATGGGCAGGTAACAATGTAGTTCTTAGTATAAAACTGTTAAACTTCCTTTAAACCTAAGGAACTTTGGTGGGGGGGAGTGAAAGAATGTAATAAAAAATAATTTATCACAGGATAATTTAGAAATTGCCATTTTAAATTCCTTTTCATTTTCACTTATCTTCATAAAACTTCTTTTCACAACAAACTCCCACTACTTTAATTTACCTCTGGAAAAAAAATACCAAAATATTCTAAGTTTGTTAGAATTTATGGATTCCCATATTTGGAGGCTACTTTGCCTACATCATTAGCTATCCAATGATGGATGGTGGCTTTGATAAACATGGTAGCTCTTACCAGCCCTTCACTTGGTTTGATGTTTGCCAGCTGAATCACTTCTAGGTGGGCAGACTGTGAAACCAGAGGATCTGACGACAGGGATATGATGTGGTCACAGACTCCAGAAAGAGTTTTACACTGAAAAAAAAATTAGGATGAACACATGTTGTATGTAATACGTGAATCACTTTTTGTTATAACTTTCTTACAAGAAAAAATTAAAGAAGCATAAGCAGGTGACTTTTTTTTCTATAAAATCTGCATAAAATAGGTATTCAGGTGAAAAAAACATAATACATACACAACACACCTATATTCTAAATTATGGATACAAGAACTAAAGATCAAAATACAAGAAAGTTATGGTTTTGTTTCTCTTGTTTGATTCATCAGACCTAAAATCAAATCATTATTCCTAAATAATCTTAATAACCACACAACTTCTTGATAACAACCTCTGGATGTAACTAAACTCAATAATTTCAAAACCACCCATGATATGATCAGAAAAGTTTAAAAACAATCCAGTAAACGACCAAGAAGATGAATGTTCCAAGTCTGCTCAGTGAACTTCTACTTATTTGTATATACTTTACTGTTCAAGGTTACCTTTCTATAAATTTCCTATGTCGTTCAGGTAAAGTTTGCCACTTCTTCAATACTGGTTTCTCAGCATTCTATGAAGTCTAAAATTGCATAAATTCTAAAATTGCTTCATTCTGAATCCTTTGAGGCAGAAGCCATGTCCTACTCATCTCTGACTTCTCTTCCTCCCCCTTCCCCACACCTCCACAACAGGTAGAGAGATCTTACAACATATAAGGTACTCAGTAAATACGAGCTGAATAAACTGAGGAACAAAGGAGTTTTAGCACTTAGTAGAGTGGCTTGACTGAGGACAGAGAGCTAATACTTTAGGTTAGGATAAATCTATTCATGCTGCTATAGAACAGATATAAATATGTTAGAGTGAGACATGGTAAAATCATGAAGAGTGGAACATAAGTGAATGACGCTTGGAGTATACTTCCTCAAATATGCTAGCCCTTAGAAGCTTCAGACTCTCACTGTGCTTACTGGAACCAGGTGTCCATCATTTGGTTTATTATTATTATTATTATTATTATTATTTACCTTTATTGTAGGAAGAGCTATTATTTTTCAGCAATCAAGGTGTCATTTTCTGTCCATTTCCAACATGTTACATTTGTTCTGTGACCACTACATTACTCAATTGTAAGGGAGACAGTTCTCTTTGTCTGGTCAAGATAATAATGACTCTCTTCTTATTTGCTACACTCTTTGTACATGGCCCGTGGCCTCTCATTCTGCACTGGGTTCAGCTTCCTCATACCAAACAAACTGCCAAACTAAATTTCCCTTGTAATTTCACTCCTTTTTCCATCTACTTCTCAAGGTTGCACTTTTATTGAAGCTATCAGCCTCCAAAGTGAGACATTAGCTGGTAAGATACCAATACCCATGGAAAGAACATGGGCTTGATATAAAGATAGATGTGGGTGATCATCACAGTGCCAGTTACTTGCTGTGTAACTGTGAGCAAGTTATTTTATATCCTTGAGGCTCAATTTCCTCATGTAGAAAATGGGGTGATAAAAATTGCTCTATATGACAAATCAGATTAAGGTATAAAGAAAGAGCCTAATATGGCTCCAATCCAAACAAGACACTATATAAATGCTTATTTTTCCCCTGTTGCTTTCTCTACCCTCAGAGGGCTTAATCTTTACTCATGAGATGAATAATCTCATTATTCTTCATTACATGGCCTTGTTGACCATTTTACAATGACCAATGATCACACTGCATGGCCATAATGGGAGAGTTCACATCTCTTTACTCTTTCTGATGTTCAAATCTCAATGCTCAGATACAATGAAGGTATTTACCCTGAAAAGCTGCTAAGCATAGTGCCAAGAGGAAGACCACTTCTTAGAAATTGGGAATTCTACAGGGCCTGATGTATTTGATCTGTGCAATTGCATAGGGGCCTGTACTTAGCATTATGCTCTGCTGTTGAGGTCTTGGAATTCTCCATTGTTCTTGAACAAGGGACTTGACATTTTCATTTTGCACTAGATCTCACATGTTTGTAGCACATCTTGGCACCCTAGTTGTGTGTGTGCGTGTGCGTTTTAATTCCTCTTGAAAATACTCATCAGCAGCCATGGGGGAAAGGACAGAATGGCAGCACTCAACATACAAAAACTGGCTGCATTTCAAATTGTTGATGTTTACAGGAAAGAAAACACTTTTGGGCAGATTTATATCTTTTAGCTATTCCTTTCCTCCTATGTATGGCTACATTTTCATTCTTATTTTCTCTTTATCTCAAGGGGTTGATAATATTGTTAATTCTTAAGCATTTCTAAATAGGATACTTGGATTGCATGATAATGTAAAGGAGATATAATCTAAATCAGTACTAAATCAGTACACTAAAAAGAAACCTTTGTCGTTTCTACAAATTGAATTATTTTAAAAGTCCAATGCATAAATAAATAGGAAAGTAATGGACATATTTAAATGGCTCAACGTGTACATGACAACATTCAGGGTCTCATACGACACACTGGTAATGAGCAATAGCAGCTCTCCAATTCAGGCACTGGAAGCACTTAGAAGTGGGGTAGAAGAAGGAAAGGCAGAAATACTAGACTGTAGACATGTTTACAAAAAAGAAAATACCAATTAAATCCACCGTATTAAGTTGCAAATCATTTTCTCAGATTCCTCCTCTTGAGTAATTTTGTTTGCCAAATACTTGCTATGTGCAAGGTCTGCTGGAATACAAAAGATGAGTAAAACAATGACTTTACCAGAAAAGCCATCAGGATTTAACAGATTAAAGATCCTGAAAAAAATAATAAAAAGACTTAGAAAAGAAACTCCACTAGAACCTTGCTGCCTGTTTTAGAGATAATGTACTAGAACCTTTATATTATAGTATTTGGCACTTGACTTAATAAGCCAATTAGAAGGGGTATAAAGCCTGGTTTTATATGCTAATTCTACACTCATTACTACATCATACATCAAGCCACTGCAGGAAACCACATTAAAAGTACTAGGCAAAGTTCCAGGGAAGTTATTTGACACATTCTTGTAAAAAGCAAATTTGCTCATTCAGTAAAATCACGAGATATTATGTTGTAACATTTTAAAACACAGCATTATCTACTGTTACCTAATTTCTAGAAAAAGAAAATTATAAGATAGCAAGAAAAATACATCTTTTATTATTATAAGTGAACATCAATATTACAGAGCACCTATAGCATATCTGGCACAATGCTAAATAGATGACATTTGAATGACATGGGTTTGAACTGCGTGGGCCCACTTATACACAGAATTTTTATAGTACAGTCCTGTAAATGTATTCTCTCTTCCTTAGGATTTCCTTAATGACATGTTCTTTTCTCTAGCTTAATTTATTATAAGAATATACTATAAATACATAAAACATACGAAATATGTGTTAATCAACTGTCTTATAGGTAAGGCTTCTGGTCAACAGTAGGCTATTAAGTACTTAAGGTTTTGTGGAGTCAAAAGTTATACATGGATTTTTTTTAACTGCATAGCAGTTTAGTGAATTGTCCAAGGGTCAATTATACTTCATATTCATTATCTCATTTATCCTTATAACAACTTCCTGAAGTAGATATTATTATAGCCAGCATAGCAGAGGAGAAAGCAAGGCTAAATAAACAGATCAAGGTCCATTGCCTTGGAAGAAAAAGGACTTGAATTCTTAACCGTTATGCTTAACATCTCTCATTTCAATCCCTAAGTTGGAACTTGTTTTTGATCAATTTCTTTTTATATTGCTTAATCCTATGTCTGTATTAAATGGATGTTATATAGTACCTTTAAACTATATACTATAATGAAATACAAGGCAATTCTGCAAACATTCTTGCAATCTAGAATGCCATTTAGATAAGGAATAGTAGATCTGAGAGTGTGAAAGACACAGCTCTCTGGGAAAGCCATATTTGCAGCAGCAGAACAACTCTATCCTAGCTAGAAGAAGACTTGGTAACCACCTGTATAAAGGGGATTCTTCTGGTATTTCTGCAACATTCATACCAAAGAATTTTTAATTCTATTTATCTTTAGTTCTAAAAACAGAAAGAAAATTTGAACCTAAAATTAAACCTAGTAAATAATATGCCTTTAATAAAGTTAAAGGGAAACTTAAGATAGCAATGAATATTATAACTGACCTTGTGGATTCTGTTATGAGCTACCCATGATGGTAACAAAAAATAGTGACTAAATAGCAGGTGACAGGGCTAGCTAGGACTTAAGAACCTTTTAAAACAAAAGAGGGTCATGGGCTAAAAGTAATGGTACTGTGACTTTTTTCTCTCCAACTGTTCATATTAATTTCAACTATGAATTAATAGAGCATGTTCTCAGAGTGAAATGGGAAGTTTTCATATTCCGTTCTATATACATCCTATATTTTATATACATTTACACACACACACACACACACACACACATCTGGTTCACCCAAATCTAAAAGTTCAAAATGGAAAAAACACCTGAACACAGCAGGTTTAGTATAAAATTAATGGTTTTAAAATAGTTGTAAAAGCAACATTTTAGTCACTGTGGAGATTGAAAAAAACAGCACCCTTACATTAACATATTAACTAATAATAACAGCATTATTTCATTATCACTGAATTTATCAAATAGTTTTTAGATTACTATGTAAAGTTTCAGTGATTATGTTTTACAAAGGGAACACAAAAAGTATTCTAAGTACAAACAATAGTGAAAAGCTAAGGGAAAGGAAAGAAGTCTTTCCTATATTAGTTACCATCAGAACATACTCAGACATGATTGAACTACTTCAAGTATTTTTATTTGTTTTTCTAGATAAGTGAAGTGCTGGAGTCAGTTATTCTGAATGTATTGGAGGAAATGAATGGAACTATCTTTAGGTTAAAAAATCAGAAATTCATTTCAATTAAGAAAGAACTTCAGGCTCATGAGCTTAACAAGAGATTCTACCACCCCCCAAAAAAATATTTTACAAAAGGACATTTCTAGAAACTTTTCAGGTATATACATATATACAAGGGACAAGAATATAAAACAAAGATAAAATGAGGAAACAACAAACAGATGCATATACATTTTAAAATGGCAACATTGATGTAAAAGCTACGATTTAAGAATAGCTTAAATGATTCAGGTTTATTATCAATAAAATGGAAAATAGTAGCAAAAGTTTTATTTTTTATTTTTTATGAACTTTTTATTTTATTTATTTTGAGACATAGAGAGACCACGAGCAGGGGAGGAGCAGAGAGAGAGGAAGAGAGAGAATCTCAAGCAGGTTTCACACTGTTAGCACTGAGCCTAGTGAGGGACTCGATTTCAGGAACCATGAGATCATGACCTGAGCTGAAATTAAAAGTCAGATGCTTAACTGACTGAGTCACCCAGGTGTCCCAACAAAAGTTTTATTTTGATAGTGTATACACAGTAAAAGTATTAATATAACTGATATTGTAATTAAAATAGTCTGGAGGACAGAACATGTTTTTACTTTGGTTTGTCTATTAGTATAATTCAGTATTACAAATCATGTAATCCTGTGACAATTTAGGATGACATCTGCATTGTATTTTGTGAATGAGAGGTTTTGTTTTTACAAAATAGTGTACATTTATTCTAATATTAATAGTGAGAACTCTAAATGATATAAGCCTCATTCAGAAATATAGTATTCTTAGTATCTTAATACTTCCTATATCTCTGTTGAGCTAACAATTTTGTAGTTCTAATTATGATGGCTCCCTAATAAGATACAAGGAGTAAAGAATCAGAGGTAACTTTGAAAGAGTAAAATCCACAAACAGAATTTAAATTGATATTCAAAAGCATTATTCTATGTAAATATTCCCCAACCCAGGAAGAATTTCTTGCTCATATGAGTAAACAGAATTGAATGAGAAACAATCTTTTAACCCTAAAAAACAAATAGAACGAAATTTCAATTTTAACCCAATGTAAAAAATCATACCTATATACAGTGAAGATTAAGAGTTTCAAATAGCTTCAGAATACAACTGTAGGAGCAAATAAATAAAGGTAATATGAACTTTGTTCCAACAAGGCCTAGAAAGCTCTGCAATTCCTTTAGGTTTCAAATTCTGATGGTGGGGAGAAAAACACAACAAAACAACTAACAGAATGAAAAGAAACCACCACCACTCTTCATACAGCCATTCATTCATTCAACAATCACTGAGTATCTGCTAATGATTCAAATGCCCACTATTACATTCAAGGATTTCACAACCTGGTGTTTCAGGTAATCTATTTGGCTTTGTCCTTAATGTCACTTACATTAAACATGTTGTCCTTGTGTTCCTGATAATGGAAAAGAGGCAATAACACTTTAAAACAACCATCATTCACGAATGATGAGGCTATGAAGGATGAGGTCAGTACCAAACAGTGAGAGAACATCAGTCCCAAATGTGTACCTGCTTTGATGACCAAGAAGTAGACCCATGACACTTCCAAATTATTTCCAACTGCATCTCTGAAGCATCCTGGTCTGAATTAAAGTTGACACAAGACACTCCACTCTCCTCTGGTTTCTGACAGGAAAACAGTCAGCTGGAAACCAGTATTTAATCTAGGAAAATCTCCATTGTATTTGCCTGCTCTCTCAGGGGCGAGAAATAGAGCCAGACAGGCTTGCAGTGGGTCCCCAGATAGTTGAGAGAACACTCATTAGGGTGAAAATTTCCAGGCTCAAAATTAACAAGGGTCTGGACATGCAAGTGGCTCAACTAAGAAGTGGGTTATTAGGAAGAGGATGCCCTTTTACTTTAGAGTCAAATAGCAAGACTGAAGGAGTTCATTATAATTAAATGAAATGCTGGAAAATCCAGGCACTGTGTGTGTGTGTGTGTGTGTGTGTGTGTGTATGTATGTGTGTGTGTATATATATATATATATATATATACACACACACATATGGTATAGGTATACATACACACACAGAGAGAGAAAGAGAGAAAGAGAGAGAGAGAGAGAGAGTGTTAGTTTATGGGCAAATATTGAAAAATAGCAGAGACTTGGAGGGTAATGTCTTCACTTACAGCTGAGAAATTCAAAATTGCCATATGTGTTTTTTTTTGGAGGAAAGAACTAATTGCACTGTGCCAGTTATGACTTTACTGGCTCTCAGTTCCAAATTCACCCTTCAGTGCTTGCTCTGTGATAATGGCTGGGACTTGTCAAGAATTTCTGCTTTACACCAAGCATTATGTTAAGCTTTTATCAGTAGAGGGCACCAAAGAAATGTGACAAGGGGAATGAGGCTTCTCTTTCAGGTTCCCTTGTGCTGCATTTTTGCTTGGTCTTGTTCCTGCGGCATGGTCCATTAGTGATGGATGTGTGTGACAACACCCAGTGGTGCCATGATCATGCAGTCCCTCAGTGAACTCAAAGTCTCAGCCTGGGCTCAGTGACCATCATCCTGGGGCCCTCTCAGCCTCATACCCACAGCAGCACTCCACTCTCTCTATGAGTCTCCTACCAGCAACAGTTGCCTATATCCTAGAAGGCTGTTTCTTGCTTGCCTGGAAACTGTGGGCCAGCTCTGGCTTAGGCAACCCTCTGGCTCTAATGAGTTCTGATCCACCTCAGCCTGGTGGGAGGGTGTTTGCCTATCAGCTGTCCTTCATTGTATATACCACCTTCCTTCATTCTAGGGAAAGCTTTACAGTGTCTTTACATAGGTACTTTTCTATGATAGCTTAACAATTATTTAGATTAAGCTTCTGTTGTTTAAGTTATAGTTTGATTTCTGCCTCCAGACTGATCCCATTGCCTTGATGAAGATATCTTGATATTTACAGTGACTGTAACTGTAGTTAAAAAAAATTCATAGTGTCAAAAACATCCATAGTGTCTTTGATCATAAAAAGAATGGTCTCAGATGAAGATAGCCCTTCAATTTATCACTTCATGTGACCATTATGTTTTCTACTGATTTTCTGAATTATCACCAAAGAATTATGGCATTTAGATCTTACTCCTATAACCCAACTTAATGAGAAAGGCTAATTTAGTTTCTTCACAGCTAGTAAGTGCCAGAATGAGGTCAGGACACCAAATCTCTTTAACTCTCAAATTGATACTCTTTCTACTACATAACTCTTGTTTCACTAGACTCCTCAACAAAAACAAATATTCTCTGAGAACAATTGCACACCCAGTCTGTGTAAGCATTTTATAATGTATAATGTGATCAGCAAATGTATTGTTAGCAAGAACAACCATATAAATATACTGATGTACATACTGTCTACGCAGATCATAATAAAACATATTAAAAACAGATTATCTTAATTTGTTATGTATGGCCACATTCCCTTTAGTGTATACACATATTTTCTTTTTGTTTCAGAAAAGACAAAGATTTTTTTTACCTCCATGATATTCTATCTGATTTCTTCTTTCCTCCTTAAAACATTGATTGTGGAAGTTACAGTTAAAATAATTTATAAGGAAATTAACCATCAAAATGTCAAAACCTGAAGATAATCTAATAGAACACTCAAGAAATCAATGCCTATTTAATAGTGTTAGCATGTATCTTCAGGGTGACCACAAAAATGACAGTGAAGGGGGCCAAGACAGAAGGGTCACATTAACTGTGACAACAAAGAAATATCTTAATTCTTTTCATCTATAAAACTGTTAGAATTCATGTTTTAATGAGATGGCTCAAAATTTGCATGTCCAAATGCTACCGTTATAACCAAAATGTCAACCATGCAAAAAAACAAAACAAAACAAAACAAAACCCCCTCCATTTGCAATGGCTCCAAACCACAGCTTTAAGAGAAGATTCTAGCTATAATTACCAAAGCTGCCTTTTCAAAGCATTAGGGACCTTTTGAAAACCAATGTAAAATTATTTTTATGGTGTCATTTGAGTGCCACTATTTTCAAGAAATCTCTAAAGATAAAATATTAATATCATTTTTATTTTATTATAGGGCATTCTGCTACCTGGTACCTATATCCTCAAGGTTTGACAAAATCTTAAGAAAGCTATGCTTACAAAAATGATATGACATAGATAGTGGGGAAAAATCTCAAATGAGCTCTTTATTTTCCCCTCCAAGCTCTTCCCTTGGATCTGTTGCTTCTGTGTAGTTTTAGCCATCTCAAGACTAGATATCAGAGAAGGCATAATACTTTCAGTCCAGATGGAGTTTAGGAGTGAAGAACTCATACATGCAAAGACAGAAAAAAATTACACAGAATGTTTATGAAATAAAACAATTAGTTAACATGCCAAAATAAGCCTAATTCATGATCAAACCTAAATTAGTAAAGAAAAAAAATAGCTTAGAGGGAAAAGAGAAAAGAGAGAAGAGAGCATTCATGAGAATTTCCTTCCTATAAACTGTAAAGTACTGTATAAAAAAAAGATAATCTTAACACTAACATAATAAAGTAGGCATTCACTGTGTTTATTCTTCCCATTATTTTTATGAAAGCAATAGGGGATAAAATGCCACTACAAAGCAAGTGCCATACACAAGACCACACAGTTGGTCAATGTAAAAGGTGCATTTGAGCTCAGTATAATCTGATTTAAACAATGTAACTTAATGATCTTGCCTGGTCTGAGATTTCCATGAGTTTATCAAAGCTGGCAAGTGTTCCAGGCTCATCAACAAGAGCAGCAGGGCTATGACAAGCACAGTTTAAGTCTGCTGAAACACAGGGTCTAAAATAGCTTCTCAGGAATGCTCCTCTCTCCACATTCAAACACTGTAGTGAAAGGTGGGAGTGAGGAGAAAGTAGGGTACGGAACTCAAGAGAACTCCAGATTCCTTATAACTGATTTACTGTGTACAAAACAAGCATCTGTGCAGAGCAAAAACAGATGGGCTTCAACCTATCAGAGAATGTGTAATCAGGGCCAAGGCCTAACTGAGAGGGAAATACCAGATCAACAAAGGGGAAATACCTTACTGCTTATCATTAGACAACAATCACGCAGATACATAGTGCACATATGATCTGCATTTCCTTTCTGTCCTTTATGGCTGCACTGTGCCATCAGTTCCATTATACTTAATGACAAATTAAAGGAAACCCAAGTTGTCATTTCCTTTTGCTCCTTCTCACGTTTCATATTAACAGACATCTCCGTATACCACTGCAACCAACCAACCAACCAACTTTTTTCTAACAAGTCTTTTGGTCTTCAGAGTCTACTGCTTTTGAATTTTAAGCATTAAAAAAATCCTGTTTCAAAGATAAAAACAGTGAACATCAAGAAATCTAGCAGGTGTATCATAAAATTATCCATTTAAAACTATCAGAATTATGAATATAATAGAATATATACTTGTATAATTTTCCATTATAAAAGCAATACAAACTAATTGAAGAAAATTGGGAAGATATTTGAAATTAAAAAAAATCAGCTGTTACCTTACCAAGCAAACACAATAAATATTCATATAGAATATTTTTTTTCAAAGTTTCAACAGTGATGATTTGTTATGTTTATAATATTTTTAATCTGGTTTTTACTTAACATTATTATTTAGAATCTTACTTTTAACATTGGAACATATTTTATGTATATTTATAAATATCACTTATTCCTAAATTATATAATCAGATATAATTTGAAACAGTAACTATGAATAATAAATATTTCATCCTGTAATTGCACCATAATTTACTGAAGCATCACCCTATTATTTTCTGTTTTTCACTATTATACATAATGCTACTCTAAATACTTTCTGTTGTATTTTATAATTTATTTTAGACCAGATTCCCAAGATAGTTTAGGAATATAGACTCTAGAGCCAGACTGCTTGAGTTAAATCCTACCTTAAATCCTTTCCATCTGTGTCACTTTGGGAAAGTCAACTAACCTCTTTAGGCTTTAGTTTCCTCATCTGTAAAATGGACATGATGGTATTAATACGTATTTTCCAAGGTTGTTATGAGGACCAAATGATTAGCTTATATTTAGCACTTGAAATAGTACCTGCAGCATACTATAAATACTACAAAAATATTAGCATTAATGTTTTTGAGTCTTGAAATTGCCTAAAACTTAAAAAGGTTTAATGAGTGCACATGATTAGCAGTAAGGTACGTCCATTCAATTTCATTAGATTTTTGCCAGCATTTGAGTATTTTTAGTCTGTATTTGTGTGTGTGTGTGTATTTGTGTTTATTAATTGATAGGTGAAAGTTTGAATTTCATTACTGTGTTACAGGGATTCCTTGTTTTCTGAGGAAAACTGCCACTGGAAAGTAATGGTAGTCTTTGTGATTTAATTTAGGGATACTGAGCTTGTCTCTTTAAGAAATATATAAATGCAATTATATTTGCATTATCTTTCTGATTTATCCAATGATATTTATCTATTTGATTTATTTAACAACCCTCATTTAAAAAACAGCACTCATATTTTTTTATTCTTCACTATCTGGGACAGGTTCAGTGTTTGTGCTTCCCCCTAAATTCTTATGTTGAAACCTAACCCCCACTGTGATGGTTTTTGGGAGTGGAGCCTTTTTGAGAGATGACTAGGTCCATAAGGGCAGAGCCCTCTTAAATTGGATTAATGTCCTTATAAGAGATCCCAGAAGACTCCCTGACCCCTTCCATCAATGTGAAGACCCTCTATAAATCAGGAAACAGGCTCTCACTAGACACCGAATCTGCAGGTGCCCTTATCTTGGACTGCCCAGCCTGCAGAAATGTGAGAAAGGTGTGTTGTTTAAGCCCCCCAGACTAGGGTATTTTTGTTATAGTACTGTGAATGGACTAAGACACCATAGCATCTGGTTTTGTTCTTCATCTCCAGCCCTTTGCTACCACAAGTTTCCTATTCTAGAATTTGAAACTTTTGCTTCATTTATTTAGTAAACTTACTCAAATCCATTTTTCAACAAGGTACTTTAGTGACCTTGCTGATTTAGAAATATCTTTTTGTTGCTCTCACACATGAATGATAATTTAGGTATAAACATTTTGGGGCATTACTTTTCTTATGGATTTTCAATCAGACAACAAAAAGAAAAAAAAAGGAATCCAAATCAGCAAGGAAGAAGTCAAACTTTCACTCTTCAGATGACATGATACTCTATGGGGAAAACCCGAAAGACTTCCCCCCCAAAAATGCTAGAACCGATACATGAATTCAGCAAAGGAGCAGGGTATAAAATCAACATACAGAAACTGGTTACATTTCTATACACCAATAATGAAACAGCAAAAAGAGAGATCAAGGAATCGATCCCATTTACAATAGGACCCCAAACCATAAAATACCTAGGAATAAACATAACCACAGAGGTAAATGATCTGTATGCTGAAAACTATAGCAAGCTTATGAAAGAAATTGAAGAAGACACAAACAAAATGGAAAAAACATTCCATGCACATGGATCGGAATATTGCTAAAATGTAGATACTACATAAAGCAATCTACACATTCAATGCAATGCCTATCAAAATAACACCAGCATTCTTCACAGAGCTAGAACAAACAGTTCTGAAATTTGTATGGAACCAGAAAAGACCCCAAATAGCCAAAGTAATGTTGAAAAAGAAAACCAAAGCTGGAGGCATCACAGTTTGGGACTTCAAGCTGTATTACAAAGCTGTAATCATCAAGACAGCATGGTATTGGCACAAAAACAGATATATAGATCAATGGAACAGAATACAGAACCCAGAAATGGACCCACAAACATATGGCTAACTCATCTTCGACAAAGCAGGAAAGAATATCCAATGGAATAAAGACAGTCTCTTCAGCAAACGGTGCTGGAAAAACTGGACAGCGACATGCAGAAAAATGAACCTGGACCACTTTCTTACATCATACACAAAAATAAACTCAAAATGGATGAAAGACCTGAATGTGGGGCAGGAAATGATCAAAATCCTAGAGGAGAAAACAGGAAGTAAACTCTTTGACCTAGGTTGCAGCAACTTCTTGATGTGTCTCCAGAGGCAAGGGAAACAAAAGTAAACACAAACCTTTGGGACCTCATCAAGATAAAAAGCTTCTGCACTGCAAAGCAAACAATCAACAAAACTAAAAGGCAACCAACAGAATGGGAGATGATATTTGCAAATGACATATCAGATAAGGGGTTAGTATCCAAAATCTATAAAGAACTTATCAATCTCAGCACCCAAAAACAAAATAATCCAGTGAAGAAATGGGCAAAAGACATGAACAGACACTTCTCCTAAGAAGACATCCAGATGGTTAATGGACACATGAAAAGATGCTCAACATCACTCATCATCAGGGAAATACAAATCAAAACCACAAGGAGATACCATCTCAAACCTGTCAGAATGGCTAAAATTAAAAACTCAGGAAACAACAGATGTTGGTGAGGATGCAGGGAAAGGGGAACACTTTTGCACTGCTGGTGGGAATGCAAACTGGCACAGCCACTCTGGAAAACAGTATGGAGTTTCCTCAAAAAATTAAAAATAGAACTACCCTACGACCCAGCAATTGCACTACTAGGTATTTACCCAAAGGATACAAAAATGCTGATTTGAAGGGGCACATACACCCCAGTGTTTACAGCAGCACTATTGACAATAGCCAGATTATGGAAAGAGCCCAATGTCCATCGACTGACAAATAGGTAAAGAAGATGTGGTATCTGTGTGTGTGTGTATACACACCCAGACACACACACACACACACACACACACACACACACACACACACTGGAATATTACTTGGTGATGAAAAAGAATGAAATCTTACCATTTGCAGTATCGTGGATGGAACTACAATACATTACACTAAGTGAAATAAGTCAGATAAATATTTATGATTTCACTCATATGTAGAATTTAAGAAACAAAACACATGAACACAGGAAGGGAAGGAAAATTAAAATACAAACGGAGATGGAGGCAAACCATAAGAGACTCTTAAATACAGAGAACAAACTAAGGGTTGCTGGAGGAGTGTTGGGTGGGGGGATGGGCTAAATGGGTGACATGCATTAAAGAGGACACTTGTTAGGGTAAGCACCAGGTGTTATATTAAGTGATGAATCACTAAATTCCACTCCTGAAACCATTATTATACTATATGTTAACTACCTTGGATTTAAATAAAAAATAAAGTAAACAGAAAAAAACGATTTGTGGATTTTGTTTCATTGTCTTCTGGAAGTTATGGTTTCAGAGTAGACATTTGAATATAATATAAGTTTAATTTCTTTGAAGTGAAAACTTCCCATGTATCTCTTCTTACTAGTTAAACGTACTTGCTTCTTGACATAGAAACTGTAATATATTAACGAAAATATCTTGAAATCGTGATTTTTCCAATTCACTTTCTTAATTTGTTGAGAAATTCAATTTTCCCAATTTGTATTCCTAAATTATTCTATTATATCCTTAATTATTTCCTATTGTTTTCTTCTTTAGAAACTAATAATTAGTTGAAGGTGGGCTAACAATAATCTATCCTCTATAGCCATTATCTTCTCTCATTTTTTGTCTTTTTATTAATTTACTAATAATCTGAGCAATAAAAAAGTTTATTTTGTGTCTTACTGTTTCAATTTTCTGTAATAATTAGTATGCTTTTTACTGCTTTCAGCATGGTTTAATTTCTATTTCCATGTTCTCAGTTTTAAAGACTTTTTTTTAGTTTATTTTGTGTTCAGTTTATAGTGGCCTTACTTTCTTTATAGTATGGTATTCTATTTTAATGCAAACAGTATTCTTTTGATTCTTACTGAGATCATTAAATAGATGTTCTTAATAAACTTATTTCATGGAAAAAGATTTTCTTCTGACATATGAGGGACAGTTCCCCTTCTCCTTCCCATTCTTTTTCTTCACTCATCCCTAAATAAAGATCTATTTCAGGAAAAGATACACCTCACAACTTTCCTAACTATCTCAGTTTGCGCAGCTGTTGAAGAATACTCTGATACTTGTGTTGCCTATGTAACTCCCAAGATAGAGCAGATTTTCATAAATGATAAGTTATCCTTCCTCTTTATAAATGCCTCCCCTAGCCTCCAGACAAAATATAGATATAGGGAATGGGTCTGGGCTGAGACAGTTGATGTTCTAGTGCCTATCTCAAGTTACTGTAATCTCTACTCATTTGTATGAGCACTCTGACTCAAGTCTCATAGGAACAAGGAGAACATTCAGAGTCAGTAACAATTTGATTCTAAACAAGTTATATCAAAACTCAGGCTTTTTATTTTCTGGTACACATAAATAAGAAAAAGGGAAAATAAAAAAAACATAAATAAATATTGGAAAGAAGGTAATGAGACTATAAACAATTGTACTTAGAAGAAATTAATATTTTCATTTTACACATTAAGAACAAAGTCACCACAAATATCTAATCATTATGTTATATACCTGAAACTAATATAATGTTATGTGTAAATCAACAATAAAATTTTTTAATGGTTAAAATTTACCTTAAAAATATCAAAGACAAACTACTTGACTAAGGTCACTGAGATACAAACTGTTAGAATTAGGGTGCAGGGATGCCTGGGTGGCTCAGGTCATGATCTCGCAGTTCTTGAGTTCAAGCCCCATGTCCAGCTCTGTGCTGACAGCTCAGAGCCTGGAGCCTGCTTTGGATTCTGTGTGTGTCTCTCTCTCTGCCCTTCCTCCACTTGCACTCTGTTTCTCTCTCTCTCTCAAAAGTAAACATTAAAAACTTTTAAAAAAAGAATTAGGGTTCAGACAGTCCTTTAGACTTAACATGATTTCCTCTACATTACAGGAAACCTGGAAAGATACTTTATGAATATTTTGTTTTCAAGAAAGTATTCTAGCATCATATATACCAAGTGGTATAGTATACTATTTTATTATTTTTAAAAAAGAATTCTTATTGTGAGAAAAGTAGCACACAAGAATATAACCTTCTACTAAAGGCTAGCCCATCTTTACATTAAAAGGCTGGGAAGGGAGAAGTGGAAAGAGACAAATACCATGTGATTTCACTCATATGTGGAATTTAAGAAACCAAACAAACAGCAAAGGGGAAAAAAGAGAGAGAGTCAAACCATGAAACAGAGTCTTAACTACACAGAACAAACTGATGGTTACCAGAGGGGAGGGGTGAGGGGGATGGGTGAAATAGGTGATAGGGATTAAGAAGTGCACTTGTGATGAGCAGCGGGTGATGTGTGGAAGTGTTGAATCACTATTTTATAATACCTGAAACTAATACTACACTGTATGCTAACTACTGGAATTCAAAAAAAACCTTAAAACAATGTTAACAAAAAAAAAATAAATAAAAGAATAGGAGAACTGTAAAAAAAAAAAAAAGAAAGAAAATACAAGTGCTTTCTGAGCTGAACTATTTGGTTAATGCCATCCACAGTCTCAATCATCGTCAAACAGGATCTTTAAATTGTCACTAGCTTGAATGCAAAATTGCCGAAGTAAATATATAGCATTCATTTCTAAACTTCTTTAATGTTACTTATGTTGTCACTCATTTCTAACAGAGATGAAGAAGTTATCAGGACAGATGAGCATCAACCAAGATACGGATTTACAAAGAAAAGCAGTAAACTGTTCATTAACAAAAAAGGAGATACTTTTCTATAAAAGTATATTCATACTCCGTTTCTAGTAATATCTACAAAATGATTAACTGATTCAACAAATATTGCCAAATTAAAATTTGGAAGGAGGTTTGGGGAGTATAGAATCTGATCAAAGGCAGATTGATTATTTTATTAATTATTTCACCCAAATGATGATAGGTTGTTTACCCCATTATACAACCAAATACTTTTCTCTGGTATCTTTCTCAAATGAATGGTAAAAAATTCTGATTTCAAGTTCTCTCTTTTTCTAGATTCTTCATTATATTCCAACCTTTCTACATACTACAATCTCAAAATTTTTATCATATTATATGATATTTTCCTATTAGGATACAAAAGAATTATTTTAACTAATATAACCTGTTCTTTTATACTTTTTATGTTCTTTTGTAATTTTCCTATAAAATATACAGGTCTCATTTTTTATAGGCTACAGCTTTATATTTAATTACTAGTTAAACAAAGAACCGTTTTCTAAGGAAGATGAAAATAAACCCAAATAAACTTACCACATGAAGAATTTTATTCTCTGTTTCATACACAGTACAATCCTTTAAAAAAAGAAACATATGCATTAGTTTTCAAAACAAATCAAGCATTCCTTTTAAAATACTTTCTTAGGAAATGTACGACAATTTGAAAAAATCTTGACAATTCAAGCAAAACCAGCAATAAGAATGTGAATAAAATCTGGAAAGCTATATACCAAAATATTCATAGTGGTTAGCTCTGATGGTCAGTTACACAGGTATTCTTATATTTGCTTAACTATATTTTCTAATTTTACACAGAATACAATACAGAATAATATACATCAGAAAAAATATTGTAACCATTTTCTATCTAAACTTTTACATCTGATAAATACATTTCGTTGAAATATTTCCAACATTTCAAATACTAATTTATTATAGATTGGAACATTAGGAAAAATACCAATATTTACTTCTATAGTCATATCTTAATCTCAAAAATGCTTTTATATTTTCAATTATTTCCAGCTATTAAATATCCTTAATATTATAAAATTGGTACATATCAAGTTCATAGTTCTTAACATAAATTTGAATCCTTGAAATTGTAAAAAAATTATTTTAAAAAATCACCATTGTTTTTTTACCTGCAATTGCTAGACTTACAATGAGCAAACATATAGCAAAGTGATCTTTGCTTAGAAACTTCTGTTTCTATGGCTTAGTTTCCTGAAGAAATTCATAAAATGGGCATGACATTAGTAGTAACACAATAAGGGTGTTGTGAGGATTAAGTGAGAAGATGGATGAATGGCTTAGCACAGTATCTGGCATACAGTGATAAATACATTTTAACTATGAATTACTGTTGTTCTGTGTCTTTATTTTTAAAATGTAAACTAATTACCTTTACTTCAAAATAGAAAGTTAACTAATTATTATTTGGCTATCTAATTTTGAAAAAATATCCATGTTTCACAGTACTGCATATTTTAAGGAATGATAGCCCATTTCATCTCTTTCCCTGAATTTAATTTTAACAAAAAGGAATACTGTTGAACATAGTTTTTGATAATGCCATTTCACCACAATACCTTGTCAGAAGTAGTACATATTCTTATCAGGCGTAAAAGTTTTAAGGTTAAATATAGGTCTGATTCATTTCATAAACTAAATGAAATACTTAAGGATTGGGTCTTGCAATTCTGCAGGGCTTCTGTGCCAAAGAAGAAGTTTGTTACAAATATAGCCATATCTGTCTTTACAAATTAAGTATGAATTATGTGTACAGAGGAAGAAAGGTATAGATAAAGCATTTATGTTGGAAAAGTGCACTGTACTTACATCAGAATTTGGAAGACTGCAATTTTATAGAATTAATTTCAGACACAATTACATTGGTAAGAGATGATTTGGGAAAAGTTGGAAAGTTGACCAGTTTCCCCAAACTGCCTCTACAACTTGCTTCAGCTATAATGGATACAAGTTTGATTATTTACCTACCTTCCCAGAAACAGAGAATATGATTAAATGTTCAGACTTCAAAGGAATTTTCCTCAAGGAGAAAAGTAAATATGATCTAAATGTATATCCTGCCAGTGATCACACAGCAATAATCACACAGAGAATAACTATTTCAAGTTCTTTAAAATATAATACTTTACTTACATATCTCTAGTATGACATAACAAAAGAACTATTAAACAAAATCTTACACTATCGTCAGCAATCATATTGTTGGTTAGTTATTGTTAGTCTGTTAATGTTTTGCTGAAACTACTGCATTTCATAGGATAAAGCAAATGAACAATTATGTGATACTACTATCATTCTATCATTTTTGGTTTCCTAAATAATTTTAGCATGAGACAAAGCAGATACATATATAAGAAGGTCAGTAAAACCTAGAGTCTCTTGATGCATCATGCACACACGTGTGTATGTACTTCTTAGGCCCACTGAAAAGACATAACTGAGTAATAAATAAACTCCTCACAGTTAGTGATTTTCAAATACCATTTCTTGGGCCTTTGGTTAAGGAAAATAGTGGATTCCAGATCTGGGATATGAATGTATAAGATGAGCCTGGATTATACTGTGACACACATAGAAAGAAGCTATCAAACTATACAAGGATTGTTTGTGTCAGTAGGACTCAGAAGTCAACATGAAGAGATTTTCACTGGCCAAAGATGGAGCAATTTGGGAATCTAAAAAAAATAATAGTTGCAATGGATGGAAACAGTAAACTAAATATTAGTTTTATTTATATTAATACATTTGATACTAAATTAAAAAATCACTTATTAGCTTTACAAAGTCCTTTTTAAATTTTATTTTGAGAGAGAGAGAGTGTGTGTGTGCATGAGTAGGGGAGGGGCAGAGACAGAGAAAGACAGAATCCTAAGCAGACTCGGTGTTGTCAGTGCAGAGCCTGATGCGGGGCTTGATCCCATTAACCATGAAAACATAGTCTGAGCCGAAATCAAGAGTTGGTTAAACATCTGACTTTGGCTCAGGTCATGATCTCACGGTTTGTGGGTTCAAGCCCTGTGTCGGGATCTCTGCTGGCAGCTCAGGGCCTCGAGCCTGCTTCAGATTCTGTATCTTCCTCTCTCTCTGCCCCTCCCCTGCTTATGCTCAGTCTCTCTCTCTCTCTCTCTCTCTCTCTCTCTCTCTCTCTCTCTCTCAAAAATAAACATTAAATATATAAAGTACATCCAAATATATTTACTAATGCTTGTGTAATACTGAATATATTAAGCAAATTGGACAATGCATAATAGATGTACTTTTCCTCTTGTTTCGGCGAATATTAATCAACTGTCTTCATGATACAGAGATAAATAAAACATGTCCCCTGACTTGGAAAAACACAGTTTAAGGAGACAGACATTCACATAAGTAAGTTAAAATATGTAGAATTCCAAAGTCTTCATGAAGTTTGTTTCAATAACTTTATAAGTATAAATGCGACAAAAATATACAAATCCACATGTCAAAGGTCAATTATTTAAAATTTTAAAATATTGACATATTTCTCATTAAAATGCAAAGTGACCACTGTGTTGTGCTATACACTGCTCAAGTCAAATTTCAAACTTTGTAGAATTTTTCATCAGCTGCTGCTCCTCAGTGACTAAAAGAAATACATCTATAATCCAAGCTTTAAGATTATTCAAAGAATGAAGTACTGATCCATACGTGATAATTCTGACATGACTCCAAAAGACAAAGTCTAAAAGAGATACATCAGGTGACTGAGGCGGCCAAGGTTTTACATCAGTCGAAAAAACTGTCAAAAATATTAAAATTAAAAACTATTTGAAATAAACAATACTAAAGGACTATAAAAGAAATTGAAATAATTAAATTTTCAAAGGATGTGTGTGTTACATTTATAGCATATTCACACATGTGAACCTATTAAAGCTTAAATCTGTACTAACATATTTGGGACACTCACAATTACTATAATAAAGGCAGGATCATAGGGCTGGGCAAGCAGAGGAGAAAACAACTAACTCTGCCTTAAAAAGAATTAGTAAAGGCAGCTTTAATTGGGTTTTGGAAAAAGTATGTTTTTAGGCAAAGAAAATAAAGGCATTACTGCAAAAGCAATAAAACTGCACTCAAACACTGTTAAACTACTGCAGTAGTTTTCAGATTTTACTCTGTATACATGTAACAATCACTTGGAAAGCGGGTTAAAATGCGTATTCCCAGGTTCAGCCCCAGATACACAGATAGGGTAGACCTGGAGTGGGGGTCCTAGCATGATTTTGATAAAGATGGTACTGTGAAAAACAATCTATTTTATGGGAAATACTGTGATAGAAGAATGCCAAAGCAAAAATGATCAAAAATATAAAATCTGTAAGACAGTAGACTGATTCAAAAATAGTATCTGCTGGCTCATTCCAATTTTCAATTCCTCAGAGCTTTGTGCTTTTGTTACACATTCCCCCAATTTATTGGTTGGTTTCTCTTTTTTCCCTCCTATTAAACTTATTTCTTTCTTTAATCACTTACTACTCTGAATAACTGCTTCTACTTGTTTATATCTCTGCCTTCTTTCAGCCAGACTGGCCTGTTCATTACTGAAAGCCAAAGGCTTTCACAAAGGCTGGACACAGCATAATAAAAACAAAACAGAACAATACAAAAAAAGTATATATTAACCTGCTATTTTATATTAGGGAGAAGAATAGAAACTAAATGACTGTGTTTTATTTAGTTAAGCTATCATGTTAAGGAGTTCATTTTATCATGCTAAGTATTTAAATAGCCCTAGGTACCTTAGGGGATTAATTTTATTAATAAGTTATTTTATTTCCATCCAGATGTGAATTAAAATATTTGCTTCTCAAGTATGGTTTTATTAACACTTAGGGCCAAATATTTTCCCAAAAGATCATACCCCACGTTTTACAAAGAAAATAGCACTGAATATGGAGAAATCCACATTTTTGACAACCTATTCATGCTAAGGAAAGGTACACCTCTGACGTTCCACTTATTTTTAGGTTAGGATTAAATTTAGATTTTCAAACCTGGATTTAGAGCTATGCCACTATATACTCCCAGGAATTCTCTTCAGAAGCTCATGCTGTCTTTTACTATGCATGCAAAATGACACTTGCAATTTCTTCTTTATCCTTTTATACATAATGCTTCTACAAACCATGTGATGCACATTTAAATGCATCAAATTCCTAACAAGACAATATTCATAAAAATAATGAGTGTTTATTCAGTTTTCATCATTTTTTCTTTTTGAAAAGTATAAGTGTGCACAGAAACTGTCTCCCACAGATGAGCTATGTACTCACACAGGATCATAATCAGTTATAGTTTTTGTGAAACAGTGATGCAATTGCCATACTGAACAAAATACAAAGAAACACTTCTATCCTGTATGTTATCATTGATACTTCATACTTTGTAGACAATTTTAAGCAACCTGGGGTCAAGATGTTCAGTAAAAGTAATATTTCTCATCAACTGTGTATTAGAGTCATAGGAACAGGTCACAGGTTATTAATACTGAATACATAAAGCAAGAGAGTGAAGGGAAATAGTGTATGTCTCAAATGCTGTATATAATTATATTTCACAAAACTTTGGAACTATAAATGCCATAAATTTTCATATGTCTCTTTTTGGTATATTATAGTATACTTGTACAAATAATTTAAGAATATTGTTTTGCTTACATGTAGTATTTAAATGATTCATCTATGCAAAATTTTAATAATGGTACCATCGTACCAAATACTTCACATATTCTATTGCTAAACTATCAAAATGTCTTCAATGCTTAAGTAACTAATTCATGAGTTACTGTTACTTTTATTCATTCACTCATTCATTTACTCAAGTCACAATTCCATTCACCAAAAAAGGTTTTTTTTTGCACATCTTCTAAATGCAATTCACTATCAGGCACTATTAAGGTGATCAAAGATAAATTAAACTTGGTCCTTGGCCATCATCAATTATTTAGTGGAGAAAACATTCAAATAATAATATAAGGTACATGACAAATGCTAACAGAAGATCCCATAAAAAAGGAGATAAATTCTAACTTGTTCACTCTGGAATGACCTTCTAGAGGAGATATTTTACTGACTTTAAATAGCTTTTAAATCTGTAAATTTATTAGGGGATCACAGGGAAAGACCATTTCACTTTGTGCAAACATGATTAACAAGGCATAATCAGAAGTAAGCATACCAGGCTATAGCATAAGATATGTGGAATGAATGCAACAGGAAAGAAAGCCTAGAAAATAACACGAGGTCATATTGTGGAGAGCTACCAATGCTAACCTGGAGAAGTTTTGTTTTGAAGGGAATAAAATTTTTATTATTCTGTAATAATTTATTTTGAAGTCCCATTCCACCAGGATTGCACTTAACTTGATCAACTGATAATTTCTTGTGATTTTATTTTGGGAGGGGCTGAAGTCAGGGTAGCTTACATAGTGCCATGCCTGGTGTTAAAGAGCAATGATAAAATGGTGAGTGAGTGTATCAGGGTAGGGGGTGGAGAAGTGAAGTCCAAACTCTCTGGTCTAGCTAACAACTCTAATAGGTATCTCTTCTTATTCATTTTCTAACAGTTCTTTTTCCATTCCCGTGGAGGAAACTTTCACGTCATGTCTCAGATAAGGAATCTCTGCAAAGCTGTGTATCTTCCTAAATATACCAAGTAGACATTTCATCTCTAGGGAAGATGGAGGAGTATGTACTTTACTCTGATACAAGGAAGCGCTCAAAGATGTCTGAGCATGGGAACTACGTGATCAAATACATGCTTTATGAAAACAATGGGGAAGAAATGGTGGATTTGGAAGAGAAAAAAAACTGAAGGCAGCAAGATCAGTTGGAATGCTCTTTCAATAGAAAATATAATATATAATCAAAGCTTGAACGGAGGTTATGATGGTGGAAGGGGAGATGAGGAGAGGTGGATGTCATACATGTAGCCAGGAATGAGAATTGGGTGACTGATACATTAGACACAGAGAATAATGTGGAGAGGAAAGTTAAACATTACTCTAGGGGCTCAAACCTGAGCAAATGGATGAATGGCCGAGTAGAGATGGTAGAAGAATATTTAAGGAGAATAAAATAATTATATTTGGGGCATGTGAAATTAGAAGTGGCTGAAAGGTCATTTTATACAAAGTTGTCCAGTAAGCAAGTAAAAAGCTGAATTGGATCTAAAATAGAGTCAGATCTGGGAGTATTTACACTGAAGTGATAGTTAAAGGTACAAGAAAACAACAACAAATCCATTAAAAAAGAAAATGTATAGTGAGAAGATAACTGAAGACTGCTCAGACAATGCTAGTATTTAGGAGCAGTAAGGAAGGGTTAGTTGCATAGCCAGGAGTACATGGAGAAAGTGATGTTACAGAGACATATTTATTAAAACTTACAGTGATAATAGAATTATCCTAATTATGTTCTATGTCTGTGCTGCCTAAAATTTAGTAGTTTCTAGGCATATGTGGCTATTGAGCAATTAAAATGTGCAAAGGAGAAAGTGGATTTGTAATTTTATTTAGTTTTAATTAATGTAAATTTATATTTCAATTGCCACATGCAGTTAGTGGTCATCATGCTAGTCAGAAGGTCAGGTCTAGAGAAATATACTATGGTCCATCCAACAGTAACAAAATGGGAAGCCATTTAACAAGAATTTCAATGAAATAACAATAAAAGCAATATCTGAAAAGAAAAACATGAAGAAATTTAGTTCCCAGTTATTGACCAGATGATTCGCTTTCTTTTTTCCCTTTTGCAAGAGCAGATTCCAGTCTATTGTGACATTTACAGTAGCAGCATAGTATCATGAAAGCAATTCTCTTTGTAGGATGATACACAGAATAGAGCTATTGAAAGGAATTCAAAGTAGTCATCACCTAGCTTTGTGGACACAGAGAAGCAGTGCTAGGGATAAAAGATTTGCAATGGATGGAAGATGAAAGTCCAAACTAAATTTGGATTCATCAAAGACCAAAAGCTGACTGGGTGCTCTGAGTGAAAAGAATATCCATAGTGAATAGAGAGTCACTGGTCTTCTTAAATGTGTTTTCAAAATGCTACTGTTTAATTTCAGAGCTATAAATGTCCTTGGCAAACAAGGTAGACAGAAGCATAATCATCCCACAAGTACATCCCTGGCAAACCCTTCAACATTTTGACTGGCTTAATGACCACAAACTTGTTGGAACAGTCTTCTTGCTGTTGTTTTGGGAATGAGAAGAGGAGAATTCATGAAGGATGGTATCTACTGAAATTTTAAAATGACCCATTTGAAAAGAATTGGCTAAGATTTTCATTAGGTCAAATAAGGTATCGAGTTGTAACATAAAAAGAGCAATAAGCAAGGGATGGGAGGAGAATGTGAGTGGGTATGACCTTAGAGGTTGTCTATAGTCTTTCTGTCAGTGAATATAGCCATATTCTTCTGCACCTTGCACCATATTGCTCTTCAAAATTCTGCTCCAGTTCTGCCCCAAGAGGTCATCTAAAATGAAGCCCCATCTGGCTTTAATTATTCTAGCCTTTCACTTGACAATGAAATACTACTGTCCCAATAGTTGAATGGGTGTAGAAACTAATCTTTTAGCATTCAGGGACTTGGAAACGCAGGCAGAAGTAAGGCTGTTTTTTCAGCATCCAAATGGCTCTTTAACAAATCCAAAAACCACCGAGGCTTGCAAAGATTCAAGTGTCAAAAGGAATAAAAAGTAAAAATGTCAATTCAAGGTATAAATGACCAGAAAACTCATTAGGGTTAGACTGTGATCCCTGTAACTTTAATCACTTTGTTTTGACAACCTGAAAAGGCAGTGAGCTAATCCCTATTATGAGCTAAGTTTGTTTATTCTGCATGTCTTGAGTCAAGACCCAAATATTTTTGAAAGGCCTATCTGATAACTACTAACTGTACATTTTTTTTTTAATTTTTTTTTTCAACGTTTTTTTATTTATTTTTGGGACAGAGAGAGACAGAGCATGAACGGGGGAGGGGCAGAGAGAGAGGGAGACACAGAATCGGAAACAGGCTCCAGGCTCCGAGCCATTGTACATTTTTTAATGTTTCCACCAGTTATTTATTTGTTAGTCTTAGTCTCTCCCATTAGACTGTCAGGAAAGGAACTGTCTCCTTAATTTCTGAAGGTGTTCTGTACACTCTATAAAGATTGTCTGAATTTATCAGTTATGAATACTTTATTCCATTGATTATCTATTTTCACATTCCATAATACACATTTCACATTGGCTCTACAGATTAAATACACAAATGAAACATTTAAAGCCATTTTTTCAAAAACAGAATTTCTAATTGCCAAACTAGCACAGTACATTTAGTTTCTTTACACTCTCATTTTGTACAAAAATAGACTGAGTTTCAGTTTCAAAATAATTTTAAATATGAGTTTAGTTTTAAACATTAATCTGCATGATCTCAGCAGATATTTTCAACAAAAATAATTAGATTTTCTCTGCATACAGACTCATATTATGTAAAAGATATCAAGAATTTATATTCATACAATAAAGCTAACATTTTGTTGTAATAAAAAGCTACAATAGATTCCAGATGTTCAAGTTACTTGCAATAATGACCATCTAATATATCACAAGGGAAAGAAAATCTATAGGGTCTAAATGACAAGAGACAATTTTTCCCCCATGACAAATTCAACTAAGGAGTTCAAGCAAAGGTAAATACTATGCCACATCATAAATGAAAATATAAATTAAACATTAATTCATCAGTTCAAGATCATCCACTTGGCTGCCAGAAAATAAATGGAAATTATGGTATATTTGAAACAAATTCCAAGTATTAATTTTAAAAGTTCCTTAGCCTACATACTTTTGTCCTTTTTATCTATTTACAATGCATTTACTTGGACAAAATGGAAACATTTCTTTTCATTATATGCAACATCTGAAAAAATAACATTTGTACTCAGGCACTCAATAAATATTTTTAGATCACTGACGATAATAAATTATTTAAATCCTAATGAATACTAAATTGTCTGAGCAACAGTACCAGCCCACATCTAGGCTTAGTTTTGTATATCCTCAAAAGTCATTATCATAAATAATGAGTATCCATTTAGGGTTTCCTGGTAGTAGCACTGCGTGATTTATAAAGAAAATTTTATGCTTTGGAAAACTTCAAAAGGTCTTTCCCTCCCACCACTATTGCAGTAGAATATAGTTAAAATACTAGAGACAAACCAATGCATATAAACACACCACTGAGGAGAGAGAAGAAACTCTTCAAACTCAACCTTTACTAAGATATTTTTTTTGATCTTTAAAAATGTTTTCCACATAATTTAATTTTATTGTGCTTTCCTTATGTTCACATAAAAAAGTACTCTCCTTAAAATTCTAGTATAATGCTATCCTGGAATTCTTTATAGATTCATTACTGTGCCAGATTTGTATTATGATTTTTAAATATACATTCCTTTTTTTTTTTTTTTTAAAGAAAAAATAAACATCCTGGAGCCACCGAAGTCAGCCATGGCTATATGACTTACTTTGTCCAATGAAATGCAAGCAGAAGTGATGTGTCCCATTGGCATGCAGAAACATTAAGAACTAGTGCATAGTTCACCATGCTCTCTTTCCTTTCTGCTGTGATGACCAGCAGTGTTCAAGAAGAGGCTACTCTGGGCTTTGAAGTGAAGAGGATGTGGAGTAGAGCTATAGTAACCCAGAATTGACATGGAGCATGAGCACTGGTCATGAATGATACTAAAAGCACAAATATTTCCAGGTTGTTGATTATTGCAGCATAATCTAGCTTAACTTGACTGATACAATCTTCCACTAAATGCAAGGGGCAAAAATAGAACACACATGCAAATGAAGACCTAACCAAAGCAGACTTTAATGCAATAACTATTACATGAAATTTTTTTTTTTTTTTACGGTAGGCCAGAGTTTTTATTTCGATTTGATTGTAATGTAACCAAATATTAACTAGTTGTATTTTCCCTTTTTTAACAGTGTATCTTTTCAGAACAACGTTTACATGAAGAATGTTTGCTGGGAAATCAGTATTTCATTGAAATTGCATTTGCCTCTTTTCCCTTAATGAATGCCATTGTGATAAATATATTTAATAAATTATTATAAGGATTTGTATGTTTATTTTATTTTATTTTATTTTAATTTTTTAATATATGAAATTTACTGTCAAATTGGTTTCCATACAACATCCAGTGCTCATCCCAAAAGGTGCCCTCCTCAATACCCATCACCCACCCTGCCCTCCCTCCCACCCTGCCCTCCCTCCCACCCCCCATCAACCCTCAATTTGTTCTCAGTTTTTAACAGTCTCTTATGCTTTGGCTCTCTCCCACTCTAACCTCTTTTTTTTTTTTTTTTTCCTTCCCCTCCCCCATGGGTTTCTGTTATGTTTCTCAGGATCCACATAAGAGTGAAACCATATGGTATCTGTCTTTCTCTGTATGGCTTATTTCACTTAGCATCACACTCTCCAGTTCCATCCATGTTGCTACAAAAGGCCATATTTCATTTTTTCTCATTGCCACGTAGTATTCCATTGTGTATATAAACCACAATTTCTTTATCCATTCATCAGTTGATGGACATTTAGGCTCTTTCCATAATTTGGCTATTGTTGAGAGTGCCGCTATAAACATTGGGGTACAGGTGCCCCTATGCATCAGTACTCCTGTATCCCTTGGATAAATTCCTAGCAGTGCTATTGCTGGGTCATAGGGTAGGTCTATTTTTAATTTTCTGAGGAACCTCCACACTGCTTTCCAGAGCGGCTGCACCAATTTGCATTCCCACCAACAGTGCAAGAGGGTTCCTGTTTCTCCACATCCTCTCCAGCATCTATAGTCTCCTGATTTCTTCATTTTGGCCACTCTGACTGGCGTGAGGTGATATCTGAGTGTGGTTTTGATTTGTATTTCCCTGATAAGGAGCGACGTTGAACATCTTTTCATGTGCCTGTTGGCCATCCGGATGTCTTCTTTAGAGAAGTGTCTATTCATGTTTTCTGCCCATTTCTTCACTGGGTTATTTGTTTTTCGGGTGTGGAGTTTGATGAGCTCTTTATAGATTTTGGATACTAGCCCTTTGTCCGATGTGTCATTTGCAAATATCTTTTCCCATTCCGTTGGTTGCCTTTTAGTTTTGTTGGTTGTTTCCTTTGCTGTGCAGAAGCTTTTTATCTTCATAAGGTCCCAGTAATTCACTTTTGCTTTTAATTCCCTTGCCTTTGGGGATGTGCCGAGTAAGAGATTGCTACGGCTGAGGTCAGAGAGGTCTTTTCCTGCTTTCTCCTCTAAGGTTTTGATGGTTTCCTGTCTCACATTCAGGTCCTTTATCCATTTTGAGTTTATTTTTGTGAATGGTGTGAGAAAGTGGTCTAGTTTCAACCTTCTGCATGTTGCTGTCCAGTTCTCCCAGCACCATTTGTTAAAGAGACTGTCTTTTTTCCATTGGATGTTCTTTCCTGCTTTGTCAAAGATGAGTTGGCCATACGTTTGTGGGTCTAGTTCTGGGGTTTCTATTCTATTCCATTGGTCTATGTGTCTGTTTTTATGCCAATACCATGCTGACTTGATGATGACAGCTTTGTAGTAGAGGCTAAAGTCTGGGATTGTGATGCCTCCTGCTTTGGTCTTCTTCTTCAAAATTACTTTGGCTATTCGGGGCCTTTTGTGGTTCCATATGAATTTTAGGATTGCTTGTTCTAGTTTCGAGAAGAATGCTGGTGCAATTTTGATTGGGATTGCATTGAATGTGTAGATAGCTTTGGGTAGTATTGACATTTTGACAATATTTATTCTTCCAATCCATGAGCAGGGAATGTCTTTCCATTTCTTTATATCTTCTTCAATTACCTGCATAAGCTTTCTATAGTTTTCAGCATACAGATCTTTTACATCTTTGGTTAGATTTATTCCTAGGTATTTTATGCTTCTTGGTGCAATTGTGAATGGGATCAGTTTCTTCATTTGTCTTTCTGTTGCTTCATTGTTAGTGTATAAGAATGCAACTGATTTCTGCACATTGATTTTGTATCCTGCAACTTTGCTGAATTCATGTATCAGTTCTAGCAGACTTTTGGTGGAGTCTATCGGATTTTCCATGTATAATATCATGTCATCTGCAAAAAGCGAAAGCTTGACTTCGTCTTTGCCAATTTTGATGCCTTTGATTTCCTTTTGTTGTCTGATTGCTGATGCTAGAACTTCCAGCACTATATTAAACAACAGCGGTGACAGTGGGCATCCCTGTCGTGTTCCTGATCTCAGGGAAAAAGCTCTCAGTTTTTCCCCGTTGAGGATGATGTTAGCTGTGGGCTTTTCATAAATGGCCTTTATGATCTTTAAGTATGTTCCTTCTATCCCGACTTTCTCAAGGGTTTTTATTAAGAAAGGGTGCTGGATTTTGTCAAAGGCCTTTTCTGCATCGATTGACAGGATCATATGGTTCTTCTCTTTTTTTTTGTTAATGTGATGTATCACGTTGATCGATTTGCGAATGTTGAACCAGCCCTGCATCCCAGGAATGAATCCCACTTGATCATGGTGAATAATTCTTTTTATATGCTGTTGAATTCGATTTGCTAGTATCTTATTAAGGATTTTTGCATCCATATTCATCAGGGATATTGGCCTGTAGTTCTCTTTTTTTACTGGGTCTCTGTCTGGTTTAGGAATCAAAGTAATACTGGCTTCATAGAATGAGTCTGGAAGTTTTCCTTCCCTTTCTATTTCTTGGAATAGCTTGAGAAGGATAGGTATTATCTCTGCTTTAAATGTCTGGTAGAACTCCCCTGGGAAGCCATCTGGTCCTGGACTCTTATTTGTTGGGAGATTTTTGATAACCGATTCAATTTCTTCGCTGGTTATGGGTCTGTTCAAGCTTTCTATTTCCTCCTGATTGAGTTTTGGAAGAGTGTGGGTGTTTAGAAATTTGTCCATTTCTTCCAGGTTGTCCAATTTGCTGGCATATAATTTTTCATAGTATTCCCTGATAATTGTTTGTATCTCTGAGGGATTGGTTGTAATCATTCCATTTTCATTCATGATTTTATCTATTTGGGTCATCTCGCTTTTCTTTTTGAGAAGCCTGGCTAGAGGTTTGTCAATTTTGTTTATTTTTTCAAAAAACCAACTCTTGGTTTCGTTGATCTGCTCTACAGTTTTTTTTAGATTCTATATTGTTTATTTCTGCTCTGATCTTTATTATTTCTCTTCTTCTGCTGGGTTTAGGCTGCCTTTGCTGTTCTGCTTCTATTTCCTTTAGGTGTGCTGTTAGATTTTGTATTTGGGATTTTTCTTGTTTCTTGAGATAGGCCTGGATTGCATTGTATTTTCCTCTCAGGACTGCCTTCGCTGCATCCCAAAGCGTTTGGATTGTTGTATTTTCATTTTCGTTTGTTTCCATGAATATTTTAGTTTCTTCTCTAATTGCCTGGTTGACCCACTCATTCGTTAGTAGGGTGTTCTTTAACCTCCATGCTTTTGGAGGTTTTCCAGACTTTTTCCTGTGGTTGATTTCAAGCTTCATAGCATTGTGGTCTGAAAGTATGCATGGTATAATTTCAATTCTTGTAAACTTATGAAGGGCTGTTTTGTGACCCAGTATATGATCTATCTTGGAGAATGTTCCATGTGCACTCGAGAAGAAAGTATATTCTGTTGCTTTGGGATGCAGAGTTCTAAATATATCTGTCAAGTCCATCTGATCCAATGTATCATTCAGGGCCCTTGTTTCTTTATTGACTGTGTGTCTAGATGATCTATCCATTTCTGTAAGTGGGGTGTTAAAGTCCCCTGCAATGACCACATTCTTATCAATAAGGTTGCTTATGTTTATGAGTAATTGTTTTATATATCTGGGGGCTCGGGTATTTGGCGCATAGACATTTATAATAGTTAGCTCTTCCTGATGGATAGACACTGTGATTATTATATAATGCCCTTCTTCATCTCTTGTTACAGCCTTTAATTTAAAGTCTAGTTTGTCTGATATAAGTATGGCTACTCCAGCTTTCTTTTGGCTTCCAGGAGCATGATAAATAGTTCTCCATCCCCTCACTCTCAATCTAAAGGTGTCCTCAGATCTAAAATGAGTCTCTTGTAGACAGCAAATAGATGGGTCTTGTTTTTTTATCCATTCTGATACCCTATGTCTTTTAGTTGGCGCATTTAATCCATTTACATTCAGTGTTATTATAAAAAGATATGGGTTTAGAGTCATTGTGATGTCTGTATGTTTTATGCTTGTAGTGATGTCTCTGGTACTTTGTCTCACAGGATCCCCCTTAGGATCTCTTGTAGGGCTGGTTTCGTGGTGACAAATTCCTTCAGTTTTTGTTTGTTTGGGAAGACCTTTATCTCTCCTTCTATTCTAAATGACAGACTTGCTGGATAAAGGATTCTCGGCTGCATATTTTTTCTGTTTAGCACACTGTAGATATCGTGCCAAGCCTTTCTGGCCTGCCAAGTTTCAAAGGAGAGATCAGTCACGAGTCTTATAGGTCTCCCTTTATAAGTGAGGGCACGTTTATCCCTTGCTGCTTTCAGAATTCTCTCTTTATCCTTGTATTTTGCCAGTTTCACTATGATATGTCGTGCAGAAGATCGATTCAAGTTACGTCTGAAGGGAGTTCTCTGTGCCTCTTGGATTTCAATGCCTTTTTCCTTCCCCAGTTCAGGGAAGTTCTCAGCTATAATTTGTTCAAGTACCCCTTCAGCACCTTTCCCTCTCTCTTCCTCCTCTGGGATACCAATTATGCGTATATTATTTTTTTTTAGTGTATCACTTAGTTCTCTAATTTTCCCCTCATACTCCTGGATTTTTTTATCTCTCTTTCTTTCAGCTTCCTCTTTCTCCATAACTTTATCTTCTAGTTCACCTATTCTCTCCTCTGCCTCTTCAAGCCGAGCCATCGTGGATTCCATTTTGTTTTGCATTTCGTTTAAAGCGTTTTTCAACTCCTCGTGACTGTTCCTTAGTCCCTCGATCTTTGTGGCAAGAGATTCTCTGCTGTCCTGTATACTGTTTTCAAGCCCAGCGATTAATTTTATGACTATTATTCTAAATTCACTTTCTGTTATATTATTTAAATCCTTTTTGATCAGTTCATTAGCTGTTGTTATTTCCTGGAGATTCTTCTGAGGGGAATTCTTCCGTTTGGTCATTTTGGAGAGTCCCTTGCGTGGTGAGGACCTGCAGTGCACTTCCCCTGTGCTGTGGTGTATAACTGGAGTTAGTGGGCGGGGCCGCAGTCCGACCCGATGTCTGCCCCCAGCCCACTGCTGGGGCCACAGTCAGACTGGTGTGTGCCTTCTCTTCCCCTCTCCTAGGGGCGGGATTCACTGTGGGGTGGCGTGTCCCGTCTGGGCTACTTGCACACTGCCAGGCTTGTGGTGCTGGGGATCTGGCGTATTAGCTGGGGTGGGTAGGCAAGGTGCACGGGGGGTGGAGGGGCAGGCTTAGCTCGCTTCTCCTTAGGTGATCCACTCCAGGAGGAGCCCTGTGGCAGCGGGAGGGAGTCAGATCCGCTGCCGGAGGTTTGGCTCCGCAGAAGCACAGAGTTGGGTGTTTGCGCGGAGCGAGCAAGTTCCCTGGCAGGAACTGGTTCCCTTTGGGATTTTGGCTGGGGGATGGGCGGGGGAGATGGCGCTGGCGCCTTTGTTCCCCGCCAAGCTGAGCTCTGCCGTCCGGGGGCTCAGCAGCTCTCCCTCCCTTTGTCCTCCAGCCTTCCCGCTTTCCGAGCAGAGCTGTTAACTTATGACCTCCCAGACGCTAAGTCGCGCTTGCTGTCGGAACACAGTCTGTCAGGCCCCTCCGCTTTTGCCAGCCAGACTCGGGGGCTCTGCTTGGCCGGCGAGCCGCCCCTCCGCCCCGGCTCCCTCCCGCCAGTCCGTGGAGCGCGCACCGCCTCGCCGCCCTTCCTACCCTCTTCCGTGGGCCTCTCGTCTGCGCTTGACTCCGGAGACTCCCTTCTGCTAATCCTCTGGCGGTTTTCTGGGTTCTTTAGGCAGGTGTAGGTGGAATCTAAGTGATCGGCAGGACGCGTTGTGAGCCCCGCGTCCTCCTACGCCGCCATCTTCCGGCGAAAGTACATGAAATTTTTTTATGTAAACTCTATGCTCAACGTTGGGCTTGAACTCATGACCCTGAGATCAAGAGTCTCATGCTCTAGACTGAGTGCCTCTCCCCAAGTCCATGAATTTTATATCCTGTACTTCATTTCAGGAAATGTGCTACTTTTCAGAGGTGCTATGTCACTCCTCACACAATATAATTCGCCATTCAGCCTCAGATAACATTCTGTCACCTTTATGCAAACCTAGTCTTTTACCATCTTGAATTTATATATAATTTTTGCCTAATTTTATAAGTCTTATTCATGCTCACTTATCCTAATTACTTAATTCTGATCAGTTCTTCAATCTTCCACTTCCAGTTATAATTTCAATCCATTATTTCACTTGTGTTAAGGCCTAATTTCATCTGAATTACCTATCTGATGTTGCTGGTCATGCTGACCCAATCCAAGAGGACTGGGTTATTAAAAACTGCTTTGGAAAAAAAAAACTATTTTGTCAGCAGAGACAAATGCCTTAAAAAATCAGTGTCGACAACTAGTAGCTCTATTTTTTTTGGTATGCTTTAACCTTTTATAAGTATGAAAATCTATATTTGTGATGATTAGATAACATAATCCATGTAAGGCATAATGATTCATAACATGCTAAAATGTTATTATTCCTCCTTATTTTATTAACCCTAGTTTCCAACACATTAGTTTCTAATACCAATTCTCCCCTTATGACAAATGGTCAATGACCATTTTCATTAATATCTTACATTTGATGTTTTAAAGAACACGTTTAATCCTTTTGGATAAGCATTTATGGCACAGATTGACTATGAACAACTGATAACTAGAGTTACATATTCAAAACTTTAACTAGCTTCCTTTGTAAATGTGTGGCCTCTGGGCTGATATCACCTATAAATAGTTGAACCTGCTGATCCATAGGACTCAGTCATTCAACCTGTGGTGGAGTCTGAACAATCTGCATCTTAACAAGCTTCCCCAGATGAATCATAGTCCATGGCCCTGCTTTTGAGAAAACACTGTTCTTGAACACATACATTTTCTTCTCACATCATACTCATCTCATAATAAACTAGTTAAGTATGAATACAGTGGCTCCATTTTAGAATCAATGGAGCCATCATTTAAAAACTCCTGATGCCAAGCCCCACCATCAAGAATCTAATTTAGTAGGTCTTATGGGGCACAGATATCAGTACGTTTAAAAGGCTCCTTACTTCATTCTTTTTTTTATATGTTTGTTTATTTTTGACAGAGAGAGAGACCGAGCACAAGTAAGGAAGGAGCGAGAGAGAAGGAAACACAGAATCCGAAGCAGGCTCTGGTCTCTGAGCAGTCAGCACAGAGCCCGATGCGGGGCCCGAACTCACGAACTGCGAGATTGTGACCTGAGTCAAAGCTGGACACTCAACCAACTAAGCACCCAGGTGCCCCAAAATGCTCATTACTTCATTCTAAGGTAAAGCCAATTTGAAGAGCAATGAGCAGAAAGTATTACAATGTCAAAGCATGGATCTAAGTCCTGGCCATGACACTTAATGTCACTCTCCCTATCTTAAATTCCATTTACTCACTTACAAAATTGAGATAATGACATCTGGTCTACCTACTTCACTGGATTATTGTAAGAAACAAATCTGATAATATGTTGTAAAAGCACTTGGCCAACCTCAAAATATCAATGTTAATATTCCCTGCCCATTAAATTTTATATAGACCCTTTGTTCTTGCTAATAATTTTTAAACATCATAAGGAATAGCATTTAGATGATATGGTTTAAGGGAGAGGTTACAAAAGTGAACAGAAGAGCCCAGGGCAGTATACATTTCATTTCTAAAAGGCTGTTCAGAATTCTTGTGGGGAGAGACAGCAGTAAAATATTTGTGTAGAAAGTTTAAATGTGAAGAAACAGAAAGCCTAGTGACATATTTAGTAGGGTAAGGAGGGCTATAGAAAACAGTGAGATATTAAAACAAAAATTCACAGTTATATTATTAGTAACTGCTAAATAGCCCAACTGTAGACAAAAAGGCATTGAAAAAGTTTGGGGATGGCACCTAAATTGGAGCCAGATTCATAAAATAGTTACAGAACCAGAACCCATAAAGGTATCTAATCGAACCTTTTGATTTTTCCAGCTTAGGTACTTTTATAACTCCCACTCTAGCATTACATAGTCTCACAGCATTATATTATATATTCCTTTATGGCTCAGGTTTCCATATTTGGTATCAAATCAAAATTGGAATTTTTAAGCTACAAAAGCATGCTTAATGATAGTCAGAAATGCACACATGGGTTTATTTGGGGAGGGTTTGCAGACTAGACAGTAATGGTACCCTTTTCTAGTTCCAACACCAGCCCTTTCCTCCTAGGCTTTGGTCCTCTCCAAAGTAACCCCTCAGCCCACCTCTCCCTCCTCAAATTCACTAGGGCATTACCTGTCTCATGGAGAAGACTGATACTGTCACCACTCTTCCTTCCCACCCCCATTCATCTCCCTGTAGTTGTAAGAATTAATAGAAGAAATAGGAACGAGCAACCTTAAAATGTAAAGCACTAATTGTATATTTGTAATACTTACAATATACCTGGATTTCATCAATTTTGAAGGATCATTTCTTTTTTCTGTTTGGCTCTCTTTAGATCTTCACCAGTATCACAGAGAGTTACAGCAGCTAAATCAAAAATCTGTAGCCCCTTTTTGGTGAAATTTTAAGGGGAAAATGAATGATTTCAACAATCATTTATTCTTGAGGCACTAGAGACACAGAGATGCATGATACAGATACCTGCCTTCACTAAGTCTCCCACAGCAAATATTTTCTTAAATGGATTGGTATTACTTTTGGCTTTATTCTTTAAAGAGAATAATCACAGTACAATACAAATAGTAACATATCAGGACTCTCTTCTGAAGTTTATTTTATCACCTATAGGGTTAAGAATCACCTAACCCACCTTTCTACACGTTTCCATGTACACAACATAGCAATAATGGTAAAAGTTCTATCTTTATAGGGTCTTTGTGAGAAAATTTTAATAGCTTCTTGAAAGGTGAACTCCATCATAAGACAGCATGATGAACAGACAGTACTTCAGACAATGAAAGACAATGAAAGTACATTACATAAATGAGCAATAAAACTTTCAGAACAGGATGTGGTACAATTATAAAGATGAGCATGTACATACTGTACAACACAGCAATTACCCTCCTATGTAATATACTTAAAAGTAGGTATATGTCCAAACATTCATTGTCACAAAAAGCGATAAACATATTGGAGTATATAGACACAATTAAGTATTATATGAAGTAAAAGTGAATGAACTACAGTAACTGGGCAAAACATGAATGAATTCAGAAACACAAATCAAGTGAAAAAGGTATTATGCACAGTGATACCATTTTTACAAAGACAAGTATAATTAAAAAGGGTTTTAGAAAAGTATCTAAAACTATTTTAAGGAGAAAAACCAAACACTCTGAGAAGAGGCAGCATGAGGAGATTGGGGAGGAGCACAAATGTAACTAAAATAATATTGGTAATGTCCTATTTATTATATGACAGATTCATGAGTATTCATTGTTATGCTTCATAACATACACAAACACACACATATATGACATGCATTCTTTTGTATATGTATAAAATACTACATAAATTTAAAAATATAATCCTTTGTGCAGAAAGTTTAAATGTGAAGAAACAGAAAGCCTAGTGAGATATTTAGTAGGGTGAGGAGGGCTCAATGGGTTAAGCATTTGACTCTTGATTTTTGCTCAGATCATGATCTCATGGTTTGTGGGTTGGAGCCCTGCACTGGGCTCTGCACTAGCAGCACAGCATGGTGTCTGCTTGGAATGCCCTCTCTCTGCCCCTCCTCCCGTGCATGCACTCTCCCAGAATGAATAAATAAACTTTAAAAATATAATACACAGAAGAAAAAAGATGTCTGAGAAATAGTAGCCTGCTATTTGCCATATAAAAGAATTTGATTAGTACACAACCCTAGTTCGTCTTCTGTTATTGGTGATAGTGATACGGTCTACATCTTTAAAAGTGTTTTGGCAGGATGCTCACATAATATAGTCTAGGTATTTTAAAAAAACAAAGCTTTGAAAAGAATCAATTTCAGAATTCATTTTCATATAATTTACATAAGTTTTTAAGTTTTTGTTCATAAGTCAGGCCAATGTCAGAAAGCTGGAAGAATAATAAATGATTATGTCCCAATGTTCTAAATAGTGCTTTGCTAAAGTCTTAGCATGTGGTAATTTCATCACTCTTAATTACCTTTTCGTTCTGAGCCTTCAGAAAATTTACAGCTACCAATAAACATTTTATATTTTATATCAAGAATGAGGATTTCGGTGTGTGTTTATATTTGTTTTAAGACTACCTTCTAGGTCTTTTAAGAGATACAGGCATACATATATAATATAATCTCGGCTTTGCAAATTCTATATTTTTTTAGTTTTGTGTTTGTCTTTAGAATAAAAGTCCTCAAGTTATCTGGCTACTATGCCTAATAGTTCTAGCTATAACTTATGATTCACTGTATTAGGATTATATACAGAAGTTTAAAAAAAAAACACTAGTTTTGCTTCTTTATGATCAACTAAAAAGCTAAAGCAAAGGATTAAGTATAATTACACTGAATTAAATACGCTGTTTAAACACAAAATAAAACAGAATCACCTTTTATGTTTCCATCAACAAGTATACTAAGTAATATAATACATATTGTTTAAAATTTGCATATAAAATCTGTCCTGGTTTTTGATCTGAAATGTCCCAGTTTTAATCTCAAAAGCCCCAGTCCAATTTTCAGGTCACCTAGAATGTCTCATTCAGGAAGGCTTAAACACTAACCCTAATATAGCAAATATATTATTTAAAGTTGTGTCTGAGATGAATGAGAGACTCTCCTAGTTGGGCTTTTATAGGTTTTAATACTGACTATATGAACCATAGAATATATATATAGTGCCTACCCCAGTAATTTATACCCCCCACTTTAGAACTTTACATATATTTACTACCTGAATCTTAATATCCCTTCTACAACACGCATTCTGTAGGACTGAGTATTACACACTGGCATTTTACCTTTACATGTTTTGAGTTCTCCATTTTCAACTCTAGGTAATTTGAATGTGTTGGACAGGGATGGCAGGTTCACAGGTGATCAAAATTTGTTCCAGTTTGCGTAAAAATATCTTCCAGAATATGAAGCACAGTAATCAATTTGCATTAAACTCTAAAGAACATCCTAAATTAAAGCAAAGTCCTTTTTAAAAAAGCACTCCTTCTAGAAATAGGTCTTTCTTCACTGCTACTCAATACCAAAAGTAAGCAGGGCAACACTCCTTTAAGTATCTGCAGAGCAAAAACTAGCTAAGTTTAGAGTTTCCAAAGGCTCTTTTGCATATAGGGTAAGTAAAATGGCCATTTATTAAGTTTCCACTAAATGCCAGATGATGGGCTAGATCTTCTACTAATTCACTGCAACCCTAAAATTATCCAACAAGGTATGATGCACTTTTACATATAAAGAGTATCGGAGATGTGAAGCAATTTGTCCAAGTTCATATAGCCTGTCAAAAAGCAGAGCCAAGATGATGAACTCAGGTATACTTTGTATCAAAGCCCACTACCCTATTTTGTCATAAAATGTAAATGATATAAAACGTCCACCAAGAAGGTAAAGGATGTACCATTCACACAGATAAAATGTAATGAAGCAAAATATAATAGCTATTGTCAGAAAACTTATAGGGCACGTTTCCTTGCGTAAATACTTAATGAAGGGAGACTGGGTGGCCCAGTCGGTTAAGTGTCCGACTTCAGCTCAGGTCATGACTTCGCTGTTCGTGAGTCTGAGCCCTGCATTGGGCTTGCTGTTGTCAGCTCAGAGCCTGCTTCAGATACTCTGTCCCCATCTCTCTCTGCCCCTCCCCTTCCCGTGCTCTCTCTCAAAAATAAACATTAAAAAAATCTTTAATTAAATTGTATTTTATTATTTTTTAATGTTTATTTTTAAATTTTCATTTATTTATTTTGAGAGAGAAAAAACATGAGCAGGGAAGGGGTAGAGAGGGAAGAGAGAATCTCAAGCAGGCTCTGCACTGTCAGCACAGAACCTGACAAAGGGCTTGATCCCATGAGTGTGAGATCATGACCTGAGCTGAAATCAACAGTCAGATGCTCAACTGACTCACCCAGGCGCCCCAAATGTTTATTTATTTTGAAAGAGAGAGAGAGAGTGAACAGGGAGGAGGGGCAGAGAGAGAGAGGGGAGAGAGAATCCCAAGCAGGCTCTGCACTGCCAGCACAGAGCCTAATTCAGGGCTCAATCTCATAGACCTTGAGATCATGACCTGAGTTATAAGAGTCAGATGCTTAACCGACTGAGCCACCCAGGCACCTCTCCTTAATGAAATTTTAAAAATCACTTCTAGGCTATCAGGGTGCTTGAGTGGCTCAGTTGGTTAAGCGTCTGACTCTTGGTTTCGGCTCAGGTCATGATCTCACAGTTGTGAGCTGGAGCCCCATGTCAGGCTCTGTGCTGGGCGTGGAGCCTGCTTAAGATTCTCTCTATCTCTCTGACTGTCCCCACTCCCCACCTCTCAAAAGAAAAAAATCACTTCTAGGATATTTATTTTTACAAAATTCTGCAATCTTTATTTTTAATTTTTTAGTATTCACAGATAATATGGTCTAAGAATTTAAACCACAAATACCAATTCAATAAATCCTAGAAAAGCTCTTCTTTTCTCTCAAGCATTTACCTTGAGTAAATAACAACCTGATTAAGATAAAACAGGTTGGATTAAACAGCAGTAATACATTTTTTTAAATTTTTTTTTAACGTTTATTTATTTTTGGGACAGAGAGAGACAGAGCATGAACAGGGGAGGGGCAGAGAGAGAGGGAGACACAGAATCGGAAGCAGGCTCCAGGCCCTGAGCCATCAGCCCAGAGCCCGACGCGGGGCTCGAACTCACGGACCGCAAGATCGTGACCTGAGCTGAAGTCGGATGCTTAACCAACTGAGCCACCCAGGCGCCCCAGCAGTAATACATTTTAAAAAGGGCAATACACTCAATATAAATATGCTTATTTATACAGGGGCACCTGGGTGGCTCAGTCAGCTGAGCATCCAACTTTGGCTCAGGTCAGGATCTTGTGGTTTGTGAGTTCAAACCCCACATTGGTCTTGCTGCTGTCAGACTGTCAGTGCAGAGCCTGTTTCGGAGCCTCTGTACCCCGCTCTCCACCCCTCCCCTACTTGCATTCTCCCCAAAGTAAATATTAAAAAAATATGCTTATTAATACATTTTATTTTTGAGAGAGAGAGAGCATGAGCAGGGGAGATGAGCAGAGGGAGAGAGAGACAATGTTATGAAAATTTTTATTTAAAAATGTATTTAGAAAATACTTCATAAATAATTTATTTTTATTGATTTGTATTGAAAAAAGTATAACGGATAGGTGCCTGGGTAGGTCAGTTGGGTAAGCATCCAAACTTGATTTTGGCTCAGTTCATGATCTCAGGTTTGTGAGAATGAGCCCTGCATTGGGCTCCACGCTGACAGAGCCTACTTGGGACTCTCTCTTTCGCTCTCTTTCTGCTCCTACCTGCTTGCATGTGTGTACTCTCTCTCAAAATAAATGAACATTAAAAAAATAAAATAGTATACAGGTAAGAAAAATGATTAGAAAACAAACATACATAATTTAGAGGGAATTGTCCATCAAAAATAAACAGTTTCAGGGCACCTGGTTGGCTCAGTTGGTTAAGCATCTGACTCTTGATTTTGGTTCAGGTCATGATTCACAATTCCTGAGACTGACCCCACATTGGGCTCTGCACTGACACTATGGAGCCTGCTTGGTATTCTCTCCCCTATCTCTCTGCCTCTCCCCAGCTCTCTCTCTCTCTCAAGATAAATAAACATTAAAAAATAAACACTTTCAATATTGATCTTTGAAGAATATTTTCTCCATTTTCTTCAATAAAGATTTAAAAATAAAATAACACTGGTCAATTTGGCTATTACTGAGAAGACAAAAAATAACAAGTATTGGTGAGGATGTGAAGAAAAGGGAACACTCATACACTTTTGGTAGGAATGTAAATTGGTACAGCCACTATGGAAAACTCTATGGAGGTTCCTCAAAAAATTAAAAATAGAACTACCATATGATCCAGCAATTCCACTTCACTCTTGGGTATTTATCCCAAGAAAATGGTAACACTGATTCAAAGAGATATATGTACCCCTATTTTCATTGTAGCATTATTTACAATAGCTAAGATAAGGAAGCAAACTAATAGCAAACTATTGATGGATGAGTGGATAAGGATTTTGTATATATACAATGAAATATTATTCAGCCATAATAAAGAATGAAATCTTGCCATTTGCAACAACATGGAGAGACCTAGAGGGCATTATGTTAAGTGAAATAAGTCAGAGAGAAAAAGATAAATACTGTATGATTTCTCTTATATGTAGAATCTAAAAAAGCAAACAAACAGGGGTGTCTGGGTGGCCCAGTCAGTTGAGTGTCCGACTTGGTATCAGCTAGGGTCATGATCTCATGGTTCATGGGTTCAAGTCCTGCATTTAGCTATACACTGAGAGCACCAAGCCTATTTGGGATTCTGTCTCTCCCTCTCTGTGCCCCTCTCACACACGCATATGCTCTCTCTCTCTCAAAATAAATAAATAAACTTAAAATAAAAACTAAAAACAGAAGCAAACAAACAAAACAGAAACAGACTCACAGATATAGGAAACAAACTGTTGGTTACCAGAGCAGGGAAAAGTTGGGAACACAAGCAAAATAAGTGAAGGGGATTTTGAAGTACAAACTCCCAATTATAAAATCAGTAAGTCATGGGGATATAGTGTATAGCATAGGAAATACAGTCAATAATATTGTAACATCTTTGCATGGTGACAGATAGCAACTAGACTTACCATGGAGCTCATTTAATCATGTATAGAAATGTCAAATCACTTTTCTTTATGGTTTTCTGTATTTTTAAAAATTAATGAATATTGTCATGTTATAAACTTTTTTAAAAAACAAAGTTCTAAGGAATACAAAAACATGAATTCAAAAAGATATATGTGCCCCTATGTCCCTATGTTTATTTCAGCATTATTTACAATAGCCAAGATATGGAAGCAACCCAAGTACCCACTGATAGATGAATGCATAAGGAGGTGGTGTGTGTGTGTGTGTGTGTGTGTGTGTGTGTGTGTACATGCAATGGAATATTGCTAAGCCATAAAAAAGAATGAAATCTTGCCATTTGCAACAACATGGATGGATCTACAGGGTATAATGCTAAGTGAAATAAATCAGTCAGAGAAAGACAAATACCGTATGATTTCACTCATACGTGAAATTTAAGAAACAAAATTAACAACAACAAAAAAAAAGAGAGACAAACACTCTTAAACAGAGAACAAACTGGTGGTTACCAGAGGGGAGGTGATTGGCAGGGGGAGGGAGGGATAAGTGAAATAGATAATGGGGATTAGAAGTACACTCAGCATGAAAAGAACTGAGTAACATATAGAATTGGTCAATCACTGTATTGTACACCTGAAAATAACGTAATGCTGTATGTTAATTATACTGGATTTTTTTTAGAGTCCTAATATGGACAATGCAGTAAAATTAAAAAAAATTATGGAATAATACTAAATGAAAAAAACTATATTCAAAATATATAGGTGTATATACATGAAAAGAGGCTGAAATAAAAAGGGAAAATAACAGGATTTTCTTTGGATGGAAGGATTAAAAGCAATGCTTTTCTTTTCATTACTCCAAATTTTTCTATGAAGAAGATACTACTTTAAAAAATGTAGAAAAATATACTGCAGGATATACTACATACAAATGTTTATATTTATGGCATACAACATCAGTGGGATGAATGGAAGCAAAGATCATAATCTCTTTCAATAAACTCTTTCAATATCTAAATGAACTTTCAGTTCTTGGTGATGATTCTCTCAGTTAAGATTTTTTGAACAGTACATGACATTTCTTCAGATTTTAGAGGGTGGGGAAGGAAAGTGTGGACTAAGCAGTAGGTAACAATTACATACTTAAAATAGGATGTTTTAAGAACTTTTTCTAAAATTTCCTTCTACTCTGCATTTCTTTTCTTTTCAAAAGTTAATTTAAACAATCTCATGTGAAAGACTACTAATCTTTTCTCTTTTTTACCCAACTTTTAGCTGGGAATGGGAAGCTAAAGTAACATTTCAAATACTATTAAAAAAACCAGTGATATCTAAGGACAGGGAAAATGGATCTAAAAAGGCTGAGAAATGAGTAAACCCATAAGAAAACAGCAAGACATTTTAATATATACAATTTAGAGGAGACATTTCAGGTAAAAGTATATTACCGGAACTTGAATTTTAAAAGGAAGTTTTCACTCTGGTATATTATCATTTCAAAATCTGATCTAAAATGTTTCACATCATGTTGAAAATTTTCTCTCAGCATATAATTCAGATTTCACTGAATTTCACTGCAGCTGAAGAAAATGAACACTAAAATGAGAAAAAATATCTGTGTATATTCATTATTTAAAATAAATTCCTTTTATCAAGTCTGTATTTCTTACCAATTTTATAAACATTACTTTTGTTTTGCACTTCACATTTTTGAACAATTTTTAACACATCTAATTTGATACTCACAATAGAATTATTTCTGTTTATAGATGGCACAAGTAAATGTACATGGTTTGTCCAAGGTGAAATGCTCATGAAGCGATAGGCCTAATTCTCAATTCTCCCAATAGTCACTATCCCTACCCTCTGTCTCTTGTCTTAAGTATTCTGAATTCCACCAAAGCTTCACTTTGCAAACTGATACTTTTGTGTCAGTTTCTTAACTAGTGACAATCTAATCATTTTTGTGTTTGAGGTAGAAAATAAAAAACTGTTATAATAGAATAATTTTAGGTCAAGCTGTGACCCATTAGGGCAGGCATCATGGCAATTATTTCAGTACTGGCATGAAGTGTGTGGGTACCTGCCTCATTTTTCTGCTGACAGTGCTCTAAATGAGGCTTCAGTTCTTTGAGAATTCTTTCTATTTAAGATTTTAAACTATTTTCCCCTTTTTCTCAAATGTGGTATGATAACCAATCTTATGTGGAAAGGAAAGTACTGGGGGAGGGATCTCTTTAAAAGACTTCAAATATAACTATCTAACCCCATCACAACTGTAAATAAGTAAAATAGATATAAAGGATTAAATAAATCACTCCAAATAGAGCTTGTTAAAAGAAATTTATATTTTTTTCACCTCTAATGTTAGTACCACTTTAAATATAAGTAGCCAATACCAAGAAGCACTTTCCACTTACTTCATAGTACCACCCCCTTTGTGTTAAGAAGGGAAAAAAGCTATTTGTGACAGTTTATTTTTAGATATTGATCATCTCCTCTTGTTGCAATGGGAATAAAAATAATTAAAGTTGAGTGAAAAATAATTTGAAGTACAGCATATTTCAAAGTATAACTATCATCATAACTGTTCAGATGAGATTTCTTGAAAGCCTGGCAATAAATGCATGCCCTAGATATATATATTCTTTTAAATCTACACTTTGCTTATTCAAATTGGCCTCTTTTACTGGTAGCTTAAGTTTAATACCTATCTTCAGATACTGCATACAATTCCAAGTGAATGCAGTGATTAGTGTGTATACAATGGCTGAATGAGACCATTGATGGACACTGACTGTAAACTATGTCATTTAAAATATAAGTATTTGTCTATGTTGTGCTCTTTTATCAAACAAAGCAGTATTACTTTATATAACATTTTTTTTCTTCTGACAACTTGAATTCATTTTAGAAAATTTGGAAAATACAGAAAAGTAGAGTCAAAATGAAATAAAACCACTTATAGTTTCATTATCAAGAAACAAACACTTAGCTATTTTATTTCATTATTTTATCAACCTCATTCCTATTGCTATGAGAGGTTGTAACAGACTAGAGCCCAGAAAAACTTGGTACCAAAGATATGACATCACCTAACAGTAGAAAAATAATAGATTATTTTAAGAGATGATTTACAAACACTAATATATCATGCTTGTAACTGTTTCCTCAAAAGATATTTTTTGTTAGCATTCTATATTTGCATAGTGTTTCAGAAGTCTTGTTCGCTCTCATTCTACCTTGGAAAGTAGTTATGAGGATCAATACTCTTATTTTAACTCAGTGAATAAACTAAGATGTAAAGTGATGGGTATCTTTAGATATCTCTGGGGTTCTTTTTTAAAAATATTTTTTAAGTTTATTTTTATTTTTTTAATGTTTATTTTATTTTTGAGAGAGAGAGAGGGAGCAAGCGAGCAGGGGAGGGACAGAGAGAGGGAGACAAAGAATCCAAAGCAGGCTCCAGGCTCTGAGCTGTCAGCACATAACCCAATGTGGGCTTGAACTCATGAACTCCAAGATCATAACCTGAGCTAAAGTCAGATGCTTTAACCACCTGAGCCACCCCAGGCGCCCCTAAGTTTATTTATTTTGAGAGAGAGATAGCACAAGCAAGGGAGGGGCAGAGAGGAGAGAGAGGGAGGGAGAGAATCCCTAGCAGGCTCTGCACTGTCAGTGCACAGAGCCGGTTGCAGGGCTGGATCTCAGAACAGTCAGATCATGACCTGAGCCAAAAGCAAGAGTTGGACACTTAAGTGACTGAGCCACCCAGGCACCCCTCTCTGGGGTTCTTTACATAACTAGCAGAGAAAGAATGACAGCTTTTACACAGGAGATGAAATAAAATGAGTACCAATTCAAGGATCTAATACCAAATTTTTCTTGGAAGAGTACAAATGAGCATGTGCTAACCAGAGGGGATAACTGGATCTCAGGTCAATTTATTTTACCAAGTATGTAATGCGCACCTACTATATATGAAAATCAGCAAGACACCATTCTTGTCTTTAAGAAGTTCATAATCTAATGGAAGTCAGATAATTATTATTCAAAGCAGAATATAACTTTCATAGGTAAGATGTGAAATGGTATGTAAAGTAGTATTTAGTATTATGCCATAGTTTTTAAAATTTTATTGCGTTGTTCATATTAGGACTTTTAAAAAATCCAGTATAATTAACATACAGCATTATGTTATTTTCAGGTGTACAATACAGTGATTGACCAATTCTATATGTTACTCAGTTCTTTTCATGCTAAGTGTACTTCTAATCCCCATTATCTATTTCACCCATCCTCCCCTCTCCCTGCCAGTCACCTCCCCTCTGGTAACCACCAGTTTGTTCTCTGTTTAAGAGTGTTTGTCTCCTTTTTTTTTCTTGTTGTTAATTTTGTTTCTTAAATTTCACATATGAGTGAAATCATACGGTATTTGTCTTTCTCTGACTGATTTATTTCACTTAGCATTATACCCTCCAGATCCATCCATTTGTTGCAAATGGCAAGATTTCATTCTTTTTTTATGGCTTAGCAATATTCCATTGCATGTATACACACACACACACACAACATACAACAAAGAATTATAGCTAATGAGTCATCAAACAGGACAAAATGGAATCATAAAAAATAATTAATGAAAACATATACAGAAAAGAAAAAGAATAAAGAACATATGGTAAACATAGAAGACAAACAGCAAGGTGGCAGTTACGATCCCAACCATATCAATAGTTACATTAAATAAAAATGGTCAAGTAGGAAGAAGGTACAAAGAGCTGTGGGATATAGTGAAAGTTTCATGAATGAGGCACTTCCTAGAGGCCTTAAAGAATAGAACATGATTTTACCAGGCTGAGATAAAGATATATAGGATATGTTCTGAGGAGACCACACACCATAAAAAGATGAGACACAAAATCTATTTTACTAACAGTAAGTCATCCACATGAAGTAGACTACAATTAAGATATATGGTAGTACTGGAAGGTAAAACTGAAATTATGGTAGTACCATACTTGGAATGCCCTTGAATTCCAAAGAAAGGAGTTTGTAATCAATTTGGAAACTAGAGGAAAATTGCTAAAAGTGACAAAATTAAAGCTGGGCTTTGGGATGACTAGTCTGAAAGTGATCGATTCTATACTTATAAGTAAATTACATCAGGATGTCAGGAAGATGTATTTTATGAAGAGAAATTGGTATCTTAACATTTCCCTTAAGATACAACAGAAAAGATGTAGTTAAAGTAGATGAATTAAGTAATCTGGTCAGGTACAAGTTGGGAAGGAGTGGGCAAGGCAAGAACCAAAACTACCTATGTATAGAGGTTTTTGTTCAGAAGCATCTTAAAGGTGATGAGTGGAACAGGACATGTGATAGGAAAATGAGAGTGAGGTAGAAGGAACTGTGGCAAAAGAGCTACTGAACTTTAAAAAATAGAAACAGGTAATGTTAGAACAAAATGTCCTAAGAACGGCAAGGCATCCTCTTTAAACCAGAGTGTACAGTGGGTGGAAAGTACAGAAGGTCCTTCTACATCTGACTATATTTGGAATATTTCAATTATTTGGAGTGTTTTCAATAATTCTGTATTTGGGCAAGACAGAATGTACATCAAGTTCAACTTCTGAAAGCACGTCTCTATACTCTACCATGTTTCCTGACCTATAAACAGCAAAACTTAAACCCATTAGTGTCTTAAAGTAAATTCCTAAGGAGAATGTTGAGCCACATAGTACATCTGTTAAAGGTTGCGTTGACAGCACAAATAAGCCTTTGAGGGTAATATCAGAATGGCATATGTTTGTTATGAAGTAGTTGTCAATAGCAGGTATTCATACATTCTGGAACAAAAGCTGAATCACTTGTTATTTAGATGGTATGTTCTTAAAAATAGCAGAATAGGTGGGAGTTAGTCATATCTGACAGAAATCGCACTTCCACCACTGGACAATTTCTCTACAGGAAATCTTAATTCACTGAAAATCATTTCAGCCATTCTACTCAATGTAACATCTGAAGGTTAGAATGACAAAGGTATGTTTTGGAACCTGTGAGTTCTAAACATAGAAAACTCTCCATATATGATCTCACTGTACACTTAAAGGTAATTTTTTTCAAGATCACTTTGTTGATCCCTTTTTGATGTGAGAAAACATTATGCATTAATTAAGGGAAAATGAATACACCTGAGTACTCTTCCTCAAGATTTTCAAGAAAACATCATAATTGTCATTTAGATTTGCAGTCTTCATTTTTTTTTTTATTTTTTTTAAATTTTTTTTTCAACGTTTTTTATTTATTTTTGGGACAGAGAGAGACAGAGCATGAACGGGGGAGGGGCAGAGAGAGAGGGAGACACAGAATCGGAAGCAGGCTCCAGGCTCTGAGCCATCAGCCCAGAGACCGACGCGGGGCTCGAACTCACGGACCGCGAGATCGTGACCTGGCTGAAGTCGGACGCTTAACCGACTGCGCCACCCAGGCGCCCCTGCAGTCTTCGTTTTTAAGGCAACAGAGAGTCAGCCAATTACTCAAAAGTAAACTTTTAAATAGGCTATCCAGGTCCAGATGTTTGGAGGAGACACAAGAACTGAAAAATACCCACTTTCTGTCATAATTATGCTTGGAAATGAAGTTACTTGGCAAGATGATATGAGATGGATGGCATTCTCATAGAATTGACAATAGGAGTTTCTCATGTATAAAAACTTGAAAAATAAACTTAATTCTCACATTCAACTTCACCATCTGTTCATTGTTTTGGGTCTCATGTATAAATAAAAAGCTTAAATAACACACATAATACAGTTATCACAGATCTTCTCATGTAGCAGTTAATAATTCTTATATTATTATTATTGTTTAATATAGATTGCTAATGAGCACTATCTATATTAAAAGGCTATGAAGAGTACTATAAAAATACTGTGTAATATGCATCTCTAAATCAGAGAGAATTTCTCTCTCATAGTAAAAGAAAGAAACTAACACACTGTTGTCCATATCTCAAATCTTTGGTTAAGTTTAATGCCTTTAAAAGAAATCGAGTTTTAAAAAATACATTTTAAAAAAATGTCATGGGTAAGAATAATAACCCATAGGTTATATTATTGCTTTTTTACCCCTGGGATCATAATGCTGCTGGTCCGCAGACCACACTGGACTAACAATGCCCTAGAACACTTGTCAGCAAAAGATGGCCCAAGGGGCAAATTCAATCTGCAGCTTTTTTTTTTTTTTTTTTTTTTTTTGCAAAACAAGTTTTATAGGCACATAGCCACACCCATTCATTTACACATTGTCTAACGCTGCTTTTACACTAAAACAGCAGAGTTGAGTAGTTTCAAAAGGCCCTTATTGCCTACACTACACAGCCTACAAAACCTTAAATACTTAATATCTATCTTCTACAAAATGTTTGCTGAGTCTTGTCCTAAAATGCCACTCTTCTCCCCATCATCCAGTTGAGACCTTGTAAATTCAGAAATTACATTTACTGATATCAAATATAAAGACATGCAGTGAGACTGTTAGGGTATCTCAAAGCTCATAAAAATATTCACTCTCTCCATGCATGTCTCTGAGTAACAAAGGGTTGTTGACTTTATCAATGCCATGATATAACATTGATGAATGTCTGATGTGTTCCACAATTAAAAGTCACAAAGTTACCCTCCTTCCTATAATTATCCCTGGTAATAAAAGACAGGGAGTAGAATAAAAAATTAAATCATCAGTTTTCCCCCAAATCTCCTGTATCATCTTATTTTATTGTCTGCTTTCTTTCTGAAACACTGGGTAGGTTAACAGATACCAGCACCCAAGAAAGCAGCGTCAGCAAGAGGCTGCCATCAGGGCTTACACAGAATGGTGGCTGCAGGCTTCAGACTTCTCAGATGTGTTTCATTATTAGATTTAATTAAATTTTATAAACTATGTACTAGTCAATTCATCACTCTATGATTTCTCCATATCTCATGCCTGGCTTGATTTATATTAGTGGCAGTACTCCTAAAGGCATTTGATTTGGGGATCCCTGGTTTGGATAATATTCAAAGTAAAAATAAAATCAGGTCACATAAAGGGATCACTGTTAAAAGCTATTATGAGTATTTTTTTCATATGTGCAACATATAAATGAAACTAATAATTGTACTAATAAAGAACAGGGTCTTAGAGCAAAAGTCTTAGACTGTTATCTAAATGGGGAAATTTAATTTTGTGAAAGGCAGTACAGTCCTCCCCACTAAAATGTGAGATTACCAGACTTATGATCTTATAATGATTTCTCTAGAAGTTCAGTATACTTTTACATTTTTACATCTTCTGGTAAATAAAATGCTTGTTTATTGGGATATATGAATAGTTTCCCAAACCACATATTTGGTTTATTTAGAACCATTTGTCTTTAAGTAGAAACTCCCAAACCAGTATCTTACAAACTCTTGGTTAAAAGGAATACTATTCATTGTTTGAATATGAAACAGATAATAAATTAAGAGAAGGAAAGGTTGCCAGCTAATACCTGTTGCACAATTGTTGTTAATTCCAAGCAGAGCTGTATGACATTATTCCTTGTAACTGAATAGTCTGTGACAGCAGCAAATGGTGACCTATAAAGGGAAAAGGAAAAAAAAATAGTGATTAATAGGAACAGATTTTGAAAAGTCCTAAAATGCAATGCCTAAAGTTAAGATCTTGAATAATAGGAAATGAGTTGTTCTGAAGTTTACGTAGTGAAAAACAATATTCAAGACATATTTAAGAAAAAAAATTGAGGAAATGGCTTAGAACAATTAAATTCAAGAAACATAATGTTTGCTTTCCATCAAATTTCTTTTTTTAGTTCTTAATATTTATTGGTTCTTCGGTATATCGAAGGTCTCTACACTACCTCTACAATAAAACACCAAATAAAGGAGTACTTTAGGCAAAGACAACATTTTAGTTTACTTTCAAATGAAGATTTTCAATACATTACCTTCTTGAAATACTCACGATTCAGGGCTAACACTGACAGCCAGCACTGAAGACCTATGTGCCAGTTACTGTTCTGAATGCTTTACATGTACTAAGTTATTTTCACAAAAACTCTTACATCAATAGGCACTATTATTATTCCCATTTTACAGATGAGAACGCTGACAAAAAGGGTAACAACTAGTAAGTTGTAGGACTGCTACACATGGGTTCATATAAGAGAGAAGTCCTTTATTGGTTATTTTTAAGCTTATATTTCACTCATGTATTTTTGATATTGGCCATTCTATTAGCTATGTAATTATTTTCCCAAGACATTTTTTTCTGGTTTTATTTTAATCACCCACTCATCATGACAAGTGCACTCCTTAATCCTCCCACCCACCTCCCCTTTGGTAACCATCAGTTTGTTCTCTATAGTGAAGAGTCTGCTGGGGGTACCTGGGTGGCTCAGTCAGTTAAGCTACCGACTTTGGCTCAGGTGATGATCTTGCAGTAAGTTCGAGCCCAGCATCAGGCTTTGTGCTGACAGCTCAGAGCCTGGAGCCCGCTTCAGATTCTGTGTGCGTGTGTGTCTCTCTCTCTGCCCCTCCCCATCCCCCGCTCATCCTCTGTCTCTCCCTCTCTTTCTCTCTCCTCTCTCTCTCAAAAATAAACATTAAAAAAATATTTAAAAAGAGTCCTTTTCTTGCTTTGTCTTTTTTTCCCCTTTGCTCATTTCTTTTTGACTCTTAAATTTCATACAAGTGAAATCATATGGTATTTGTCTTTCTCTGATTGACTTATTTCACTTAGCATTATATCCTCCAGGTTTATTCATGTTGTTGCAAATGACAAAATTTCATTCTTTTTTATGGCTGAATAATATCCCATTGTGTATATATACCACTTCTTTATGCATTAGATAAATGGATAAATTTATCCATGAATGGATAAATCCATGAACACTTGGGTTGCTTCCATGTTTTAGCTATTGTAAATAATGCTGCAATAAACATAGGGGTGCCTTTATCTTTATGAATTAGTGTTTTCATATTCTTTGTGTAAATACTCAGTAGTGGAATTACTGGATCCTATGGTAATTGTATTTTTAATTTTTTGAGAAACCTCTATACTGTTTTCCACTGTGGCTGCACCAGTTTGCATTCCCACCAAGGGTGTGGGAGTGTTCCTTTTTTCCCACATCCTCACCAACACCTTTTGTTTCTTCTGTTGTTGATCTTAGCCATTCTGAGAGATGTAAGGTGATATCTCATTGTAATTTTGATTTGCATTTCCTTGATGGTAAGTGATGATGAGCATTTTTCATGTGATCATTGGCCATCTGGACATCTTTGGAAAAATGTCTGTTCATGTCTTCTCATTTTTTTTAATTGTTTTTTTTTTTTGGTGTTGAGTTTTATAAGTTCTTTATATATTTTGGATACTAACCTTTTGTTGGATATGTCATTGGCAAATATCTTCTCCCATTCAGTAGGTTGCCTTTTAGTTTTGTTGTTTCCTTCACTGTGTAGAAGCCTTTTATTTTGATGTAGTCCCAATAGTTCATTTTTGCTTTTTTTCCCCTTACCTCAGGGGGCATAGCTAGAAAGAACTTGCTATGGCCAATGTCACAGAAATTAGTGCCTCTGCTCTTTTCTAGGATTTTTATGGTTTAAGGTCTTACATTCAGGTCTTTAATCCCCCAAGGTGTTTTTTTCTATATTTATTTAGAAATCTATTTACATTATATTTATATCTAATTTATATTTATATATTTATATCTAAGAGTTATCTGTATTTCCTGAATGGTTTCCTAATCGGCGATGCTGAACATCTTCATGTGCATATTTGTGCATATATATATGTATATATATACATATACATATACATATACATATACATATACATATATATATGTCACTCTTTAGTGAAATGTCTCCTTAAGCCCTTTGCCAATTTTCTATTTGGATTTTTGGTATTCTTACTATTGAGTTTAGAGTTCCTAACTCATTTTGTATACAAATTCTTTGTTGAATAGGTGACCTGTAATATTTCTTCTCAGTCCCTAGAATGAGCCATAGCTTATCTTTCCAACCCCTTAACAGGAACTTTAGCACACCAGGTTTTTAATTTGAGGTCAAACTTGATAATTTTTCTGGATTAGAACTTTAGGGCTATATCTGAGAAAATCTTCACCTGACCCAAAGTCATATTTTGCAACAAAATTTTTATAGTTATATGTTTTACCTTTAGCTCTGTAATTCATTTTAGTGTCAACTTTTATATAATGTGTGAGGTCTGGCTCGAGTTTCACTTTTTGCCCCGATGCCTATCCAAGTGTTCCAAAACCATTTACTGAAAGGCTATCCATTCTCCACAATCAAAAATCTAGGTGTTGATCCTGTCACCAATACCAATTTTGATTACAATGGTTATATAATACTTAAAATTGAGTAATTTATTTTTCAAAATTGATGATCTATTCTTGTTTCTTTGCTCTTTAATATAAATTTAGAATCATATAGCCTGTGGCTATTAAAAAACCCCTGTGGGAATTTCTATATGAATTTCCTTATATATGTAGGGAGTCTTGAGAATTGACATTTTTACTGAGACTTCCAACCTATGAATACAGTATACAGTATGTGTCTCATTTATGTCATTTGATTTTCCACATCAGTGTTTTATAGTTTTCACATACTGATCCCATAGATATTTTGCTAAATTTATATGTAGGCAACTCACTACTTTTGGAGCAACTGTAAATTGTACATTTTTAATTTTGGTTTCCAGTTATTCATTGTTAGTATGTAGGAATACAATTAACTTTTGTGTGTGGACTTTGTATCCTACAACCTTACTATTTACTTACTAGTTCTAACATGTTTTGTAGATAGCTTGGAATTTTCTACACAGGGATATATATGATCTGCAAATAGGGGAAGTTTCGCTTTTTCATTCCAATCTCTAGTCCTTTTATTTCTTTTCTTGCCTACTGCACTGGATGTGACTTCCAAAAGATTATTAAATAGGAGAGGTGAGAGCAGATAGCATTACCGTATTCCCAGTCTTAGGAGAAAACCATTCAGTTTCTTAAGGGAAGTAGAAGTTTAGCTGTTCCTTTTTATATATGCTTTATATCACGTTCAGGTATTACCAATCTGTTGCTACACTTCTGAGAAGTTTTCTAATGAATGGGTACAGGATACCCATTCATTACCAATTACCAAATTACCAATTACCATTACCAAATGCTCTTTATACATTAACGGTTACAATCATATGATTTTCATTCTTTAACCCACTTATGAGGTGGACTACACTGATATAATTTTAAATCCATTTATGTATTTATTTTTAGAGAGAGAATGAGCGAGGGAGGTAGAAGAGAGAGAATCTTAAGCAGGCTCTAATGCAGGACTCTACCCCACGACCCTTGGATCATGACCTGAGCCAAAATCAAGAGTCAGGTGTTTACCTGAGCCAACCAAGCATCCCCATAGTGATTTATTTTTAAGTGTTAAAGGAGCCTTGTATACCTGGAATAAATCCCACTTTGTCACAGTGTATAATTTTATTTATATATGGTTGGCTTTGGTTTACCAATATTTTGTGGAGGATTTTAACTTGTAGGTTAACAAGTTAACATGTAAATTCATGAGAAACGTTGGTCTGTAGTTTTCTTTTTTTTGTGGTCTTCATCGAGTATTGGGATCAGGATCATGATCATCTCATAAACTGAGATGGAAGATTACCTACTTATCCTTTTTCTGGAACAGACTGTGTAGAATTGGTGTTATTGCCTCTTTAAATATATAGAGTTCACCATGGAAATCATCTGGGCCTGGACCTTTTATACCCCACCACACAAGGTTTCTAAGTATAATTCAATGTCTTTAATACTTACAGGATTATTCAGAGTATCTATCTGATCTTAGGTAAGTTTTGATAGTTGGTGTTTTTCAAGGAATTGTAATTGGTCGATTTAATCTAAGCTGTCAAATTTATGTATAAAGAATTATTTGTAGTATTCCTTTATGATCCTTTTATTTTGACTGACTTCTCCATTGTGTTTCTGTTTTCAGTTTCAATGATTTTTGATCTTTTGTCATTATTACTCACCCTCTTCTGCTTGCTTTGGGCTTATTTTTTTTCTTATTTTTCCATTTTCTTTTATTTTATTGTAAGAATACTTAACACAAGATTACCCTCTTTACAAAACCTTAAATGTACAAGAAAATATTGTTAACTACAAGTACAATAAAAACTACGGGTTAACTACGGTGTAATATTTTATAGAAGACCTCTAGGACTTTTTCATCTTGCTTAACTGAAAATTTACACACAATGATTAGCAATTACTTTCCTATTCTCTTAAGATGGAAACTTAGCTGATTGATGAGATCTCTTTTCTGATATAAGCATTCAGTCCTATGCACATCTCTTTCATCACTGCTTTATCTGTGTGCCACAAAAATTATGATTTGTTCTCTTCTCATTGTTTAACATATTTTTTTTTACTTCCCTTGAGACTTCGTCTTTTATCCATGGATTACTTAGAAGTGTGTAGTTTGATTTCTAGTTTGATTCCATTGTAGTTATAGAATACACTCTAACTGGATTTTAATTCTCTTAAATTGTGTTTAAGTATGCTTTATGAGGCAGATATTGTCTATCTTGGAGAATATGCCAATGGGCACGTAAAAATAATTTGTATTCTGCTCTTGTTGGATTACTCTAAAGATGTCAATTATATAATGTTGTTTGGTGATGATATTCAGTTCTTCTAATTCTTACTGACTTTATGTCTGGTAGTTTTATTAATTTTGAGAGAGTGGATAGGAAGTATCCGATTATACCTGTGGATTTGCCTTTTTCTTCTTGTTCTATCAATTTTTACTTCATGTACTCTGAAACTCTGTTGTTTGGTACATACATCTTATCAGCAATTTCTGTTTCCTCTTTTTTCAAATGTCTATATGCTCATCTCTTCCATTTTGATATTAAAAATATGCATGTAATATTCACATAGTACACATCAATACTCTGCTTCTCTCATATGTTTGCTGCAAGTATTTATTTTTTCCAGTTTGTCATCTGTCTTATACTTTGACACATTTTTCAGTTTTATGTAGAAGTTAATTAGTATGTTCATTTGTATTTTATTCCATATTTAAAACACTTAAGTCTTTGTACATCTAGCAATTATTTTTTGTCTATATTTTCTATAATTTTCTTATGGATTTGTTTTCCACTTAAATAAATTATATACTTAAAATGCTTTAGTAAACAAAAGGTAGTGTTTTATTATTATTTTCCAAAGACTTTACCTAGTGTCCCAATACTATTTGTTAAATGAGTCTTTCTTTTGTCAGTGGTTTTAACATATTGTTTTCTAAGTGATTCTATATAGCACAGCCTAATATGGGCTGTCTTCCACTAATCTATATTCCAAAACTCAGTATATTTTTCATCATAATTTACTAAAACAGAAAGAGACATTAAGAATTCAATTGGAAAAAATGTATGTAATTTATTAATCTATGTTCTCAGTTAAAAACAAATTAACCTCTTTGTGAGGAACCAACTTTAAAAAATCTATTCTCGGGGCGCCTGGGTGGCGCAGTCGGTTAAGCGTCCGACTTCAGCCAGGTCACGATCTCGCGGTCCATGAGTTCGAGCCCCGCGTCGGGCTCTGGGCTGATGGCTCGGAGCCTGGAGCCTGTTTCCGATTCTGTGTCTCCCTCTCTCTCTGCCCCTCCCCCGTTCATGCTCTGTCTCTCTCTGTCCCAAAAATAAATAAAAAACGTTGAAAAAAAAAATAAAAAAAAAATCTATTCTCATGATAGTTTTCTAAAATGGATTGTAGAGATATTTATTGCATAGGTGTATCTAAATTTACTACAACTCATTAAACTGTACACCTAAAACAGGTGAATTTTACAGAACGTAAATTAGGTCTCATTAAAACCATTTTTTAAAAAATATGTAAAATATAACACTTCTAAGACAAAATCATTAAAAAATAACTAAAGGCCATTTTTACTGCACTGAAGCATACAAATTGGCATTTTAATTAAGAATTCAAAATGCTCTGGCATGAGTACAAAGAGTTTGGGTTCCTAGGTTTGAAAAGGTCAAAGTCTGTTAATAAAATTTTAAAACTTCATTCAAAAGTGATAAGATGAAATACAGCATGGTTTTTCCCATAAATGTGATCTTCAAAATATATAAAACGAAGAATCTATTTGATGGCAGAATGCCTGTAGCAAACTGAATTCTAAGGCGTTTTCCGCTTTCTTGACCATTCACATTTCATGTAACACAAGCTTCTTGCTCAAGATTAAATGTCAAAAAATCTGGGGGAAAAACTCTAAACATAAACCAAAGAAAACACTGATTTTCTCTTTTAGTGAATTCCCCTAAAGTTTTTATTTCAAAGGCAAATCATGTACAACCATACTAAAGAACTATTCTTATTGTGAAGATATTAATGTTTGGTATGATGATTTTTGGCTATACACATACATAAATAAATGAAGAATGACAGACAGGGTTCCAATCTTTGTGAGTTACCAAAGATGATTACTCCATCATGACTTAAAGATCATCTGAGATACAGAAACAGATCTTTGTAGAGTAAATGAGCATGATGAGTTCATAAACAAAACATAAAAAAAAAAGAGAGAAATTTATTCTTCAGTCTGGAAAAAAAAAAAAACAAGCTAGAGCTCAGCCTACTTAAAAAAAGAACATAGTGGGGCGCCTGGGTGGCTCAGTCGGTTAAGCGGCCGACTTCGGCTCAGGTCATGATCTCGCGGTCCGTGAGTTCGAGCCCCGCATCGGGCTCTGTGCTGACAGCTCAGAGCCTGGAGCCTGTTTCAGATTCTGTGTCTCCCTCTCTCTGACCCTCCCCCGTTCATGCTCTGTCTCTCTCTGTCTCAAAAATAAATAAACGTTAAAAAAAGAACATAGTGACTCCAAGTAAAGGAAATTAAATTCCTGGCAGGAAAGCTTCTTGAGGCCAGAAAGTTAAAAAGAAATTCTTGGCTCATTAATAAATGGCCACTACAGGAACTATCCTATTTAGAACTTAAAAGTTAAACAACTGTTCCTCTTAAATCATCATATAGATAATACAATGCTTATACCTCTTGCAAATGCAAACGTTGATGACCCTCTAAGACAGTATTCTTTATATGTTCTTTTCAAACAAAAGTATTACATTTATGGAAAAGTTATTAATGGTTCAGAAATGCTAAGCAAATTAGAAGCCAATAAGGAAAGTTAATAAGCTAAGAAGTTAAAAAGGACATCTGGAATGCCTTACTATTTCTCAGGCTGGCACTGCTGAGCCTGAGGGGCAGTCCGTGAACAGCAGCAGTGCTAACATTAGTGCTTCTCTCTGGAACAAGTACCAAGTGAGAGCAGTGAGCACAGGAGAGGAAAGAAGACCAAACAATGGGCCACAGTATGTGGTACTGTTTGTGGTAGTTCGGTTTTTATAATTTTTTTCCTGGTATAGAATTCATTTTTGTCCTATAGTTTCCCATCATGAAAGAAATCAGTTCAACTATTTTTTTAGATAAGGCTAAAGATTTCAAAGAAAATATTTTTTCCTTATCACCCTACTCTTACGCTTTAAACATTTAAAAGGTTTTCAATGATATAAAAAGATATCTCATTGATCACTTCAAAACAGAATGGTCTTGAAAGGTATTTTAGAAACATTAGAATTATATATTAATACTAAAAATGAGAGAAAATAATAAACTTTCAATATAAATAGCAAAATAAACTTTTTCTATAAATAATACTTAGAATACTGTTAATGATGTTACTGTACATCGTGATACATACAGTAATCCATAAACCCGCAAGTATAGATTGACTTGGCAAAGCCATATAAAACTGTAGGAAAGATGAGGTGTGAAGAACAGTGGGATTCAGGTTAAAAATAGACAAGTAAACCATGCATTGAAAATAAACAGTAAAGCTACCAAATGTGATTCATGTCTGAAGCTTTTCCTCTGGAAAAGCCTGATGCTTCATTCAAGTTAATATTTAAAATGGGAGAAAAAAAGCAATTTTGTCACCATTCGATTTTATATGATTTAACAAATGTAGGGGTGCGTGGGTGGTTCAGTAGGTTAAGTGTCAGACTTCGCCCCAGGTCATGATCTCATGGTTCTGAGCTCGAGTCCCACTTTGGGCTCTGTGCTGACAGCTCAGAGCCTGGAGCCTGCTTGGGATTCCGTGTGTGTGTGTGTGTGTGTGTGTGTGTGTGTCTGCCCCTCCCATACTTGTGCTCTGTCTCTCTCTCTCTCTCTCTCTCTCAAAAATAAAGAAACATTAAAGAAAAATTTTTAAGAAGAAATGTAAGGACCTGGTTTTTAAAAATGAATTTTATTTGAATGAAAGCTCCACTGAAATTGAAGTTTTTGTGAATTGCAAACATTTTTTCTGTAACTTTTAATTCTTAAACATTCAAAAGGTTTTCAACGATTTAAAAGATATCTCACTGAGGACTTCAAAGTAGAATGTGAACTACACTTTATACAAATAAAAATTCTATATAGTGATTTTTAAGTATCTAGGCAAAAAAAAGAGAAAAATTGCACTCTTGTTCAGCACTTGAAGAGCAACACCAAAATGAAAATAAATGTTTATTTATGCAGCATTTCTAAGAATAACTTCCTCAAAGTTTCTGAGAATTAGTCAACATTCGAAAGAAGATGTAGCATGACAAAGGAAAATCACAAATGAGAAACAAGAAGCACTTTGGTATCAGACAAAAATAGATTCAAATTTTAATTTTCATGCTAGATGAATGACTTTAGGCAAATTACTTACTGTTTCATATGTAAAATGGAGATAATGATACCTGCCTTATGAGAATTCAATGAGTTGATATATAGAAAGCATCTAGTTCAGTATCTACAAATATATTAAAGATTTTCACCTATTGTTTCTTTTCCTTTTTCCCCCTTAAAGTGATACAAAAAAAATTGTAATAAACCCATATCATATTGCTGTGCATGCAAGTTCTCCCCAAATGCAAAAAAATTTTTGATGAAAAAATATATATCACTGTTTCTTTAAATTAAAATAAATCTACATCAACAGATCAAAATATTAAGAATTTTTGGTCAACATCATTTCTATGGAATTTTATAATTAAATACCTAAGTTTTATGTTCTTCAAAAGCAAACAAAAATAAACAAGGCACAGTCTTACATTTTATAAAGAAAGCATAAAGAGATTAGTTTTGTTCTAGAACTTAAAAATATTAACTGAATTTATTTAGAGAAGAGGCAGGGAGTTAAATCATGATTCTATAAGTAATTAACAAATGTTGTTAGTGTTCATTCTTTGATATTATTTAGAAGAAAATAAGTTGGATATATTGCTCACATAGCTTTGGTGAACAAGGTCAATGAATTATAGAATATTAGTGCTTAGAAGAGAACTTCAAATTCTGCAGGTTTTACATCCTATTCTAGAAAGAAAATAAAAACAGAAGTTAATGTTCAAGATTACCCAGGACTAGAGGGAGAGCTGAAATTCAACTCTTTCTCAGCCTTCTACTCCTCTGCACTATTTCATGATACATTTTGGCTGGGACTCAAAATAATGGTAATTTAGAACACTGCTCTTGTGGCTATTCTAGCAATGATATGTGTTTTGTTTCCTGTGTAGCTTGTAGGACATAATGAAACAAGAGGACATGTGAAGTGTTGTCTTGTGTTCTTGTTGCTACCTAGAAAACATTTTTTTTCTTTGAAAGGAATAAAAATATAATTTAAATACAAACCCACTAATAATCTCTGACAAAAGTCTGGGTTACTTGTCAGGAAAACAAACAGCCTAAACATTTCACCTGGCATAGTTACAGATAAAGTTCTATTACATTTAAATTGATTTCAGGACCTTCTGAAATTTAGCCAAGGAACAGTTAAGATATTCATACAATCCATGGCAGAGGAGGAAGCAAAGTTAAGCTCCCAAATAAAGAAGTAACCATTCATCATTTACCTTTCCTCTTTCCTAGCACCACTAAGGGATTAAGAATTTATGAAAAGGGGAAGTTAATATTACACAAAACTATTCCAAACTACATACCATTTCAAAGAAAAATGTCTTCAAAGAGGAGATCTCACTTACTTTTTTTTAAAACAAAATTAACGTTTATTTATTTTTGAAAGAGAGAGAAATAGAATGTGAGTGAGCAAGGGGCAGAGACAGGGAGACAGAATCGGAAGCAGGCTGCAGGCTCTGAGCTGTCAGCACAGAGCCTGATGAGGGGCTCAAACTCAGGAACCTTGAGATCATGACTTGAGCTGAAGTCTGAAGCTTAAACAACTGACCCACCCAGGCGCCCCATAGAAGAGTTCTCACTTTTAACTCATAACCAACTCACGTATTCCAGTTTTCATGACTTCTAAATAAAACCACTAAACTGGACAACACATATATCCTGATTCCCTCATGCAGCACACACTTTCAGTCCTTACCCTACCTAATCACTTAGCAGCATTTGATCTTACAGACCTCTTCCTTTTCCCCATAAAACTCTTTACTTCCATCTTAAATGTTCTCACTACTCACACAAAAAAAGGTGATGGATGTATTAACTAATCCTACTGCAGTAATCATTTCACAATATATATGTGTATCAAATCACCATGTTGTACACCTTAAACTTACACAGTTATATGTCAATTACAGCTCAATAAAGTTGGAAAAAAAAACCAATACTGAAATCTCAAAAAAAAAACCCACAAAAATTTAAGAAAACCTCTTTGTTCCCTTGGCTTCCATGACCCCACTCTCGTTTAATTCTCTCCTACCTTTTCGGTTATGCCTTCTCATTTTTTTCCACAAGCAGCATTTCTACTCAACCTTTAGTTGTTGGTGGTTCACAAAGTTGAACCACCCTATCACTCCCTATCCCAGTTCTCTTCTTTTACTCAAAATATTTATTGAGCACCCACTACAGGCCAGGAACTCTTCTAGATAATTCTGACAGCAGTGAACAAATCAGATGAATATCCCTGCTCTCTTGAAGCATACATCATATAATCAGACAGAAACAATAATATATAAGTAAATTATATAGTCTTAGAAGGGTATAAGTGTTATGGAACACAAATGGAGCAGGATAAAAGGAATCCATTCTAAAAATCTCCTTAAACCACCATATTAATATATCCATGACTTTATCATCTCTATTTTAACTATTCCCAAATCTCTATTGATCATATATCTTTTCTGAGCAGCAATACTCTAAAGACCTTTGCACAATTTATCATGCCTGACACTCAATTCAACATTCATCTTCCACCATAACCTGTTCCTCCTACATTGATAATGGCATCAACATCAACTGGGCTAGCCAAGCCAGATACCTAGATGTCTCCCATAGTCTCTAGATCTTACCTGTCCAGGAGTCTTATTTGTCTGCATAAATATCTCTGACATTATTCCATCTTCACTGCTGTTCCTCTAATTAAAAACTTCAGTAAAGAGCAGGATCAACTCTGTAGTCAGATGCCTGGACTGAATCATGGTTCCACCACTTACTTGCCATTTGGTTTTGAATTTAACTTCTATAAGTGCTAGTTGTCCTATCTATGAAATGAAGACAACGCTCCTAGGATTGCTTTGATTAAATGAGTGTGGCTGGAGGTATTAGCATCAGAATCATCAACATGATTAACTGATGTAGCAGCAGCATGATTAATTCCTAAAATAGCCTCTTAAGTTAGTTTTCCTTCTTCCACCCTTACTCTTCTTTAATTTTTCCTAAAACTACAGTTCTAGTAATTATCAAAATCCACAGGTCTAAACACAATGACCCTAAACAGGTTCCCAAGGCCTTCAGCATAAGTCCAAGTGCCTTAGCATGGCAAAAAAATTTTTTTCTCCTTCTTTCCTCTTTAAAACTTAAGCTTGTTAAAGGATCATCATTATAGTCAAGCCAGCCTGGACCTGAACTTTTCTGTGAAAGATCTTCAAAATATAAACTTCAGTTTCCTTTTTCAATTTACAGTCTTAGCAGATGATTTTAAAGTTATCATAATATTGTCTTTTTTTCCTTCCAAGTACATATTTCATTTTTACGGTCAAAATGTTAAATGGTCTTTGATTTAATCAATCATCGTGGTATGATGGAATACAAAATAAGCATTGTGAAAACCTTTGCAGCAATGAAAGCCAAACAGATTATTTAAATTATTTCCTTCAGGCTTTTTATCATGTTTTCTCTTTCTATGAAACAAACACAAAACACCATTGATTGACTTCATGGATTTTTATGCATGCGTTTGTATGTGTTTTTTGTATGTGTGTATGCACTCATATGTGTTTGTAGCTTAACTGGCATTTACTAAAAGCATCTTCCTACATGATAAAAATAACGTTACCATAAAAAATTATGTAATACAATAAAATGTGAGAAACTATCGTAGTGTTTAAGAAGCTTTTTGTATGTTTTTATAAACAGCCATATCTGCCACAAAAAGTAACAACATTCTCTAATTATTCTTTTTATTAATATATTTCACAAGTACCAGTGTAAAAAATATATATAATGAAATTTACTAAATACAAATATTGAGACCGAGCAAATTCACAATTATAGAGCAGATGATAGTTTAAGAAGATATAACAAAAATTGAGTATGTGTTCTTTACACTTTCTAATTAGTGAGAAGCCTTCTGAAACAAATATATTACACTGCTTAAGGACTAAGCCATATGTTAAATATATTTTACCTACAGATCATTATGAAACTTGTAGAATTTATATATTTAAAATGTAACCAATTTAATCAGTTGATAAATGTAGTTTAGACAATGATGAGAATTAAATTTTAATCATGTCATAATGCAAAAGAAACACGCTGTCCACCAATTAATTGTCAAAAAGCTAATAACACAGAGCTTAGTATTAAGATCTGGATTTGTTATCATCATGCTGTATGTTATTATTAATATATATAAATTTAGATAATATAGAATAAAGTTAAATTATCTTAACTTTTACTTTAAAAATACAAATACTTTATTTATAAAATAAGGCCTCATACTTTTAAAAAGCCAAAATGTTATATATAATATATATCTTACTGACATTTACTCAAGAAAGAATTCTGGTAAAATTTTATATTGCTGGAGTTTCTTATGAGAGATAAAATGTATTTTAAAATTTGGTTATGTAACCATTATAACATAGTACATACCTCTTACACCAAAATTCTAAAAATGAAAATAAAGAGCTTAATTTTTTAAATTATAATTTGTTTTACCATTACAATGTTTAATCACATATTCAATTTTAATCTTTTTCATTTTATAACATGAAAACTTTTGTTATTTTATGTGTTCCAAGACAAATAAAAACTAAACTAGAAAAAAAATCTAAAACTATGTTTATGATATCTAAGATTGTGCAATGTGAGTAATAACAAAGAATGAATAAAGCAAGGGTAAGAAGACATGCAATGCAATCTATGAAAGTGTCAGTGTCTAATTACCTATTTAAAACAGCAAATAGAATCCTAATGGTCACTTCCTTAAATATGACCAATTAATTCAAAGAATAAAGAAAATTAGGAGACAAAACAGTTCTATAAATCTTGTTATGACAGGCGAAAATGACTTTGCTTATAAAGCAGTTAAGGTATTCTGAAAGTGTCAGGGACTAATTATTAATTGGCTACGTAGATATAAAACTTTACAAACAATTAATGTCTATTTGATGATACCCTTATATTGTGGTGAATCATAATTAGACACTCGTCACTTGATATTCCTCTACCTGTCCAATCCTTTCACAAGAATACATGAAATAATGTTATATTCAGGCTAGTACCTGAGGAGGATTACTTATGAAACATGTGGAAGATTTTACCTGTCCAACCAGGCAAGCAGACTCTTGGCTGCTCCTATCAGGTCCACAACTGAAGTCAAAAAGTCATTTGGCAACTTTCGGCTGGTTCTCCCATCATAATGGCCACTCCTTCTCCTCCCTGTTATAAAATTCTGTAGATTTTTGGCAGATGCATTCAACTTGTGAGAAAGGGTTTTTAGATTCTCTGTTTCCAAGCCATAATTCTGAATTATAAAAAGAGAGAAAACAAATAAACTTGAATTCAGTATTACATTCATTCACTAAAATATTTACTGAGTACATTACTATGTACAGGTAACAAAATTAGTATTTAGAATTACAAATGACTAAGATAGTATTCCTGGCCTAGCAGAACCCACAGTTAAGTGAGGATCTGGGGAAATGTCAGATAAACAAATCACAATAAAATGTGTTAGGTGCTAATAAGAACAAGCAAAGATGAGGGCATTATATCTTGGAATTCTGCCATGCAAGAAAGAAAGATCATTAAGACACATAAATGTTTTTCTTTTAAACGAAGTCCATTTAATTGTGAAATTCATTTTTATCAATAATTATCTTTAGTATCTATTCTATTAGCACATGCATAGTCATGAATGTAGATGCTATTAAAAATTCTGTAGTCTCAAAGTGAGTAAAGAAAGCACAACTCAACTATAAAATGAAAAAGCAAGAAATAAATCATATCCAATATAGCTTTATTCTGTGTCCTCTCCATGACTCACATAAAAAATTTCTTCTATAATATGGTACAAGAAAAAAATGATTCCTTAGTGAAACCAATAAACTTTCTCCTTTTTATAACAGAAATTATGAAACTAAACTTATTTTTATTTTTGTCATGGTTACATTAGCTCACAAATATGAAGCATATCTAAAGCAGTCATACTGATTTTTTGCTAAGTATGTTTTCTTACTTTCCTCGGTCTCACTTTGAATTTCTAGTAATATTTATTATTTCACCATAAATATTGCCTATATATTAATGTGGAAAGAAGTTATATGAATAAATATTTATAAATAAGCATTTTTTCTTTTTACTGCATTCAATAGGATATACTATAAGACCTCCACAAATAAACTTTAGGGAAAGATTTCATGAATTACAATTAATTTCTTTTTTACATTTTATTTATTTTTGATAGAGACAGAGCACAAGTGGGGGAGGGGCAGAGAGAGACAGAGACACAGAATCCGAAGCAGGCTCCAGGCTCCGAGCTGTCAGCACAGAGCCTGACACAGGGCTTGAACCCACAAACTGTGAGATCATGACCTGAGCCAAAGTTGGATGCTCAACCGACTGAGCCACCCAGGTGCCCCAGTTACAATTAAATTTTAAAACAGCTAATTGTGACTTGTAAAACATCTCCAAAAATAGCTTGTTAACCTGCCCAAAGGATGACCTTGATCAAACTATTCAGCAGCATGTACATTATTGTCACGTATAAATAAAAAATGTTATTTATTACCTTATAGAAAATCATAAGACCCAAAGAATTTTAGATAGCCTCTGAGGCCCAAATAAATTCTAAGTTTGACTTATGCTCCTTTTACAGTTGAGAACAATATGGCACAAAGAGATTCTCCCTTGTGTTTACAGAGCTTAGGGTAGACAGAGTTCAGAATGGAACTACAAGTCACCAGGCTATATGTGAGGGGATGCATAAGCAAAATGGGAGATAAAATACTAGGGGTATGAAAAAGGGAAGCAAATGGCAGAATAAATTTAGCTGTATTATTAAGTCAACAAGCACTGGGTACCTACTTGATATGAAATTTCGATTTATTTCTTCTATAGTAATTTAAGAAAAGAAACTTAGAGGAGAAAAAAGAGGTATCAGAGGAGTTTGCACACTTAAACATTAAATACCAAGTTATGTATGTTACCAGTGAAGATTTAATAGTGATACACGTCTGAATGTTCTTTGCTAAGAATTTAAGAACATTCCTTTTGGAGTCATGGGCTTGTTTTTTAAAAAAATAGTCTATTCAACATTCACCACTAAATATGAATTGCAATATTCTCTCAAGTAAAAAGGTTTTGTTTGCACAAATAAAACAACATTCTCTTCAGATTCTCTTGCATCTGAGTATGGATTATCTGTGAAGCATTTGGGAGATTTTGTCCAGTGTGTCAGTATATTAAGTAGGAAATCTTTTTATAAGGTTATTAAGGATATTCTCTAGTGGCTAGATAAGAACAACTTATAATTATATCGAATTATTTATTCACTTATTTGGCTTAAGACAACAGAAATTTATTTTCTTGAACTTTGGAGATCAGAAATCCAAAATCACTATCACTGGGCTGAAGTCACAATGTTGGCAGGTCCATGCTTCGTCCGGAGGCTCTAATCTTGTCTCTGACAGCATCTGGTAGTTGTTGTCATTCCTTGATTTGTGGCCATTATAACTCCTGTCTCTGCTCCTGAGATCACATGGCCACCTCTTCTGTGTGTGCCAAATCCCTCTGCCTCTCCCTCATTAGGACACTTGATTTTGGATTTAGAGCCCACAGGGATAATCACAAATAATCTCCCCTTGTAAAGATCTTTAATCACATCTGAATATGCACATTGCTCACTCTTTGGAGGAAGGATAAGGCCTTCTGCAAGTTGAAGGACATGTGCCGGTCCCCTTCAAAGCTCATTCCCAGCTGCCCTTTGGAGACTATATGAATTAAACTTAAATGATATATCTGAAGTGCTTTCCTGACGTATTTTTGGAAGTTTTCCCCTGTATTAAAGCATTTTCCTTGAAGTAGAAAAGTATTTTCATTTTTAATTTTTGTGTATTAATGATTTTCATGAAGAAATATTTGTTTACAAACACATTATGATAATTTTTTAGAGAAGCTCAATGATAGTAATAGTTCATTAGAGAGGAACCTAATCAGGCCCTGCCTGTGCTCCAGGGACTGTGGTAGGGGGTCTTCCAAGCTCTCAGTTCACCTCCCAATGGTCTAAGAGAGTCCAGACCTGGGAAGATGGCGGTGTAGGAAGACGCTGGACTCACCACGTCCTGCTGATCGCTTAGATTCCACCCACATCTGCCTAAATAACCCAGAAAAATGCCAGAAGACTAGCAAAATGCACCCTTGGGAGCCAAGCGTAGACAAGAGGCCCACGGAAGAGGGTAGGAAGGGCAGAGAGGCAGTGTGCACTACACAGACTGGCAGAGGCCAGCTGGGGTGGTGGAGGGGCAGCCCGCCCGGCAGGGCAGAGCCCCTGAAGTCTGGCTTGCAAAAGCAGAGGGGCTGGACTCCATGAGTTCCGACAGCCAGCAGGGCTTAACATCTGGAATGTTAAAAGTCAATAGCTCTGCTCTCAGAAAGCGGGAAAGGTGAGAGGATGCCAGGAGGGAGAGTGTTGAGCCCCAGAAGACAGAACTCAGCTCAGCAGGGGAACAAAGGAGCTGGCAAGCACCATGTCCCTCTCCCATTACCCAGCCAAAATTCCAAAGGCAACCAGTTCCCTTCACTGAACTTGCTTGCACTGTGCAAATGCCCAATGCTGTGCTTCTGTGGAGCCATCCCCCCGATGAGCCTGCCTCCCTCTCAGAGCTGCAGGGCCCCTCCCACAGGGGACCACCCTTGGCAAAGCAAGCTAAGCCAGCCCTGACCACCCCTGTGCACCTTGCCTATCCACTCCAGCTAATACACCATTGGCCAGATCTCATGGAAGCAGCACCACAAGCCTGGCAGTGAGCAAGCAGCCCAGAAAGGGGTCACACCACTCCACAGTGAGTCCTGCCCCTGGGAGAGGGGAAGATAAGGTACACACCAGTCTGACTGTGGCCGCAGCAGTGGGCTAGGGGCAGACACTGGGTCTGACTGCAGCCCCGCCCACCAACACAAGTTACTCCCAACAGCACAGGGGAAGTACCCTGCAGTTTGGAACTACCGCAGGGACTACCCAAAATGACTAAACAGAAGAATTCTCCTCAAAAGAAACTCCAGGAAGTAGCGACAGCTAATGAATTGATCAAAAACGACTTAAGCAATATAATGGAACAAGAATTTAGAATAATAGTCATAAAATTAATCACTGGGCTTGAAAAAAGCATAGAGGACAGCAGAGAATCTATTGCTACAGAGATCAAGGGACTAAGAAATACTTGTGAGGAGCTAAACAATGCTATAAATGAGGGGCAAAATAAAATGGAGGTGGCCATAGCACAGATTGAAGAGGCAGAAGAGAGAATAGGTGAATTAGAAGATAAAATTATGGAAAAAGAGGAAGCTGAGAAAAAGAGAGATAAAAAATCCAGGAGTATGAGGGGAGAATTAGAGAACTAAGTGATGCAATCAAATGGAACAATATCTGTATCATAGGAATTCCAGAAGAAGAAGAAGAGAGAAAGGGGCTGAAGGTGTACTTGAACAAATCATAGTTGACAACTTCCCTGATCTGGGGAAAGAAAAAGGCAATGAAATCCAAGAGGCACAGAGAACTCCCTTCAGACATAACTTGAATCGATCTTCTGCACGACACATCATAGTGAAACTGGCAAAATACAAGGATAAAGAGAGAATTCTGAAAGTAGCTAGGGGTAAACAGGCTCTAACTTACAAAGGTAGACACATAACAATAGTAGCAGACCTATTTACTGAAACTTGGAAGGCCAGAAAGGAATGGCAGGAAATCTTCAATGTGACGAACAGAAAAAAAAAGCAGCTGAGAATCCTTTATTCAGCAAGTCTGTCATTCAGAATAGAACGAGAGATAAAGGTTTTCCGAACGAACAAAAACTGAAGAAATTCATCGTCAGTAAACCATCCCTACAAAAGATCCTAAGGGGGATTCTGCGAGTGAAATGTTTCAAGGACCAGAAAGTACCAGAGACATCACCACAAGCATGAAACCTACAGACATCACAATGACTCTAAACCCATATCTTTCCGTAATAACACTGAATGTAAATGGACTAAATGCTCCAACCAAAAGACATAGGGTATCAGAATGGATAAAAAAAACAAGACCCATCTATTTGCTGTCTACAAGAGACTCATTTTAGACCTGAGGACACCTTCAGATTGAAAGTGAGGGGATGGAGAACTATCTATCATGCTACTGGAAGTCAAAAGGAAGCTGGAGTAGCCATACTTATATCAGACAAACTAGATTTTAAAGGCTGTAACAAGAGATGAAGAAGGGCATTATATAAGAATTACAGGGTCTATCCATCAGGAAGAGCTAACAATAATAAATGTCTATGCACTGAATATGGGAGCCCCCAAATATATAAAACAATTCATCACAAACATAAGCAACTTTATTGACAAGAATGTGGTAATTGCAGGGGACTTTAATACCCCACTTACAACAATGGATAGATCAGCTAGACACAGGATCAATAAAGAAATAAGGGCCCTGAATGATACATTGGATCAGATGGACTTGACAGATATATTTAGAACTGTGCATCCCAAAGCAACAGAATATACTTTCTTCTCAAGTGCACATGGAACATTCTCCAAGATAGATCACATACTGGGTCACAAAACAGCCCTTCATAAGTATACAAGAATTGAGATCATACAATGCATACTTTCAGACCACAATGTTATGAAGCTTGAAGTCAACCACAGGAAAAAGTCTGGAAAACCTCCAAAAGCATGGAGGTTAAAGAACACCCTACTAAAGAATGAATGGGTCAACCAGGTAATTAGAGAAGAATTTTAAAAATATATGGAAACAAACGAAAATGAAAATACAACAATCCAAATGCTTTGGGATGCAGCGAAGGCAGTCCTGAGAGGAAAATACATTGCAATCCAGGCCTATCTCAAGAAACAAGAAAAATCCCAAATACAAAATCTAACAGCACACCTAAAGGAACTAGAAGCAGAACAGCAAAGGCAGCCTAAACCCAGCAGAAGAAGAGAAATAATAAAGTTCAGAGCAGAAATAAACAATATAGAATCTAAAAAAAACTGTAGAGCAGATCAATGAAACAAAAAGTTGATTGTTTAAAAAATAAAATTGATAAACCTCTAGCCAGGCTTCTCAAAAAGAAAAGGGAGATGACCCAAATAGATAAAATCATGAATGAAAATGGAATTATTACAATAAATCCCTCAGAAATACAAGCAATTATCAGGGAATACTATGAAAAATTATATGCCAACAAACTGGATGACCTGGAAGAAATGGACAAATTCCTAAGCACCCACACTAGGAACTCAAACAGGAAGAAATAGAAAACTTGAACAGACCCATAACCAGCTGAGAAATTGAATCAGTTATCAAAAATCTCCCAACAAATAAGAGTCCAGGACCAGATAGCTTCCCAGGGGAATTCTACCAGACATTTAAAGCAGAGATAATACCCATCCTTCTCAAGCTGTTCCAAAAAATAGAAAGGGAAAGAAAACTTCCAGACTCATTCTATGAAGCCAGCATTACTTTGATTCCTAAACCAGACAGAGACCCAGCATAAAAGAGAACTATAGGCCAATATCCCTGATGAATATGGATGCAAAAATTCTCAATAACATAATAGCAAATCGAATTCAACAGCATATATAAAGAATTATTCACAATGATCAAGTGGGATTCATTCCTGGGCTGCAGGGCTGGTTCAACATTCACAAATCAGTCAATGTGATACATTACATTAATGAAAGAAAAGATAAGAACCATATGATCCTGTCAATCAATGCAGAAAAAGCATTTCACAAAATTCAGCATCCTTTCTTAATAAAAACCCTCAAGAAAGTTGGTATAGAAGTAACATACTTAAAGATCATAAAAACCATTTATGAAAAGCCCACAGCGAATATTATCCTCAATGGGGAAAAGCTGAGAGCTTTCCCCGAGATCAGGAACACGACAGGGATGTCCACTCTCACCGCTGTTGTTTAATGTAGTGTTGAAAGTTCTAGTATCAGCAATCAGACAACAAAAGGAAATCAAAGGCATCAAAATTGGCAATGATGAAGTCAAGCTTTCACTTTTTCAAGATGATATGATACTATACATGTAAAACCCGACAGACTCCACCAAAAGTCTGCTAGAACTGATACATCAATTTAGCAAAGTCACAGGATACAAAATTAACATACAGAAATCAGTTGCATTCTTATACACTAATAATGAAGCAACAGAAAGACAAATAAAGAAAATGATCTCATTCACAATTGCACCAAGAAGCATAAAATACCTAGGAATAAATCTAACCAAATATATAAAAGATCTGTATGCTGAAAACTATAGAAAGCTTATGAAGGAAATTGAAGAAGATACAAAGAAATGCAAGAACATTCCTTGTTCATGGATTGGAAGAATAAATATTGTTAAAATGTCAATACTACCCAAAGCAATCTTCACATTCAATGCAACCCCAATCAAAATTGCACCAGCATTCTTCTCGAAGCTAGAACAAGCAATCCTAAAATTCATATGGAACCACAAAAGGCCCCGAATAGCCAAAGTAATATTAAAGAAGACCAAAGAAGGAGGCATCACAATCCCAGACTTTAGCCTCTACTACATAGCTGTAATCATCAAGACAGCATGGTATTGGCACAAAAACAGACACATGGACCAATGGAATAGAATAGAGACTCGAGAATTGGACCCACAAAAGTATGGCAACTAATCTTTGACAAAGCAGGAAAGAATATCCAATGGAAAAAAAGTCTCTTTAACAAATGGTGCTGAGAGAACTGGACAGCAACATGCAGAAGAATGAAACTAGACCACTTTCTTACACCACTCACAAAAATGAACTCAAAATGGATAAAGGATCTGAATGTGAGACAGGAAACCATCAAAACCCTAGAGGGGAAAGCAGGAAAAAAGCCTTTCTGACCTTAGCTGCAGAAATTTCTTACTTGACACATCCCCAAATGCAAGGGAATTAAAAGAAAAAATGAACTATGGGGATCTCATCAAGATAAAAAGCTTCTGCACTGCAAAGGAAACAATCAACAAAACTAAAAGGCAACCTACAGAATGGGAAAAGATATTTGCAAATGACATATCAGACAAAGGGCTAGTATCCAAAATCTGTAAAGAAGTCACCAAACTCCACACCCAAAATACAAATAATCCAGTGAAGAAATGGGCAGAAAACATGAATAGACACTTCTCTAAAGAAGACATCCAGATGGCCAACAGGCACATGAAAAGATGCTCAACGTCGCTTCTTCATCAGGGAAATAGAAATCAAAACCACACTCAGATACCACATCATGCCAGTCAGAGTGGCTAAAATGAACAAATCAGGAGACTATAGATGCTGGAGAGCATGTGGAGAAACGGGAACCTTCTTGCACTGTTGGTGGGAATGCAAACTGGTGCATCCACTCTGGAAAACAGTGTGGAGGTTCCTCAAAAAATTAAAAATAGATCTACCCTACGACCCAGCAATAGCACTGCTAGGAATTTACCTAAGGGATACAGGAGGGCTGATGCATAGGGGCACTTGTACCCCAATGCTTATAGCAGCACTTTCAACGATAGCCAAATTATGGAAAGGACCTAAATGTCCATCAACTGATGAATGGATAAAGAAATTGTGGTTTATATACACAATGGAATACTACTTGGCAATGAGTAAGAATGAAATCTGGCCATCTGTAGCAAAGTGGATGGAATTGGAGAGTGTTATGCTAAAGTGAAATAAGTCATACAGAGAAAGACAGATACTATATGTTTTCACTCTTATGTGGACCCTAGAAGCTTAACAGTAGACCATGGGGAAGGGGAAGGAAAAAAAAGTTTGAGAGGGAGGGAGCCAAAGCATAAAAGACTGTTAAAAACTGAGAATAAACTGAGGGTTGATGGGAGGTAGGAGGGAGGGGAAAGTGGGTGATGGGTATTGAGTAGGGCACCTGTTGGGATGAGCACTGGGTGTTGTATGGAAACCAATTTGACAATAAATTTCATATTAAAAAATTAAAATTAAAATTAAAAACAAAACAAAAAAAACAAAAAAAATAAAGTTAGAGTCCATTTAAAAAAAAGAGAGGAACCTAATCAATCAACCTGTAATGTAACATTCACTCTATAGCCATTAGCACCTATAAAACATTAATTTGTCGCTTTATATATAATACTCACATTTCAAATAGTTTTTTAGAAAAAGTCAGAATAATTTAAAAAGGATAATACAGTTGTTATATGAAGGCAAAGTAAAAATACTTTGAAGCCTTCAAAATTTAAGATAATACTCAAATTACTTTTTAAATGCAACTCAAGAATTAGAGAATAAAAAATCTTCTGGACAAAACCTGGAAGGATACCCTGAGAGAACTCCTTAACTGAAACCTAAGGGAAATTGTTGAATTTTTATCTTGAATGGATGTTGTACTTTGTCAGATGCTTTTTCTGCAACTATTGAAATGATCATAGGGTTCTTATCCTTTCTTCTATTAATGTGCTGTATTAGGTTGATTGATTTGCAAATATTAAACCACCCTAGAAACCCAAGAATAAATTCCACTTGACCATGGTGAATGATTTTTTTAATTGTACTGCTGGATTCTATTTGCTAGCATTTTATTGAGAATTTTCGCAACTATGTTCATGAAAGATATTGGCCTATAGGTTTCTTTTTTTAGTGGAGTCCTTGTGTGGTTTTGGTATCAGGGTAACGCTGGCCTCATATAATGAATTTGGAAGTTTTCTTTCTTTTCTAGCTTTTGGAATAGTTTGAGAAGAAAAGGTATTAGCTATTCTTTTAATGTTTGATAGATTTCACATGTAAAGCATCGGGCCCTGGACTTCTGTTTGTTAGGAGTTTCTTGATTGCTGATACAGTGTCCTTGCTGGTTATCGGTCTGTTCAAGTTTTCTATTTCTTCCTGTTTCAGTTTTGGTAGTTATATGTTTCTAGGAATTTTTCCATTTGTTCCAAGTTGTCCAATTTGTTGGCATATAGTTTCTCATCATATTCTCTTATAATTGTATTTCTGTGGTGTTGGTTGTTATTTCTCCTCTCATTTGTGATTTTATTTGTGTCTTTTTTCTTTTTGATACGTCTGGATAGAGGTTTATCATTTTTATTGATGTTTTTCAGAGAACCAGCTCCTGGTTTCATTGATCTGTTGTTTTTTTAGTTTCTGTGTCATTTATTTTGGCTCTATTCTGTATGATTTCCTTCCTTCTTCTGGCTTTAGGCTTCATCTTTTGTTCTTTTTCTAGCTCCTTTAGGTGCAAGGTTAGATTGTTTCTTTGAGATTTTTCATGCCTCTTGAGCTACACTTGTATTGCTATATACTTCCCTCTTAGGACTGCTTTGTTGGACTCCTTTGTTTTCATTTTCATGTTTCCATGTAGTTTTAAATTTTTTCTTTGGTTTTCTGGTTAACCCATTTGCTGTTTGGTAGCATGTTGTTTAATCTGCATGTATTTGTGGTCTTTTCAAATTTTTTTCTAGTTGACTTTTAGTTTTACAGTGTTGTGGTCAGAACAGGTGCATGGTATAATTTCAATCTCTTTGTACTTGTTGAGATCCATTTTGTGATCTTATATGTGATCTATTCTGGAGAATGTTCCCTATTAAGATGAATGTATATTCTGCTGGTTTAGGATGGAATGCTCTGAATATATCTATTAAGTCTATGTAGTCCAGTGTGTCATTCAAAGCCACTGTTTCCTTGTTTTTCTGTTCAGAAGATCTCTCCATTGGTATAAATGGGCTGCTAACATCACCTAGTATTATTGTGTTATCTACTAGGTTGTTTTATGTTTGTTATTAATTGTTTTATATATGTAGGTGGTCCCATTTGGATGCATACATACTCACATTGTTATTATATCTTTTTGTTGGCTTGTCCCCTTGATGACTATATAGTGCCCTTCTTTGTCTCTTTTAACAGTCTTGTTTTAAAGTCTAGTTTGTTCAATACAAGTATTGCTACTCCAGCTTTCTTTTGAGATCCATTTGTACAATAAATTGTTCTCTGCCCCCTCAATGTCAATTTACAAGTTTCTTTAGGTCTAAAATGAGTCTCTTGTAGGCAGCATATAGATAGGTCTTGTTTTTTTATCCATTTTGACACCTTATGTCTTTTGATTGGAGCAGTTCACTTACATTCAAAGTAATAAGTGGTAGATACAAATCTATTTAGTACCATTTTATTACCTGTTTTCTCATTGTTTTTGGAGATTTTCTCTGATCCTTTCTTTGTCATTTTTGGTCTCTCCTTTTCACTCAAAGAGTCCCCTCTAATATTTCTTGCATGGCTGGTTTAGTGGTCATGAATGCCTTTAGTTTTTGTTTGTCTGGGAAACTCTTCATTTTTCTTTCTACTCTGATAGCCTTGCTGGATAGAGTATTCTTGGCTGCAGATTTTCCCTATTCAGCACTTTGAATACATCATGCCATTGCCTTCTGGCCTCCTAAGTTTCTGTTAGGAAATTTCCAGCTACCTTTATGGGTGTTTCCTTGTAAGTTAGGGACTTACTTGCTACTTTTAAGATTTTTTTCTTTATCACTATATTTTGCAATTTAATTACAATACATCTTGGTGTTGGCCTCCTTTTGTTGATTTTGATGAGAGTTCTCTGTGCCTCCTGTACCTGGATGTCCATTTCCTTATCCAGATTAGGGAAGTTTTCAGTTATTATTTCTTCAAGTAAATTTTCTGCCCCCTTTTCTCTCTTCTTCTTCTAGGACTCCTATAATATGAATGTTATTAAATTTGATGGAATCACTGATTCCCTAAATCTATTCTTGTGTTGCATAATCCTTCTCTCTTTTGTTCAGTTTCATTCTTTCCTATTATTTTGTGGTCTCGGTCACTAATTCATTCCTCTGCTTCTTCCAGCCTGCTGTTCATTTCATCAGGCCTCTTTCCAATCCTGTTTACTGCATTCTTCATCTCTGATTCTTTTTAACTCTTTTATTTTTGTGTTAAGGGTCTCACTGATGTCTTCTATTCTCAAGCCCAGGGAGTCGCCTTAGGATTATTATTTTAAATTCTCCAACAGGCATGTTACTTTTATTGGTTTCACTTAGATATCTGGCAGTGGACTTATCTTGTTCTTTCTTTTGGGATCAATTCCTCCATCTTAGCCTTTTGTCTCAGTCTCTGTCTTCTCTGTGTTAGAAAAGCCAATATGTCTCCTGCCCTTGAAAGTAATGGCCTTATGAAGAAGAGGTCAAGTAGTGTCCATATCTTGGTGCTTCCGGGGGTGTCTGGTGTGTGGTGCATGTACTCTGCTGTTGTGTTTTGGCTGCTCTATCCTCAGGCCAGTCATCTGCATAGGCTCTTCTTGCCTACTGTGGGCAGTGTTTGGTCCCTGGCCTAAATGTGACAAATTTTAACTAGGTGTGCTCTAGTCTGCTTGTGAAATGAGACCTGACACTAGCTCCACCAGAACTGAGGCCTGGCAAGGCTCTCTGGTTGGGCAACATGGTGGGGGCAGGGTTTTATGCTGGTCTTCTGGGGTAGGAGCCCACTGTGTAGGGACTGAGGCAAGCTTGACTGAGGAGGGCAGCCCCACTAGGATGCAGGGGGTGGGTAGGGCTTGGTATAAGCAAGTTAGGCGGCCAATGTTCATTCTTCACTACTTCCTGCAAGTAGTTCTGGGTTTATATTGAGGGATGGGCAAGGGAAATGGTACCAGCCAGCTCCTTTGTTTCTGGGGAGACAGCTCTGTGAAAGCTGCCTCTCAGGGATACACTCTGAGTGAATACTTTCTCCCCTGTCTACCCCAGGTGTTCCTCAGATCATTGTTTCCATGCTGTCTACCCCTAGGTTGTTTGCCTACCTTTTCTTCAGGAGCAGTAGAGTGCCCTCTGGACCCTATCACAGCCAAGCCTTCTGACCTTTAAAACTCCAGGATTTAAGCCCTGCTGTTTTCAAGAAGTCATGAAATTCAGCCCCTCTTATTTTCCAAGACAATGCCTTTGGGAAAATGTTTTTCTTGTGTGTTCCCATGTGCTTCTCTCTCTCCAGCCTTTCTCCATGACCAGGGCTCCTGCCCCTCTACAGCACTGCCATTTGTTTCTCACCTAAACCACATCTCCACACTTCCTACGTTCTTTGATGTAGTAGTCTCTTCTCTCCCTTTAGTTGTGGAGTTTGTTCTGTCCATCTTCAGGTCAATTTCTGAGGTATTTAGGATGATTTAATAGTTATCTAGTTGTGTTCTTGGGACAAGACAAGGCTAGGAACCTCCTACTCTGCCACCATCTTCCTCTGCTGCCTATTGTCTCAACTTTTAAAAAGTGCAGATTTATTCATTACAGACTTGCTTTTTACTGGATATGCATGGGGAAATTATGTATTATTACTGATATAGAAAGGACTACATCACGAAAACAAAAGCTTAGCCCTGAAATGTAGTTAGCTATTTTCTTTGTCCTATATGTTACCTATTTGTTTATTTGTAGTCTGCCAGGAAACAATTGTGGCTACACTGATTTAACACAGCCAGTCTATTTGTACTGTTCTTCCTTTTAATTATATGCATGTGAAAGCACAGGAAAGAAAGAAATGAAGGATATATTTAACATTTTAGAAGATCACATTTGCTATATCCTCACTAGTAGCAAATTCTCTAAACACTTAACAAAATATTCAATATTGGCACCACATATTTTACAATGTCAATGCTATTTTATTCAGCGCTCTTAATTTGATTGCATCACATAGCAGGTGTTTAGGTTTTATAATACTTTGCTTTATAAATATGAGTGAGTAGTAAAAAGATTGCTTTAATGAATATTTTTTAGAAATGAATTATTTTGAGATGAATGAATCAAGCAATTATGTTGCAAAGAAACAAATCCTAGCAATTGCAGCCATCTAAATTTTCAGGCAAAATACCTATTATATGAAAAGTAAATGAAGAATGAAATGAAAGCTGTTCTTATCCTGTCATAAATGATCCACTTACACTTCCCAATAACAAGGTGTATTGTCAGAGCATAAATTAAGGGCTATACATTAAGCTATATATTTTATTTATGCTTACTCTTGCAGTTAATATACAATGCTCTCTATTGAGGCATACTAAATGAGAGCATAACAGCAGGAAAGAGTTAACATACCTCCAAATCATGAACAGCTTACTTCTTTCTAGAATAACATGGTACAAACAATATAGCTGGTGTTTAAATAAATACATGCTGCATGGATGAACATGTTACTAAAGAAACCTTTGATTTTCATCAACTGCCATAACATTTATTCCCCATCAGTACTAACTTTAAAATAAGACAGATGAAAATATTCCATAGCTTGAAAGAAACAAAGAAATTTGGTGATTTTTTTGTGTCTTCGTTGTATTAGGAACAGAAACTTCAGAGTCAGAGGCAAGAGAAAAATGTACAGTTCTCTGGAAAACGGCAGAGAACTTCATTCAGTAAGATAACATTAATTTAATATCTTCTGCATGTAAGCACCGGGCAGAAAGCATACTGAAGAACCAAAAAAACCCGACTAAGTGAAAAATTATAATGTGATACAAAATGTAAGTTGCCTTTCTTCCTTTCACTTCCCTCTCTGCACCAGCCAAATCAAAATTCTCATTTTTCTCTGAATACTTCATACTCTTTCACATTTCTGTATTTACATGATATTTCTTCTGCCTAGATAACTTTTCCCCGACTTTTTGTCTGGCAAACTTCTACTCATCCTGCAAGTCCCAAAGCAAATCCCACCTACATTTCCTGGATCCCTGGATTCATTATTTCCTTCTGCAATCCTCTGGGATTTTAAAAAATCTGTATTATCTTTTAATGACTATTGTCTTATTTACTGGACTGTATACATCTTAGGAGCATGGACTGTGCCTTTTTCATTTTTGTAATTCCCATGGTATCACTGTTTGATCATGAATATATAATTGTTAAAATAAGAAATAAAACCAGTAGATGTAAGGAAAAAGTAGAAAGCCAGTAGAGACATTAAAGTTTCAAAGGGATATTTCACAATACCCCATTCCCAACAGCACACCTCCTGGTCTAGTCAACTCAGCTTGCTGATGAGGGATCTCATCCCCTAATTTTATAATGGTATGTAGAAGTAAATCAGAATTCACTGCCTAGAAATTTACTTTAAATTCACTGGAAAATATCCGTTTGCATAAATTAGAAGGTATCTGCACTTCTAACTTCCTGATGTATAGTCATTAGGAAGTGGTAGAAGGGAAGTTTGATATTTGACCTCCTTGGGGAATGTAACCAATTTATTGCTGAATAAACACAGAAAGAATGAATTTAATGTGTTTTTTCCCCAAGAATATGATGCAACACTGTAGTGCTTAAACCCAGAATTGTGGAGGAATTAAAACTCAGCATATGAAGAGATTTACCACAGCTCCATGGTGAGAACATTGAAATAGTCTAAACATATATCTCTGATGCCATCTTTCTTTTTTTAAATTTTTTTTAACGTTTATTCATTTTTTGATAGAGACAGAGCATGAGTGGGGGAGGGGCAGAGAGAGAGGGAGACACAGAATCCGAAGCAGGCTCCAGGCTCTGAACTGACAGCACAGAGCCTGACGCAGGGCTCAAACTCACAGACCGTGAGATCATGACCTTGAGCCGAAGTCAGATGCCAAACCGACTGAGCCACCTAGGTGCCCCTCTGATGTCATCTTTCTAAGTAAGTTTAGGTCAGCAGAGATTGTTAATGACCCAAACTCCAAAGCCTGTAGGTTCAGACTGTTTGTGGGTAGAACTGTAATCATCAATCTTATTTCCTTCTTCAAACTGACAGTGCAAAGTTCAGCACGTGAGTGGTTCATCTGTGGAGTTCTGCTTATGAGACGTAACACCCTGAACTGACACACCCAATTACTTACTGTTATAAAAGACATGGCAGATAGAGGACTGTTAGATGGTGTGCTCATGTCCAAGCCACTTCCAGTGCACCTTCATGGCCACACTGACTCATATTTGGAGACTAGTATGCAAAACCATGGAGGACTCTTACCTTACCTTGAGTACCATCTTTTATATCCAGCATGATTTCTGTGATCTGATTCTGATAAGGGATAGAGTGCAAGTGCATGCTCGAGTCCAAACTGATTTCTCTGATCTCAGCAATAGGAAAATAAGAAGATCCCCAAACTATCATGTGAAAAATGTCTCAAGACTTTTACAATGCCACTTTCAAAAAATATTTATTCAGTATCCACTATTGCCAGGGATCTGTGGTATACACGAGGTGTTTAATAAGCATAGTTACTTTTGCCACATAGCTTACAATCTAGCAGATGAAACAGACATTAAACTGACAAATATGGAATTACAAAATGAGATGAAGGTTAAAATAATAACAGTAAGGGGCTAATTTTAGAACAGTCAATGGTGAGAGAACAATTAGAATGTCTTTTTGAGGAAATGACAATTAAGGTTAAGACTGAGATGTCTAAGTGGAAGGTAATATTCAATCAATCTGGTTTCACATTGTAATCTTTTTTAGAAACTGTTTTCAGTCAGGTCTTTTTTTTTTTTTTTTTTTTTTAAGTAGGCTCCACACCCAATGTGGGGCTTTAACTCATGACCCTGAGGATCAAGAGTCACATGCTCTACCAACTGAGACAGCCAGGCACCCCTCAATCACGTTTTTACTTGCTTATTCTAATGGCTTTTAGTGAAATTTGATATTATTGATGTTTCTTAATGAAAAGTACTCCCCATTGTTTTTCTGACAATTCTTTTGAAGTTATCTTCCCGCTTTTCTGACCACTCCATAAGCCTCCCCTGCAGTTTCCTCTTCTTCCTTCCCAGCCCAAATATGGAGCTGAGTCCTTTGTTCATTATATTCTACAGGTCCTCCTTGGGTAGATCTGCTTTATCTCTATGGATTCAATCCTTATATCCTAGAGACTCCTAAATCTCTATCTTCAGCCACTTCTCAACCTCCAAATTCATTTGTTCAACTATATGATAAGTATTTCTTCATGGATAACTCAGAGATGTCTCAAATTCAACAAATCTAAAACTCAATTTATATTCCCAGCTAAAACTATTCTTGATACTACTGTCCATCTTCATTATTGCAAAATCACCTACTCTATCTCTGCAGCCAGAGAGCATGGAATCTTTCTCAACTCCCTTTATCTCATCCCTCATATTCACCACATCTTCTCTATTCCTGTTCCACATCCTTAGTTTAAGCCCTACTGGTAGCCTAAGTAGAGTATTTTACACATTACCAAACAGTTCACCTGGTCTTCAGATTATGCCCACTCCATCCCATCCTTTTCACTACCATCAGTTACCTTTTTAAAATAAGTATTTGATCATTCCTACATGGTTTTCCAATATCCACAAAAGAAAGTACAAATCTCTTACCATGATGTTTAGGTACTTTATAGTCTGGGCCTATTCTATATTTTATAGCCTAATCTTCTGCCAATGTTTCCCACGTATTTTTGTCCTCTCAAAAAGTTAACCACAGTTCAAACCTACCAGGTATGCTCTTTATTGTGTGTGCCTGTGTAGGTGTTGTTTTACCTACATGGAAAGCCCTTTGTTCTTATTCTTCCAAACACATGCTCATCTTACTCTAGCATGCTTTTGCAATATGAACCCATCTATCATAGTCAAAGCTAGCTATTTTCTCTTCTGTGCCCTCATAATACTTAGCTTATACTTTTATTTTGGTAATTATACTATAGTATTGTGATTATTTGTGTGCTACTCTCCACCCCTAAGGCTCTTCAAGAGGGCAGGAACTTACATCTGACATACAAGTCCTGGGAGTATTAACTGACAATTGAATTTTTAAGAATTATCTACTCATTTCTTATTAATTATCATCTTAATAGTTAACTACTTATTGAATGCCTACTGTGGGCCAGGCACTGAATTAGGCACTATATAAACACTATCTCATTTGCTTTTCACAACACATCCAAAAGGCAGTTGTTATTATCAACATTTTAAATAAAAAACTAAGGTTGTGATGAAATTACTTGCCCACAAGTGTCAGTAACTGAGCCAAATGTCAATCACAGATGATTATATTACAAGACTCACGTTTTCTTTCTCACTGTAGCTCTAGACCCCTTGCAACTATCTACAAAAATTTAAAATTAAATCCGGTGTCACCTTACCCAACATGGAAAAAAAATGTTCATTTCAGAATATATAATGTGTTATCAGACTCCTGAAGGATTATTTTGACATTGATTTCTCTTGTAATTTGACAAAATAAACCATATAATGTACAATATTCAATTTTTATTGGATGTATACATTTAGAACATTCAAATAATTTGATTATTTTAACAATGATGTTTCTAATAGGATTTCTTAATATTTGTGACACTAAATCAAAACTTTCAGAGGGGAATGGACTTTATAACTGATCATATTCACCTGCATACCCCAAATGATGCTGTCAACACTTCCTTGGTGAGCTCTAACATATGGTTTTGAAGTAACTAAATGTAATGTCACTAGTTGGGTTATAAACCTCTTTAATTTGTAATTTGGCACTATATAATATGCCAAATTTAATGAAGGAGGAAAATACCACTTCTAGTCAGTTGAGAATTAGGAGAGTTATAAATTTTTAAAAAATTAAATTATTTTTAAATAGAGAAGAAAAAAGAAGGGAAGAAACAAGAAAAGGGAAAAAATTTTAAATGAAATAAAACAAGTTTCACTTTCCACCAGTTAATGTCCTTACCAGTGCACACAGAAGATCAACTGCTTCCAAGATCAATTCCTGATGGCCAATGCGGCTGACCCCCAGATCTTCTAGTTCCTGATGTGTAATGCGCAGCAGCTGGTCTCCACTGATCTTCTCCCTCTCAAAGTTCTTAATATACTGCTGCAAACAATCATCAAGACCTGCAAAAGAAAAAATATGGAAGACAAGAATGAAACAAACAGTTTAGCCAAACAAATAGAAAAAATATAATAAGCATTAACTCCTACCAAGTCACAAGTTAACTCCATTTCAACTCTGGACTAGTCCACTTTTTTCCAACCTACATCTTGGCTGCAGGAGGAAAAAAAAAAAACCACTTCATCATATCCCTAGTTGTTAGGCTCCTATTTGAATTTTACTCAGTAATTACTGGAAATCTTTAAGTCACTTCTTAAGCAGCTCTTTTTGTTGCTTATTTCATAAAGTGTGCTAGTAAGCAGATTGTGCCCACTTCTAAACTTATCTGCACCTCACTCCCCGTTTCTTCTTCAACTCCACTGCAGAGGGAGAGGTAACTTTCTTCCTATATAAGACTGATTGATCTTCCTGTGCTCTGAAATCCCATCTTCTGCCACATTAACATTACTTCAACAATTAAAAAATTAAACACTCTTTATTTCAACCATTTCCTAGCCAATGACTCCTATATTCAAACCTCTGCTATCTTAAAAAACAAAATAAACAAAACAAAAACTTTTCCTTGTTTTCTTTGATCCTGTGTTCCCCACTAGTTTGTTCTTCCCTACACAGCCAAGCCCCTTACCTCCCCTCCTACACCTGCAATAAACTCCCTAATCCACTAACAATTGGATTTCATCCAAATCCAAAAGTGGAATCCAGAGTGGATACATTTTTCAGGATTACTCAGGGCACTTCATAAGTGATTAGCTTGGCTACAGATTGGGTCAGCATCAATCGCCTATGAATTTCATACATATGATACAAATGATGAACAAATGATGAACTGGAGTAACAAGATTACTTCTCTCTAGATTTTTAAGTAAGAGATACCAAGAAAATGAGGCAACTAGCAAAAACTAACAGGTCTTGATTTTAAATCAGGCCATCTAGATTAAATATCGGCCATCTAGATTAAACCAGTTTTATGGTTTTTCTGCTGAGTCACTCACTATCCCCTCCAATTCATCTTCCCCAACATAAAAATTCTTTAAAAAAATTTTAAGTTTATTTATTTATTTTGAGAGACAGAGAGAGAGAGAGAGTAAGAGAGAGAGAGAGAGAGAGGAAGTGTGAGCAGGGGAGGGGCACACAAAGAGGCAGAGAGAGAGTATACCAAGCAGGCTCTGTGCTAACAGCAGGGCTCAAATTCACAAACCAGGAGCTGAGCTAAAACCAAGAGTCAGACTCTTAACCAATTAAACAACCCAGGTGCCCCTAAAAATTTTTGTCATTTTTTTTCCTCAAAACTTTTCAGTTTCCTCATATTTATGACGGAATAATATCTGAACTCCTGTATATAGTGTTCAAGGCCCTTTCTGATCTGGACCTTGCCTTCCTATACAGACTCCATACTTCCCAATCTCCCACTCTACAGACCTCCATTACAAAAATTTCAACATTGTATTAAATTTTGTTCTCATCTCTGTGTGCCCAATACATAGCCTGGAAATTCCTTGAAGTTTGGCAGTGTATCTTCTAAATGAAAACCCAGGACTGAGCACAGTGACTAACACAGAGTAGGGCTCAATAAGTGTAAAACGAACAAATCAGATGTGTAATTTTATGCTATATCACCTGGTTGGGGAAAATCAGGAACATTTTATTTTACTTTTTTTAAATATGAAATTTATTGCCAAATTGGTTTCCATATAACACCCAGTGCTCATCCCAACAGGTGCCCTCCTCAATGCCCATCACCCACTTTCCCCTCCCTCCCACCCCCCATCAACCTTCAGTTTACTCTCAGTTTTTAAGAGTCTCTTATGGTTTGCCTTCCTCCGGAACATTTTAAATAAGAGCTAAATCTAAAATTAAGAGTGGAGAGAAAGAACATTTGGTACATGGCATTTTGAGGCACTCATGTCTTGATACATTGCAGAATAATATGAGACAAAATGTTATTATTTTGAGTTGATTTTTCTAGATTCTTCTATGTAAAGGAATGATAAAAGACCTCCTAGAGCACCAATGCCACCAACATCATCATTAAGGTTACAGACCAAGTCACATAATATGTGGCAGTGTAGAAATAAGGGAGAGAGGCTTATCTTACATCTCATTAACTGGTGCCTAAGTTAACTATCAAGGCATACTACTCCATAATATAGCATTTTGGCTCCCATATTTAAAATGTAAAATATATGACAAATATACAGCTAGGATATTATAATACAATTATAGTAATCCCACTCTGTGATAATATGCATATTTATAAACCAAAAGGTACTTTTATGTACACTTTTTCTTACTTGAATTACAAATAATTAATGACCTTATAATTTTAGAGTTGTTTTGACTGAAAGGCCAAAATCAACATCTGAAATCTGTATATGCAGAAAATATGGCCCAAACAGGGAGGAGGGCACTTGTTGGGATGAGCACTGGGTGTTGTATGGAAACCCATTTGATAATAAATTATATTAAAATAAAAAATAAAAATAAAAGTAAAAACAAACAAAAATATGTGAAAAAAAAGAAAGAAAATATGGCCCCAAAAGCCATCTACAAAAACCACAAAAATCAATACATTATAATATTGGGCTACAGGCCTGAATGTCATGATTCCAGAATCTATACAGCATACATGCAATAATTAAAACTCACTCACTCATACACAATTTTATTTAAAGTGGAACTGTCCCATTTTCAAGAATGAGAAATTCTTTAGTGATCATATGACTAGTCTTCAATACTCTAATATTTATTCACTAGATAAAATGAGACTATATACCAAATTTTAAAAATATTATCTACCCTTTTTTTAAAGCTCTAATGTTGCATGAATTATTTACTCACTTTCCATCAAACTTACTCTTTCTTGTTGACATATTTCAAAATAATTATAAGTAAAATTTATAACCTCTACTTAAAAATTCCTATTCTTCTTAAGAAAACATACAGAAAATAAATTTTGATCCATACTCTAAACCACACAAGTGTACCGTGAAGAAAATTGTGCACTTTTGTCAACTGAAACATTAAACTACATGCATTACTGTGTCTAAAACGACACCCTAAAACCATTAAAAAGAATGCTTGAAATCGTTACTATGACATGTGTCTCTGACTTTTTCAATGAATTACACTGCTTTCCATCATCTTTAGGGAAGAGGAATGAACATAATCATGGATCTAGAAACATGTTCCAAAAATAATGAAACATTTACGAAATGATGACATTTGAGAGATGTCTTAAGGATGTACACATTTCCACTAAATCAACGATATTCCAAAAGATTGAGTAAAATAAATTAATCCAGTATACTGTGGAAGTAGATACGGGAGGTGTAAATTATTACATTTAGTGTTCAAAATATTAAAAACCCACTTAAAATGGTATTAAGAGGATGACTCTATTCCTACTACAGGAAATTTTACTTTATACACCATTTTATACGTAATATATGTGCTCGTATCTATAAACTGAACACTCTCTAATATTTACAGCAAAAAATAAAAATGTAAATTCATTTGTTAGAGTTCTGTTGCCACTATTTACTGTGAAGAATAAAGATTGACATATGAAGATTTGTGAGGATTCTGTCCCTTCTGCAAAATAAGGTTAGGAAATTAAAACAAACACATATCAGTCCGATTTCCTTTTGCTTACTCAAATACATGAATGATAATTCGAGGCAGAAGATCCATCTAGCTTTAGTCTACTTTTCAGTCCCCTTATTTTACTTGACACTGCTTTTTTCCCAAGATCACCAATGACCAAAATCACACCAGACTCAATTGCCTCATTTACAATCTCATTCTCCATAAGCAAGTTATTTATCTATTTCTACAACCATTTTTACAGTCTTAGAACCATCTTAGAAGATTCCCCAATTTAATCTCTTATCTTGTCAGTTAGTGAGAAACATAATTTCTTCATTCAAAATATCTCTTGCTCTGCCCTTTCATTTCTGATCTCATTGTCACCAGATTACTCATGCTGTACAGCCTGCCCTGATGCCCATCTACTCCCCCTGGCACCAGTCTGTTCAGTATATCACTGTCAGATCTCTAAAAACACTCTTTGATCAAGCCATTTCCCGATTCAAAAATATCAAGGACTATTCCTGCCAAAAGGTTAAAATTCAAAAATGTTTAATTTTTAAGGCTTTTTAAAGGGAGAGGTCTTGGATATCATTATCACTTAGCATTCATGTATTAATTGCAACAACTACTACAAGACAATAAAAGCGTTTTATACATTATAAACAGCCAGAAAGTTCATATTACCATGTTTTTATTCTATGCACAAGTAGTATATAATGATAATTGATCCAGCAAAAGACAATTCCCATTTAAGATTTTGTGATACTTCAAGCTCTGACTTCGCTCAGGTCATGATCTCGTGGTTCATGAGTTCGAGCCCCACATCAGGCTCTGTGCTGACAGCTCAGAGCCTGGAGCCTGCTTGGGATTCTGTGTTTTCCTCTCTGTCTGTCCTTCCCCCACTTGTACTCTGTATCTCTGTCTCTGTGTGTGTCTCTCTCTCTCAAAAATAAACTAAAAAAATTTTAAAAATTAAAAAAATAAGATCTTGTAGTACTCCCTAAACCAACTGAAAAGGATGAAATTATATTCAACAGCATGTTGGCACTAAATGACTTTACTGTATTCTAATTATTGGAAAACTCGCTAACCTATGTATGTAATATACAAACTACTTAAAAGATACCCAGAATATTTAATAAATCAAATTCCTGAAGTATTCTAGAAAAATGAAATTTTGCTCTAGAACCTATAAAGTTAAAAATCTGTTTAATAATTCCCATACAGTTCTGGGATGATACAGCCTTATAAATTCTTGATTTAATTCAGAGATGAGCAGCCCATTACTTTTACTTAGTAAATAGAAGTATATTTTTACTCCTTGATATTCTTTTAATTATACTCCAGTTTATATTTTGTTCACTCAAAAAGAAAATAAGAAAAAATTTTCCTCAAAAACACCTATGCCACTAAACAATTCTAAATTCCAATAAAAAAAGGCAGTAAGTATTTTAACAAGTGAGAAACAACATGAATAAGAATAAAAAATGTGGGCAACCATACTTTGAAATACCACCCAGCAATAAAAAAATGATATATACTTGGATGGATCTCAAGGATCTCACTGAGTGAAAATTGCAAATCTTAAAGAAGTTACTCAATGATTTCATTTATAGTACATACTGAAAAAGGCAAAACTATAGCAACAGAAAGGAAATCAGTAGTTGCCAGGGATTGGGAATGTAAAGAGGCTATGACTATGAAGCAGCAGGAGGGAGTTTTTTGGGGGTGAGGAAACTGTTTTGTATCCTGACTGTGGTACTGGTTACATAATTCTATAAATATGTTGAAACTCATACAACCCTAACACCAAAAAACTCAATTTTACTCTGTAAATTAAAAAAAAATTAAATTACAAATGAATTACAGGCTATCAAACATTTGGAAAATACTATTAAACTCAAAATTTAGTTAAAAATTTTTCCTTCTGGCATTTTATCATGGTATTTGATATAAAAGACCCAGACCAGGGAACAATGTTTCTGGCAGTGTATTCAGCAACTATATATTAAGCACCTACTAAGATTAGGGCCGTGCATATTAATGCATTTAACTACCTTTGAAAAGACTGCTTTGCTCTGCTGTCTGGCAGAGCTGAAAGCTATAAACAGAATTCTGAGAAGCTGTATATGACGCAGGGTATGCAGACTGATGCATTAGAAAACCAATCACTGCCTGTTGTCTCTAAAGACGTCTTTTAAGGCCAGGCCCCACTCTGCTGATCATTGCCATTTCTACTCTTCTCAGACCTAATTTTTTTCTCTAACAATATAATGCTGTCTTTAAGATACAAACTAAAAAAAATCAAGACTGGGAAACAATATGAAATTGTTCCATTTTGCAAAAATAATTCAGCCTCCTTGCAATCTGTTTCTGGTTCTTCATTTTAAACCAGAGTAGATTTTTAATGCCAGGCAACTTTAAAATGAATTTCAAAGAAATATCTGGTTGAAAATTCCCCTCTTTAGAAAAGACCAACAGAAAGCAAAAATAAAGAAGAAAACTTTATCAGCACTGAAACCAGGAGACATTGCTAACCACCTAAAAGACAGACTAAAGATGCAATGTTACAAAATAAAAAAGGTACTAGAAGAAATCTAGGTTCTGTATCAAACCAGAGCAAGAAACAGTGAAGAAAAAAGACAGATATGTTTGATTACATAAAAATTAAGTTTTTGTTATGACATATCAAATCAGAATATTCACAAAAAATGTACTTAAAATATATCCAGTGATACACTACATGAAGGCCAACTAAAGAGGACAACGTAACCCATGGACATACTATCAAGCTGCTTAAAACTTCTCAGTTTTAAAATACTGATATACGGTAATCTGAGATTGCAACCTGAAAATGTGTGTCACACAAAACAATGTCTGAATGGTTTTATAATTTTGTAATTTTTAAAGTTGTGTACCCCAAACGTGGTAAAGGAGCTGGACAAGCAGTTTTTCTCAAAGTGATTTTCAGAACAGCTTGCAAACAAACTTTTAAATGCTCTTTAAGTAATAAACTCTAAATCTTATACAATTATTCTGCACTTTCATATTTTAATTTTAAAAACAAAGTCTAAAATGATTTTGATGACATGTTCAGTACACAAAGACTGACTGCTTTTATAGTGAGGCTTAAAGCTATTAGATACCTAAGAATTCACATAGAATATTTTTCAAAGATCACACTTTCCCCCTCAAATGAATAGTCCATTTCAGGGGTGCCTGGGTGATTCCGTTGGTTGAGCATCTGACTCTTGATTTCGGCTCGGGTCATGATCCCATGGTCATGAAATTGAGCCCTAGGTCTGGCTCTGTGCTAAATGTGGAGCAAGCCTACTTGAGATTCTCTCTCTCTCTCTCTCTCTCTCTCTCTCTCTCCTTCAGCCCCTGTTCCCAGCTTGTGCTCTAAAAAAAAAAAAAAAAAAAAAAAAAAAAAAAGTCCACTACAGAGATGGTTGTAACTAACACTGAAACTATTTGTTTCTTTGCAAGTCTTCACAGTCTTTGCTAATAATAATTTATTAACAGAAAAGTGACTTTAATAAAAAAGGTAGACCAAGCATAAGGAATTAGTTGCAAATCTAGAGATTAGTGAAGTCTTTCATTTTACAACTTAATAGGTAATCATTTTTTATTTGTTTGTTTGTTTAAGGAAGCTTAAGGGCATCTAAGCCTTACATCTTTCATTCTAACATTCAAGAACCTCCAAGTTCAGGCCCCAACCTATTTTTCTAACATTATCTCTAACACATTTATATATCCTATGCTGCAGCCAAAGTCAACAACTCAACTATTTCCTTAATGTGATTATTCCTATTACCCAGAATAATATTTACATATTCTACATACTTAATTGTTGAAATCATGCCAGGTTTTGATCACTGAATCAGGTGATCTCTCTTCTCTTTATATCTATGGATTCTACACTTATGGCATTTATTTATTACTCACGCTGTTTGTTATAATGTTTGTATTAGTATCTTATTACCCCCAACAGATTATAGAACCCCGAAGGATAGCATCACTGACTCCCTCCATACAGCAATGGGCAGAGCAAGCATCTGATACATATTCAGTCATTCCTTTATTTAATTAATATTTACAGAGGTAATTACTATGTGCTAGGCACTGGGAATCAAATGCCGAACAAAAACTAACATGGCCATTGACTTTATGGAGTTGATATAATACTGAAGGTGACCATTAAACATTAATTATTTGATTGACAAAATAGATGTATAAACACAAGCTATGATAATCGTCATGAAGGAAAAAAAATACACAGTGCTATGAGAAAGAAAAAAGTAGACTTAACCATATACTGAGGTGGCAAGTCAAGAATGGAAGGCTTACTTGAGAGATCGATGACTGTATTATGATCCACAAGCTTAAAAATGGTTAAAGGAGGAGGAGTGGAAAATTCAACCAACAGAAACAACATATGCAAAGATTGTGTGCTACAAAAAGAAACACCATACATTTGAAAAACTGAAAGAAGTTTCTGTGTCTGAAATGCAGAGATAAGACAATGAAGCAAGAGGGGGTTAGAGAGATGGGCCAGAGGCAACATGATGCAGGATCTTGTAGTCCATGGTCAGAATCCTAACCATGACCCTAAAAGCAATGAGAAGGAACTGAAGGATTTGAAAGAGACAGCATTAAAAGTGTTTTGTGAGCATTACTCCAGCTGTAGTATAGTAAATTGTAGGCTGCCAAGAGAGAGAGGCAGGTTGGATGACATTTTTTTGTTAATTTAAAATTTTTTAAAATGTTAATTTTTTTACTTAGGGAGAACACAAGCAGGAGAGGGGCATGGAAAGGGAGAGAGAGAATCCCAAACAGGCTCCACACTGTCAGCTCAGAACCCAATGCAGGGCTTTAACACACAAACCGTGAGATTGTGACCTGAGCTGAAGTCCGAGGCTTAACTGACTGAGCCATCCAGGCACCCCAGGTTGGGTGACATTTGAAATAATCTAATTATCAAAAAGTAGTTGTTCGTCCAAGGATGATGGCAGGAAAGGAAGAGAAGACTGGAAAGAAGATAAAATCATGCAGGAATTGGTGCTGGATTAGATGTGATGGAGGGGAGACCATGGGAAGGAAGACGACACCTACATTTCTGAATTACAGAAATGGATTAATGGTGACATTATTCACAGACAATGGAAATACCACAGAAGTAGTTTAGGGTAGCTGGCTCTCTTCTGGACATTTGGGATTACAGTTCTTTTGAGACAGGCAGGTATCAATGTTGAGGAGTCAGTCAAAAATAAAGGTCTGCTCTGGAGAAGTATATTTAAAAGTTATGGGTATACAAGTATAAAATGGAAGCCATGAGTATTACTGAGACTAAATAGGAAAAAGGAATAGAGTGAAAAGAGGATTTAGAATTGAACCAGAAGACTCCAAAATGGAAACACTTGTTACAGAGAAACCTACAAAGAAAACTAAGGAAGTGCAGCCAGAGAGGAATGAAAAAAAGACATGAAGAAAAGTAGTGTCATGGAATCCAATGGAAGAAAATGTTTCAAGATTGGCAGTAAAGGACAATGGTAAAAACACAACAAACAAACAAACAAACAAACAAACAAATCTTATGGGTCAGATTACTAGAATTCAAAGCCTACCAAGAATTTGACAATTAGGAGATTATCAGTGACTTTAACCAGAAAGTATTGTAATGACACAAATAGAGTGCATAGAAATGTGTCATGTTGGGTCAAAGAGACTATTGTTGTAACAATTTGAGACATGAAGGAAAAAAACCTTTGTGAGATTAAGTAGCTCCCTAAATCTACACAGTACGTAACCGACTGGCAGAGCAAGGATGAAAACCTAGTCCCAGAGGATTCTTAAATCCAATCTGTTTTGACTATATCAGACTTTTTCAAGACTAAAAAAATATATCTTAACAATCAAGCGGATTTATATGCTTGCAAAAAAGAGTAAATTGAGCTCGACTGAAACATACAGTTATCAAAACAAAGAAGGGATAACACAGGACAGTGGCTAGTAAAATCATAATATTCCAGACCTACATGAAAAAGTATTTAAAATTACCAAGGATTGAGGTGTTAAGATGGCAGAATAGTATGGGGACCCAGAGCTTGTTTCATCCCTGAAACACAGCTAGACCAGCATCAAACCATTCTGAACACCTAAGAAATAGATATGAGGATTAACGCAACAATCTGTATAACTGGAGCCAGAGAACTTGGCAGGTATGTGGTGTGGAAAGGTGAATTGGGGGAGAGAAAAGATGTAGAGGGTAGGGAGCCATTTTTGCAGAGAGAGGACAGAGAAAGAAAAGAGAAAGGGGGAGAATGCAGTACATCAGGATCGCACAAGAAAAGCACCCCCCCCCCCAAAAAAAAAGTAGCTGGAGAGAAAGAGTGAAAACACTCGCAGGGGACTGGACAAAATATCTATTTCCCAGAACCATTGATGAGGAGAAAGGAGAGGGTTTCAATACCACCAGGATTCTATAAACAGTGGAGCGCAGAGTCTGAAGGTTTGGAGCTCAGTGTCTAGTGGTGCTCTGGCAAGGAAATAGGTCAAATCCCCAAGAGCAGGCAGCGAGGTATGAGGGGTCTGTGTGCCACACAAGGAGAAGTGGATCCCCTGATTACAGTGCATGTGGTAGAGACCATATGGCTTCCCTGAGGGCAAAAGCTCAGCGGACCCCAGAGAGCAGCCACGTTTACTGATAATGGAACAATGATGCCAAAGGACAACAAACCCTGACACTGGCTCTGTGTTGTGATTTGCCATAAACTCTGGGCCTCTGCCACTGTGCAATCACACAAATGTTTTCTGGGACAAGCTGACACCCAGCCATTGCTCGGTGAGACACTTCCCCAGCTGCAGGGGTCTCTTAAGTGTGGGGTTTTGAAAGATAGTTCCATCTGAGATAAAACCCTGGAGTGAGGTGCCACCTGGAAGGCAGACAGCTTGGACAAGGACAGGGTCGAGGCAGGGAGTGGATGAGGGCCTGAAACAAGGGAGGGGTGCTTGATCGCAGGTCTGTGAAGGTGCAGGGTTCCTTCCTGCGCCAGAAACTAGGAAGTAGGGTGAAGTCATTTTCACTTGTAGCATGCACATGTGTCCCCACACAGAAATCATACCCAGTAAGCCAAGCAGGGCTACCAAGTGGAGAATGGAGCAGTTATGCCAAGCCCTGCCCACTTGTGACCTCCAGGCACATCCCCCAGAAGACGGGTACAAACCCTTTCCACCTGCTTATTAGTCTATGGACTATAGAGTGCTTCAAAGTTTCAGTTCGAGGGGAAACTGGATGTAACTTCATTTGAGTTTCATTCTGTTTGCTGATTGATTTGTTCATTTTCTTTGCTTTTGTTTTTGCTTAAGTTGTTTTTTTCTTTTTCTTTCTTTTCTTTCTCTTTCTTGGATACAGAAAGAGCAAATTCTTTTTTACTTATTTTTATTTTTTTACTATATTTTATTTTATTCTACTTTATTATTTAAAATTCTTTATTAAAAACATTTTTAACCTTTTTTTTTCCTTTCCTTTCTCTTTTTTCTCTATTCTATCAAGCATTTCTCAACAAGTAGACTGAAACACACCTAGGATCTGGCTTCCTTTACTTTGTTTTGTTTTTAATTTTTCAATTTTAATATTTTATTTTATTAATCTTTGTCTTCCTTCAAAATTAAAAGATGGAGGAATTCACACCAAAATAAAGATCAGTAAGAAATGACAGCCAGGAATTTAATCAACACAAATATAATTAAGATGTCAGAACTAGAATTTAAAATGATTATAAGGATACAAGCTGGGGTTGAAAAAAGCATAGAAGACACCAGAGAACCCCTTTCTGCATAGATAAAAGAACTACAGTCTAGTCAGTCCAAAATAAAAAAAATGCTATAACTGAGATGCAATCTTGAACGGATGCCATGACAGCAAAGGTGGACAAAGCAGAGCAGCAACTCAGTGAGAAAGAAGATAAAATTATGGAAAATAATGAAGCAGAAAAAAAGGGACACAAAGGCAAAAGATCATGATAAAAGACTTAGAGAACTCAGTGACTTATTAAAAAGGAGTAACATTCAAATCACAGGAGTTCCAGAAGATGGAGAGAAAATGGGGCAGAAAGTTTATGTGAGCAAATTATGACTGAAAACATACCTAATCTGGGGAAGGACAAAGACATCAAAACACAAGAAGCACAGAGAACTCCCAATGGATTCAACAAAAACCAACAATCACCAAAACCTATCATAGTCAGATGCACAAAATACAAAGGTAAGGAAAGAATTATAGAAACAGCAATGGAAAAAAGTCTTTCATATACAAGGGAAGACAGATCATGTTCACAGCAGATCTGTCCACAGAAATTTGGCAGGCCAGAAAGGAGGGGTAGGATATATTCAACGTGCTGAATAGGAAAAATATGCAGCCAAGAATTCTTTATCCAGCAAGGCTATCATTCAAATCAGAATGAGAGATAAAGAGTTTCCCAGACAAACAAAAACTAAAGGAGTTTGTAAACACTAAACCAGCACTGCAAGAAATTTTATGGGGGACTCTTTCAGTGGAGAAAACAAAACAAAACAAAACAAAACAAAACAAAAAGGACCAAAAGCAACAAAGACTAGAAAGGACCACAGAATATCACAGGAAACACCAACTATACAGGCAACACAATGACACTAAATTCCTTTGTATCTTTCAATAATCACGCTAAATGTAAATGAACTAAATGCTCCAATCAAAAGACATAAGGTATCAGAATGTATAAAAAATAAGACCCATCTATATGCTACTTGCAAGACACTCATTTTAGACCTAAGACACCTGCAGATTGAAGGTTTGCAGACTGAGGAGATGGAGCGCCATCTATCATGCTAATGTATGTCAAGAGAAAGCCGGAGTAGCCATACTTATATCAGACAACTATCTCTCTCTCTCTCTTTTTTTTTTTTTTTTTTGCATTTTTATTGAATAGTTTTCAGGAAAATAGTACTATTGTTTGCACACAGCAAATCAATATGTGTCAACCACCAGCTTAAATTACACTGTACAATCAGGTACTCAAACTTGGACAAAATAAATATACACCACTGCAGTGACACTTTGCACTAACAACAATGAAGTTTGCTCTCAACAATCATAACATTACTGGGTTTTGTAAGGAAAAATAAGTTGCTGGTTGACAAGTTGAAGGGGGGTAAAAATGACATCAGGAATTCAAAAGGTTATTTCAGGTGCCGGTCACCACATTTTAGGCACTCAAGCATAGCAAGGTGATAAACTTCCTCCTTAGCTTCCGCCTTTACTTGTGCCATATGAGATATAAAGGTAAGAGAATGAATAAAGATTATGGGATTTCTTTCAAAAAACTATGTGCAAGCTAAGCACAGACTCACTTTAGAAGACAATAAATGAATGCCTCACCAAAAAGGCCACCATGCCAAGTTCCTTTTCACATTCTGCCCAAAAGTATCCATAAAATACTTTCATTTTCCTATTAATATACAAATCAACTGTATTAGTTGTTTCTTCACATTTTATAAGTTGTAAAACAACCAACTTCAGCAAGGTTTTGCTAAAGACAACTTGGCAAAAATAAAGATTTTTTTTACATCTTGTTTTGCAAACTAGGAACAGCAAGATTTTTTAAGAGACCAGGTAAATAACACTGAATTTAGGATGGACAATCAGATCCAAACTGAAATCAGATAGCCTGGATAGCCCAAAGCATTAACACAAGTTCAAGTGCACAAAAGTAATAAGGCATAGGAAGAAAAAAAAAGATTCTCAGTTAAGTTCAAATAAATGCATGGTGTCAATGGTTATGTTTCAATTTTGTGCTGAGCAAAGTTATCCTCCCAGCTACATCTAATTTCAAAATCCTCTGGGAAGCTATCTAGATAAGCTATATGTTGAAATTATATTCTAATATGGCCATTGGATTTATTTTTTAATTATTATAAAATTATTTACAATAGTGAAGTAGTACAAATATGTATTTTTTCCTCAGGTGCTAACTAGCTAAAAAAGTTAATTTGGGAAGTGGGGGGAAGAAAACCCTATGTATTTGAAATACAATTGGCAATGGAAGCTAATAACCAAAAGAATATATATAAGCTTCCTATCACACAAATATAATTTAACATTCTCCATCTTCTAAGTAAGTATTCACTTTTATTTACTCATGTGACAGTATTTGTAACAACACATTATCATTGAGTAGTGAATAAAAGAATATGAGCCTTACTGGGAAACTGGCATAAAGTCATATATATATAGATAGATATATATTTTTTTCTTTTTTTACAAAACAAGAACACTAAAATTAAAGTCACAAAACTCCTACTATGAACTATTAATCTTGAAAAATTCATTTCAGAAAGATATGCCATTTGAATTCTAAAAACACAAGAGTCAAAATCTCAACTGTCATTATTCCCCTAAGAAGCTGCCGAGCAGAAAGAAATCTTAATATTGAAGATTTCATAGGTCATGTTCCAGCCTGGTATGGATGGTTCCATGGCAGAATACTCAAATTTGAAATAATAGTGGTACAAAATCACTACTTGACCCTTTAGATATTGCAGTAAAATCTGGCTGTAGCACCACTGGCTAAAAACTATTACGTCTTGCTGCCCAGACAACTATACTTTAAAACAAAGACTATAACAAGAGATGAAGAAGGGCATCATATCATAATTAAGGGGTCTATCCTCCCAAGAAGACCTAAAAATTGTAAATATTTATGCCCCCAACATGAAAGAACTAAAATATATAAATCAATTAATCACAAACATAAAGAAACTCATTGATAATAATAAGATATTAGTATGGGAGTTAAACACACCACTTATGCCAATGGAGAGAACATCTAAGCAGAAGATCAACAAAGAAACAATGGCTTTGAATGACACACTGGACCGGATGGACTTAACCGACATATTTAGAACATTTCATCCTAAAGCAGCAGAATACACATTCTTCTCCAGTGCACATGGAACATTCTCCAGAATAGGTCACATATTGGGTCACAAATCAGCCTTTAACAGGTACAAATGATCAAGATCATACCATGCATATTTTCAGACCACAACACCATGAAGCTTGAAATCAACTACAAGAAAAAATTTGGAAAGACCACAAATACTTGGAGTTTCAAGAACAGCCTACTAAAGAATAAATGGGTTAACCAAGAAATTAAAGAGGAAATTAAAAAGTACATGGGGCCAACGAAACTGAAAAGATGACAATCCAAAACCTGTGGATGCAGCAAAGGCAGTTGTAAGAGGCAAGTATATAGTAAGGTACGCATTCCTAAAGAAGGAAGAAAGTCTCAAATACCCAACTTAACCTTGTACCTCAAAGAGCTGGAAAAAGAACACCAAATAAAGCCCAAAACCAGAAGAAGGGAAATAATAAAGATTAGAGTGAAATCAATGATATAAAAAAAAAAAACAGTGGAACAGACCAACAAAACCAGGAGCTGGTTCTTTGAAAGAATACACAAAACTGATGATAACCTCCTAGCCAGATTTACCAAAAAGAAAAAGGAAAGGACCCAAATAAATAAAGTCACTTATGAAACAGAGATCACAACCAACACCACAGAAATACAATCAATAATAAGAATATTATGAGCAATTATATGGCAACAAATTGGGCAATCTGAAAGAAAAGATAAATTCCTAGAAACATATAAACTACCAAAACTGAAAGAAAAAGAAATAGAAAATTTGAACAGCTCCATAACCAATAAAGAAACTGCATCAGTAATGAAAAATCTCCCAAAAAAGAAGAATCAACAGCTGGATTGCTTCCAAGGGGAATTCTACTAAACATTTAAAGAAGAGTTAATACCTATTCTTTTGAAGCTGTTCCAAAAATAGAAATGAAGAAAACTTCCAAACTCATTCTATGAGGCCAGATAACCTCAAAAACCAGATAAAGACCCCACTAAAAAAGGAGAATTACAATCTCCCTGATGAACATGTATGCAAAAATTCTCATCAAGATACTAGCAAACTGAATCCAACAATACATCACAAGAATTATTCACCATGATCAAGTGGGATTTATTCCTGGGCTGCAGGGCTGGTTCAGTATCTACAAATCAATCATGATACACCAAAGTAATACATCACATTAATAAAAGAAAGGATAAGAACCACATGATCCTCTCAATAGATGCTGAAAAAGCATCTGACAAAATATAGCATCCTTTCTTGACAAAAACCGTCAAGAAAGTAGGAATAGAAGGAACATACCCCAATATCATACAGGCCATATATGAAAGGCCCACCGGTAATATCAGCCTCAATGGGGAAAAACTGAGAGCATTCTTCCTAAGGTCAGGAACACGACAGGGATGTCCAATCTCACCACTGTTGTTCCACATAGCGATGGAAGTCCTAGCCTCAGGAATCAGACAACAACAACAACAAAAAAATAAAAGGCATCCAAAATGGCAAGAAAGAAGGGAAACTTTCACTCTTTGCAGATGACAGATATTCTATGTGTAAAACCAGAAACTCCACCAAAAAGCTGCTAGAACTGGTACATGAATTCAGAAAAGTCTCAGAATAGAATTTTTTTAATGTTTATTTATTTTTGACAGAGAGAGAGAGAGAGACAGAGCATGAGCAGGGGAAGGGCAGAGAGAGAAGGAGATACAGAATCTGAAGCAGGCTCCAGGCTCTGAGCTGTCAGCACAGAGACCGACGTGGGGCTCAAACTCATAGACAGTGAAATCATAACCTGAGCTGAAGTCGGACGCTCAACCGACTGAGCCACCCAGGCACCCCGGAAAGGTCTCAGAATATAAAATTAATACAGAAATCGGTTGCATTTCTATACACCAATAATGAAGCAGCAGAAAGAGAAATCAAGGAATAGATCCCATTTATAATTACACAGAAATCCATAAAATACTTAGGAATAAACCTAACCAAAAGATAAAAGGTCTGTATGCTGAAAACTATAGAAAGCTTATGAAAGAAACTGAAGAAGACACAAAGAAATGGAAAAATATTACATGCTCATGGATTAGAAGACCAAATGTTAAAAAGTTGATAGTACCCAAAGCAATCTACACATTCAATGCAATGCTTAGCGTAAAAACAGCAGCATTTTTCACAGAGGTAGTACAAACAATTCTAAAATTTGTATGGAACCAGAAAAGACCCCAAATAGCCAAAGTAATGTTGAAAAAAACGAAAGCTGGAGGCATCACAGTTTGGAACTTCAAGCTGTATTACAAAGCTGTAATCATCAAGACAGTGTGGTATTGGCACAAAAACAGAAACACAGATCAATGAAACAGAATAGAGAACCCAGAAATGGACCCACAAACATATGCCCAACTAATCAGTGATAAAACAGGAAAGAGTATCCAATGGAAAAAAGACAGTCTCGTCAGCAAAGTGTGCTGGGAGAACTGGACAGTGACATACAGAAGAATGAAAGTGTACCATTTTTTTTAAACAATACACAAAAATAAATTTGAAATGGATTAAAGACCTAATGATGTGAAACAGGAAACCATGAAAATCTGACAGGAGAAAACAGGTGACAACCTCTTTGACCTCGGCTACAGCAACTTCTTAGTAGACATGTCTCCAGAGGCAAGGGAAATAAAAACAGAAAGAAACTGCTGGGACCTCATCAAGATAAAAAGCTTCTGCAAAGCAAAGGAAACAATCAACAATACTAAGAGGCAATCGATGGACTAGGAGAAGATATTTGCAAATGACACTGTTGGACAAAAGGTTAGTATCTCAGATCTATAAAGGAAGTATCAAACTCAACACCCAAAAAAATAATTCAGTGAAGAAACTGCCAAAAGATATGAACACTTTTCCAAAGCAGACATCCAGATGGCTATCCAGACCCATCAAAAAATGCTCAACATAACTCATCATCAGGGAAATACAAATCAAAACCACAATGAGATACCGCCTCACACTTGTCAGAATGGCTAAAATGAACAACTCAGGAAACAACAGATGTTGGTGAGGATGCAGGAAAAGGGGAACCCTCTTGCACTGTTGGTGGGAATGCAAACTGGTACAGCCGCTCTGGAAAACAGGATGGAGGTTCCTCAAAAAATTAAAAATAGAACTACCCTATGACCCAGCAATGCCACTACTAGATATTTATCCAAAGGAGTGTGCTGTTTCGAAGGGGCACATTCACCCCAATGTCTATAGCAGCACTTTCAACAATAGCCAAAGTATGGAAAGAGCCCCAGTGTCCATTGCTGATAAATGGATAAGAAAGATGTAGTGTATATATACACACATACATAATGGAATATTACTCAGTGATCAAAAATAATCAAATCTCACTATTTGCAACAACATGGATGGAATTAGAATGTATTATGCTAAGCGAAATAAGTCAGTCAGAGAAAGAAAAATACCATATGATTTCACTCATATGTGGAATTTAAGAAACACCACATATGAACATAGGGGAAGGGAAGGAAAAATAAGATAAAAATAGAGAGGGAGACAAACCATAAGAGACTCTCACAGAGAACAAACAAAATACAGAGAACAAACTGAGGGTTGCTGGAGAAAAGTGGGTGGGGGGATGGGCTAAATGCTGATGGGCATTAAGGAAGGCACTTGTTGGCATGAGCACTGGGTGTTATATGTAAGTTAAGAATCACTAAATTCTACTCCTGAAACCATTATTACACTATATCTTAACTAACTTGGATTTCATAAAAATAAAAAAAATCAAAGAACAAAACAAACAAAAAAAAACTACCAAGGACTGAAAACCATGCTACTATACACTGATGGACTGAACACAATGTACAATACCCGGATGACATCTGATACGAAGTTGCATTCAAATGAATGAAAGGAGAGACAATGAATAACAGTTTTTAGATGTCACTGAAGTCGATGAAATACATGCTGACTTGAGAACTCTTCTTTCCATCTTCCCACGTTCTTCAACGCAAATCACCCACCTCCTACAAGCAAACAGTTGCTCTATAACAAATAGTGTATGAATTTTTTGATGAGGGTGCCCAATAAAACCAAATATAAGAGAAAAGAAGGACAATTTTCTTCTGGGCGTGTTCTCATTTACTCTGTCCTAATTTCTTTTAGATAATGTTAAGCTGGCAATAATCTTCCATTATTTCCAAATGGAAGAATTGATGCCGATTAACAGTAATACCTTTCATTTATTTTTTGGGCTCACCATGTGCCAAAAACTTTTTAAGCACTGTATAAATATTCTCATTTAATCCTTAGAACAATCTTATGAATTACATATTGTTATCTTGATTTTACAGTTTTAGAGACCATATCCAGAATCCCACAGCTTATTAAATAGTAAGGCAGGGTCTAAACCCAAGTCCTTCTGACTCCAAATCCCTGCCCTTACAGCCTACACTAAATTAGAGGAAGTTGGTGAAGGGTGAAAAGGGTTGTTTCCAAACCTCAGAATTGTTCTTAAACTAATCATCTGTACCATACCAAAAGGTGTTATGCCAAAAATATTGTTTTCATTTTCCATTTACAACTTTAAATACAATGTTTTACAAAACACTTATTTAAATTACACTTTGCTTCAAAATGGATTTAAGTATGTTGTTTACACAAACACCCACACACAATTCACCAAGGTAACACAAATTAAAAGTAGATGAGAAAAATATGGTTAAAGGAAAATACAATTAGTAATAAACCGGAAGCCAGAAATAATGGTAATACAAGAAATTCATACCAATGAAAAATATTACACTTGTGAAAGTGTGGGAAGTGCTAGAACACTGGTTGTGAGTTAGCTAGAGGCTGATAAAGAGGAAAACAGCAGTAGATACATAGTTAATAACATTCATTAGATAAAAGTAAGCCAGTTTCTCAGAGAAACTCATCCATTCCTATACTGAAACCAAAAAAAAAAAAAAAAAAAGAGAAAGATTTCTTAAGAAATTCTTGTGTAACATAACGAACACTACCTTCAATAAACAGTTTCAATAAATATATGTTCCCATTGGACTACTTTTTTTGTTGTTGTTGTTCTGTTTTTCTTTGAGAAAGAGAGAGGAAATGCACACAAGCAGGGGAGAGGGGCAGAGAGAGAGAATCTTAAGCAGGCACCACACTTAGTGCAGAGTTCAATCTCAGGACCATGAGATCACGACCTGATGTTTAACCAACTGAACCACCCAGGGACCCCGCCCCCCCACCCCAACACACACATACTGGACTTCCTACAGTGATGCTGAAATATTTTTCCAATAATTATATTGTATTGTATTGTATACCAAATAACAACTCGTTATCATCAAAAATATTTACAGTTTACTGGCTTTAAAGAGGTTTCAATTTATCAACAGAGGTTATAATTCTATAGAGAAAATAGCTAGCAGTGTTTCTCTTTTATAAGGGTAAGAAACAAAGAGGCACAGTGTATTTGAATCATCTTTGGAAAATTGGTAGTTTGTCAAAAGGTGCCTAAAATGTTTTGACGATACATACTATATGTTTATTCAATACAATGGCAATTTGAAATGAAATATTCCTGGGGCGCCCAGCTAGCCTGGTCAGTGGAGCATGTGACTTTTGATTTCAGGGTCATCAGTTCAAGCCCCACAATGGGTGTTAAGTCTACTTAAAAAAATAATAAAATAAAATTAAAGAGTCCTATTGTCATACTTCTTATCTTGAAAGGCATGTTTAAAGATTTTGAATTTAAAAAGTACAAGTTAGGGGTGCCTGGGTGGCTCAGTTGGTTAAGCATCTGACTTCAGTTCAGGTCACAATCTCACAGTTCGTGAGTTTGAGACCCACACTGGGATCTGTGCTGACACCTCAGAACCTAAGCATGCTTCTGTATCTTCCTCTTTCTGTCCCTCCCCCATTTGCACTCTGTCTCTCTCTAAACTAAATGAATATTAAAATAATTTTTAAAAATTAAAAGATAAAAAGTACAAGTCACAGGTAACAAAAAATAGATAAAATGGATTTTATCAAAATTAAAAACTTTTGTCCAGCTAAGGACACTATAAACAGAGAAAAAGGGAATATACAGAATAGGAGAAAATATGTGCAAATCATTAATTTGATAAGGTATTAATATTGAGAAAATACAAAGAATGCATGTAATTTCATTTCAATAGCAATGAAAACAAGCAACTCAACTAAAAATGGCAAAAATATTAAATAGTTACTTCTTCAAAGAAGATACAGATGACAAATAAGCACATGAAAAGATGCTCAAAGCCACCAATCACTAGGGAAATACAAGTCTAAATCACAATAAGATACCATCTCACATCCATTAGGATGGCTACTATCTAAGCAATAACGACAACAGCAAACACACACACGTACACAAAACCAGAAAATTACAAGCATTTGCAAAGATGTGACTAGACTGGAAGGAACACTTGTACAGTGTTAGTGGGAATATAAAATGGTGCAGCCACCAGGTAAACAGTATGGTAGTTACTCAAAACAAAAAAGTTGCAACAGAATGACCATATGAACCACCAATTTCACTTCTCGATGTATATACAAAAGAAATAAAAGCAAGGTCTTGAAAAGATACCTGCACACCTGTGTTCACAGTAACATTATTCACAACTGCCAAAAAGAAGCACCCCAAGTGTCCACAGACAGACGAATGGACAAACAACATACAGTGTGTATGTGTGTGTGTACATATATAATGAAATATTATTCAGTCTTAAAAAATTAGGAAATTCTGACATATGCTATAACATAGACGAACTGCGAAGTCATTGTGCTAAGTGAAATAAACTAATAATAATTAGTTTATATAATACCTTATATGAGGTACCTGGAATTCACAACTACAGAAAGCAGAATGGTGGTTGCGAGGGGGAATGGGGAGGTATTGTTTAATGGGTAAAGAGTTTTAGTTTTGGAAGATGAAGAGAGTTTTGTGGATAGATGATGGTGATGGCAGCACAGCAATGTGAAAACACTTAAACATCATTGAATTGTACATTTAAAAATTATTGATAATAAGTATGATGTTATGTGTACTTTATAATTAAAATTTTAATGGTAAAAATAGTAAATTATACATATTATACCACAATGAGAAAAGTACAAGTTACCTAATAGCCTAAATTTGCTACTTTCAAATTTTACTTAGACTTAGGCATCTGGGGAAGTATATGGGTATATGAACATCACAAATGTAAATTAGTATTTTATACATGATTATAAATGCTATGTTCAAGGGTAAACAAATTTCTCTGACAGAAACACAACTTTCCTTTTTACTGACTACAAAGAAATCATCAAAGGCAATGATTTACTAAATTCAGTACATCTTACATGGAACCAAAAAAAAAATCTTACACAGAACTTATGAATAGGACATCTCACCCAAACAAATTCATCATGAAAAAATAATTTGCCTAAGGGTGTCTGTCTGGCTCAGTTTGTAGAGAATGCAATTCTTGATCTTAGGGTAGTGAGTTCAAGACCCATATTAGGCATAGAACCTACTTAAAACAAATAATACTTTGCCTAATCACAGTGGGACTTATTAGTAAAGCTGCCATCTTTTTAATTTTTTTCATCTAATGTCTAAACAACATTGTTGAACGTTAAGACATGCCAAAAACTTGTCAGCAAGGTGGGAATTTTAAAACTTATAAAAAACTGTAAATCAGATATACCAAGAGGGAAAAAAAAAGAAATTTTGTATCCAAATGCCATCTAGAAAAATTGTGAAGGAACAGTAGCACAAAGGATTAATCAGTCATCTTTGTCTGAATGCTAGGACAGAGTCCCTTCCTCCAGGGAGGAAATGCCCATGGGTAGAAGGAGGTTGTCTCTCATGGGGAGTGAGAAGGGGCGGTAGAGTTGGGTGATGGGGATAACTCTTGAGTCATGTAATTGAAAAGAGCAAAACTTTATGATTCAACCTTTCTTCTGGAGACACATCTAATCCTGGCTTATTCAGTCCCTGTCATCCCTTAGTACCCTTAATTTCTTCAGATTTTTAAATTAAAAAAAAAAATTAAGTGGGCTCCACACACAATGTGGGGTTTGAACTCACGACCCTGAGATCAAGTCACATGCTCCAACAATTGAGCCAGCTGGGTGCCCCGTGATTTCTTCCTAAATCAGTAACTGTCCATTCCTTATACTTTTACCATAGTACACACCTCCATGTGACTTAGGTCTTACCAGTTAGCTTGCTGAGCTACAGAAGCCCTCCCTTCCTGTCCCCTATTCAAGATATCTACACCACTGATTTTACAATTCCTGATACCAACTTCTATTCATTCATTCAACAAATATCTATCAAATGCTTAGTTATGAGGTAAGCATTATTCTAGGAAGTATGAATAAAATGGCGAGCAGAAACAGATGTAGTCTCTTCCTTCTATGAGCTAGTAGTTTACTGGGAAAAAAGTACAATTAGTAAAGAATCACACAAGTAACCAAAGCAAGTAATCTGAAGGGAAGGAAAGATGCCTGTGCATAGTGCTCCAAAAGCCTGTAATGGGAGGATTTGACCAAACAGGACTGATTAAGAGTAGGTGTTCTGGGAGAAGTATGGCAAGAACTGAGGTCTAGAAAAGAGGGAGTCAATAAGGCAAAGAGGGAGGGAAGAGCATTAGACTCCAGAAACAGCAAAGACACAGGGGTAGGAGACAAGATAGAGTGTGAGACACTGAAAGAAAGCCAGGAAGACTAAAGGTTGTGTTCAGAAATGTGTTCTAAAAAGCCCTCTGGTTTTGATGTGTAGAACAGTCACTTGTGGCCAGTTTGCTTTCTTCCATAGAAAGGATCATCTTTGGAGGAAGAGTTAATATGGTGGAGAATTAGGGGGATCCAAAGTTACCTCATCTCTCAAACACAGAAGCATTGAGGCCAGAAGACTAGGAATTCCAGGAATCCAGGCTACAGAGTCACAGAAACATCTGCAGGGGCCCATGGGGAAAACAGGGCCATAGGTACGTGATTGCAAATTGGGAGAGATAAAAAGGGCAGCATAAGCCCAGATGGGAGGGATCCCCTTCTGTGGAGAAATAAAAGGAAGAGAAAGAGAGGCTGTGGAAGTGTAGGATTGTATTTGGACAAGAGAAAAAGCATGGACCACAAAACAGAAAAAATGGAGAAAGAACCAATTTTTTAATTTTTTTTAATGTTTATTTATTTTTGACAGAGAGACAAAGCCTGAGCAGGGAAGGGGCGGAGAGAGAGGGAGACACAGAATCTGAAGCAGGCTCCAGGATCTGAGCTGTCAGCACAGAGCCTGACACGGGGCTGGAACCCACAGACCGCGAGATCGTGACCTGAGCCGAAGTCGGACGCTCAACCGACTGGGCAACCCAGGCGCCCCAAGAAAGAATCAATTTCTAACACGATCCAGAAAGACCCAGGTCTTTCTCCAAACTGGGGCCTGCCTCTCTGTACACGCACTGGGGGCGGGGGAGGGGGAGCCAGCCCCAGCTCAGTAGTGAGCTCAGAGGTGAGGTTGGAGAGAACAGTCCCCTTCCTTGAGTGCTGTGGGAAGAAGGTATACAACCTCTCCAAGGACAAAATCCCTACAGATGCCCACCAGCCAGAGGCTCTCTGTCGGCTGGGTGGAGTGGCTCTATCCCGGATCTGTAGCATGTGGAGTAAGATCCTTTAAGACATCGGGGTTTGAATCCCAGCTGAGTGCCTGGAAGGTGCAGGCGACTGTGGAAAGGACAAACTAGCCTGCTTGCACCTACAAGGCACTGTGTGGATGACCTGAACAGAGCGGTTTGGGACACCTGGTCAGGAAGGAGGGACTGGGGTGACCCATTTTTATCCCAATCACCAACAAGGCGGGGCTTCAAAGAATGGATAGCAGACCCACAGTAGAGGCAGGACCTACCTACACCAAAACACACCCCTCTGTGCCTGGTAAATGCATATCTACCAGAGCAAGATTGACAGTGACCAAACCAGATGGCCCCTCCTCCAGACCAGTGTAGCCACTAGTTCCAAGGCAACACCAGATATCGGTCCAGCAGTTTTGCATTTTCTGATTTGGTTCTTGAACAGTTCTTACTATTGAACAGTTCTTACACACACACACACACACACACATATATATATATATATATATATATATTTACATATATACACATATACATACATATATACTTACATATATATAGTGTATAGTATATATATATATAGTATACATATATACTATACTATACATAGTATACACTATATATATGTCATTTTACATAGTATACATATACATGTATACTATGTAATTTTATAGTATACATATATATGTAATTCTATAGTATAGTATACATATATACTATACCATATATAGTAAATATATATATATGTGTATATATATATATACACACATATATGTATACATATATATATATATATATAATTTCTTTTCTTCCTTTTCTTCCTCTTATTTCTTCCCTTCTCTATTCTGGTTGTTGGTTTGGTTAAGCGGACATTTTTAATCTATTCGTTTATACCTCTTCTATATTTCCTTCTTTATTTTCCTCTCACTTCCTCGATTAAGCCATATAGTTTCCCTGATTCTCTGCCCTGCCAATTTTTTTTCTTTTCTTTTTCCCTGTCCCTATCATTTCTGTCTTTGTATGGGATAAGGCTTCCACCACCACCATCACCACCACCACCACCTTTTAAATTTTTTCCAGGGTTACTCCAATGAACAAATCAAAGCACACCTGGTGGAAGATCCAAACCACAACTATGAGTAGGGAGATAAAGCAACCAGAGTCACAACACAGCACACAACACACTCCAAAAACACATGTTGAAGAGCCAGGCCCTGGCTCTTTGATCCCTATGATCCCTTTTTAATATAGTAGCGCTCACAGGTGCAGGACACATAACAAGCTATTAAAACATGTAAAGGACAGAAAACTAGCCAAAATGACGGAATTGAAGAATTCTCAAAAGAAATTCCAGGAAAAAATGACAGCTAGAAAATTGCTCAAAACAGATATAAACAATATATCTGGTCAAGAATTTAGAATAATAGACATAATATTAATAGCTGGCTTGAAAAAAGCGTAGAAGACAGAGAAACGATTGCTGCAGAGATAAAGGAACTAAGAAATAGTCACAACGAATTAAGAAATGTTGTAAATGAGGTACAAAATAAACTAGATGCAGTGACAGCAAGGATGGAGGAAGCAGACAGGAGAATAAGTGAAAGAGAAGATAAACTTAGGGAAAATGATGAAGCTGAGAAAAAGAGAGATAAGAAAATACTAGAATTTAGTATTTTATTTAGTAAAAATACTAGACTACGAGGGAGAATTAGAGAACTAAGTGATTCAATGGAATGTAATGATATCTGTATCATAGGAGTTCCAGAAGAAGAGAGAGAAAAAGGGGCAGAAGATTTACTTGAACAAATTATAGCTGAGAAGTTCCATAATCTAGGGAAGGAAGCAGACATCCAAATCCAGGAGGTACAGAGAACTCCCTTCAGATTCAACAAGAATAGATCTTCACCACAGCATATCATATTGAAACTGCCAAAATACAAAGATAAAGAGAGAATTCTGAAGGAAGCTAAGGACAAACAGGCCTTAATCTACAAGGGGAGACACAAAGGGTAGCAGCAGACCTGCCCACTGAAACTTGGCAGGCCATAAGGGAGTGGCAGGACAGATTCAATATGCTGAATAGGACAAAAATGCAGCCAAGAATCCTTTATCCAGCAAAGCTGTCATTCAGAATAGAAGGAGAGAGAAAGGCTTTCCCAGGCAAACAAAAAGTGAAGGAGTTCATGACTACCAAACCAGCCCTGCAAGAGATCCTAAGGGGCACTGTGAGTGGAATGCTGCAAAGACTACAAAGGACCAGAGACATCAGCACAAAAACGAAACCTACAGATAATACAATGACACTGACTCCATATCTTTCAATAATCACTCTGAATGTAAATGGACTAAATGCTCCAATCAAAAGATACAGAGTATCAGAATGCATAAAAAAACAAGATCCATCTATATGCTGTCTACAAGAGACTTCGTTTTAGACTTGAGGACACCTTCAGATTAAAAGTGAGGGGGGGATGGAGAACCATCTATCATGTTATGGAAGTCAAAAGTAGCCATACTTATATCAGACAAACTAGATTTTGAACTAAAGGCTGTAACAAGACATGCAGGAGGACACTATATCATAATTATGGGGTCTATTCATCAAGAAGAGCTAACAATTGTAAATGTTGATGACCCCAACTTGGAACAACGAAATATACACATCAATCAATCACAAACATAAGCAATCTTACTGAAAAGAATATGGTAATTGCAGGGGACTTTAATACTCCACTTACAACAATGGATGGATCATCTAGGCAGAAAATCAATAAACAAACAATGGCCTTGAATGATATACTGGACCAGATGGACTTGACAGATATATTCAGAACTTTTTATCCAAAAGCAGCAGAATACACATTCTTCTCGAGTGTACATGGAACATTCTCCAAGATAGATCACATAGTGGGTCACAAAACAGCCTTCAATAAACATAAAAAACTGAGATCATACTATACATATTTTCAGATCACACCACTATAAAACTTGACATCAACCACAAGAAAAAACTTGGGAAGCCTCCAAACGCATGGAGGTTAAAGAATCCTACTAAAGAAAGAATGGGTTAACCAGGCAATTAAAGAAAAAAATTAAAAAATATATGGAAGTATATGAAAATAAAAACACAACAGCCCAAACCCTTTGGGATGCAGCAAAGACAGTCCTAAGAGGAAAATACATTGCAATCCAGACTATCTCAAGAAACAAGAAAAATCCTAAATACAAAACCTAACTGCACACCTAAAGGAATTAGAAGCAGTACAGTAAAGAAAACACAAAGCCAGCAGAAGAAGAGAAATAATAAAGATTAGAGCATAAATAAACAATACAGAATTAAAAACACAGAACAGATCAATGAATCTAAGAGCTGGTGTTTTGAAAAAATAAACAAAATTGATAAACCCCTAGCCAGACTTCTCAAAAAGAAGAGAACCCAAAGAGATAAAATCATGAATAAAAGAAGAGTGATCACAACCGACACCACAGAGATACAAACAATTATTAGAGAATACTATTTGAAATGATATGCCAACAAACTGGACAGCCTAGAAGAAATGGACAGATTCCACACACTACCAAAACTCAAATGGGAAGAAACAGAAAATTTGAACAGACCTATAGCCAGCCAAGATATTGAATCAGTTATCAAAAGTCTCCCAACAAATAAGAGTCCTGGGCTAGATGGCTTCCCAGGGGAATTCTACCAGACATTTAAAGCAGAGTTAATATGTATCCTTTTAAAGCTGTTCCAAAAAATAGAAGCATAAGGAAAGCTTCTGGACTCATTCTATGAAGCCAGCATTACCTTGATTCCCAAGCCAGAGACCCCACCAAAAAGGAGAATTACAGGCCAATATCCCTGATGAACATGGATATAAATTTCTCAACAAGATACTAGAAAATAGAATTTAACAGTATATTAAAAGAATTATTCAGCACGACCAAGTGGCATTCATTCCTGGGCTGCAGGGCTGGTTCAATATTCACAAATCAATCAATGTGATACATCACATTAACAGAAGAAAGGATAAGAACCATATGATCCTGTCAATAGATGCAGAAAAAGCATTTGACAAAATACAGCATCCTTTCTTAATAAAACCCTCAAGAAAGTCAGGATAGAAGGAACATACTTAAACATCATAAAAGCCATTTATGAAAAGCCCACAGCTAGTATCATCCTCAATGGGGAAAAACTGAGAGCCTTCCCCCTGACATCAGGAACATGACAGGCATGTCCGCTCTCACCATTGTTGGTTAATATGGTGTTGGAAATCCTAGCCTCAGTAATCAGACAACAAAATGAAATAAAATGCATCCAAATTGGGAAAAAAGAAACCAAACTTTCACTTTTTGCAGATGACATGACATGGAAAACCTGAAAGACTCCACCAAAAAGCTGCGAGAACTGATAAATGAATTCAGCAAAGTCTCAGGATACAAATCAATGTACAGAAATTGGTGGCATTTCTACACACCAATAATGAAGCAACAGAAAGAGAAGTTAAGAAATCGATACCATTTACAACTGCACCAAGAACCATAAAATACCTAGGAATAAACCTAACCAAATATGTAAAAGATCTGTATGCTGAAAACTATAGAAAACTTATGACAGAAATAGAAGAAGACACAAAGAAATGGAAAAACATTCCATGCTCATCAACTGGAAGAAAAAATATTGTGAAAATGTTAATACTACTCATGGCAATCTACACATTCAATGCAATCCCAATCAAAATCGCACTTGCATTCTTCACAGAGCTAGAACAATTTGTTTGGATGGATGTTTGTTTGTTTGTTTGTTTATATGTTTTGTATTCCAACAAAAAATTTGTATGGAACCACAAAAGACCCCAAATAACAAAGTAATGTTGAAAAAGAAACCCAAAGCAGGAGATATCACAATGCCGGACTTTAATCTCTACTACAAAGCTGTAATCATCAAGACAGTATGGCACTGGCACAAAAACAGACACAAAGACCAATAAAATAGGATACAGAACTGAGAACTGGACTCACAAATGTATAGCCAATTAATATCTGACAAACCAAGAAAGAGTTATCAATGGAAAAAAAGGCAGTCTCTTTAGCAAATGGTACTGGGAGAACTGTACAGCAACATGAAGAAGAATGAACCTGGACCACTTTTTTACACCATACAGAAAAATAAACTCAAAAAGACCTAAATGTGAGACAGGAAACCATCAAAATCCTATAGGAGAAAAGAGGCATAAACCTCTTTGACCTCAGCTGCAGCAACTTCTTATTTGACATGTCTCTGGATAGAAGGGAAATAAAAGCAAAAATGAACTATTGGAACCTCATCAAGATAGAAAAAAACTTCTGTACTGCAAAGCAAACAATCAACAAAACTAAAAGGCAACTGATGGAATGGGAGAAGATATTTGCAAATGACATATCTGATAAAGGGTTAGTATCCAAAATCTATAAAGAACTTACCAAACTCAACACCTGAAAAACAAATAATCCAGTGAAGAAATGGGCAGAAGACATGAATAGACACTTTTTTCAAAGGGGACATCCAGATGACCAACAGACATATGAAAAGATGCTCAGCATCGCTCACATCATCAGGGAAATACAAATCAAAACCACATTGAGATACCACCTCACACCAGTCACAGTGGCTAAAACTAACAACTTAGGAAACATCAGATGTTGGCAAGGATATGGAGAAACGGGAACCCTCTTGCACTGTTGGTGGAAATGCAAACTGGTGCAGAGGCTCAAGAAAAGTGTGGAGGTTCCTCCAAAAATTAAAAAGAGAATTAACCTATGATGCAGCAATAGCACTACTAGGAATTTATCTGAAGGATACAGGAGTGTGCATTCAAGGGGCACCTGTACCCCATGTTCATAGCACTATCAACAATAGCCAAATTATGGAAAGAGTTCAAATCTCCATCAACTGATTAATAAAGAAGATGTGGTTTATATATACAATGGAATACTACTTGCCAATTGGAACGAATGAAATTTTGCCATTTGCAACAATGTGAATGGAACTGGACGGCATTATGCTAAGTGAAATAAGTCAAAGAAAGATATTGTATGTTTTCACTTTTATGTGGAACTTGAGAAACTTAACAGAACATCATGGCACTGGGGGGAAGGTGAAAGACAGTTTCAAATAGAGAGGGTGGCAAACCATAAGAGACTCTTAAATACAGAGAACAAACTGAAGGTTGATGGGGGGGTGGGGGAGAGGGAAAAATGGGTGATGGGCATTGAGAAGGGCAGCTGTTGGGATGAGCACTGGGTGTTGTATGTAAGCGAGGAATCATGGGAATGTAGTCCTGAAGCCAGGTGGACACTGTATACACTCTATGTTACCTAACTTGACAATGAATTATATAAAAAATAATAATAAAATAAAATAAAAAGAAAGGATCATCCTTGGTAAGAACTCATCTTCCTGCTTAGCATCTTCACTTTGTATGCTATTTCAGCTATGTGAGCTGAAGCATAAAGATTTCCCAAACATGTACTTTCTTTGGCCATGTTATTCCTCTGTGCCAATCTGTATCACTCTTACTCTTTTCTTGGTAAAAGAAGATAAGGAAGAGACCTACAAGTAGAACCTATTCCATATGTTATGTTGAGCTAAATCCATGGTCTCCTTAAAAACAAATCAAAATCAACAGAAAAATGTGGTAAGAAGATGGGGCATGTTGGTGCCTCAGTCGGTTAAGTGTCTGACTTGGTTTCGTCTCAGGTAATGAGCTTGAGGTTCGTGGGTTCAAACTCTGCACGGGCTCCGTACCGTCTACTTTGGATTTTCTCTTTCTCTCACTCTCTCTCTGCTTCTCCCCTGCTCATGTTCTCTCTCTCTCTCAAAATAAATAAATAGACCTAAATAATTTTTAATTAAAAAAAAGAAAAATGTGATAAGAAGGTTGAAACATCTTTTAAACTGGTGATTTTAGAAAAACGGTATGGCAATAGCTAAAAACTGCTTTTAGAAGTTGCACTAGATAATTTTAACTCAGACACAGGCAACTCATGAATTCTGACTGAAATAACTTCCACAAAAGAAAACTAGCATAAAAGTGACTATAAAAACAAAGGGTACTATCCACTATTAAACCTAATTTCAATACATCTCCTATGACTGTTCCTTAATACAAGACAAATCTTTTTCAGCATTTCATATCCATTGTTTGGAGCCTCCTGTTACACACACACACACACACACTTTCCCACTATAAAACAATGTCAGCATTATTAACCAATATTTTCACAGGATCAAGCAAAAAAGAAACCTTTGGCGTTTTAAAATCTTTATGTCTCCTAAAACTGGTTCTAAAATACTAGGCCCAATTTAATTTTCAGTCAACATGTATTTTCCACCTAATATTTTTGTATCGCTTAGTTTTACTTAATATTAAAATTAAAAGCTATGAATTTTGGCCTTCTAACACATCTAACCTTCTAACACATCTAAGATGTTTTCATAAGGATTTATTTTCAAGATAAAAGGAATCCTACATTTATTCCATAGCCATTTCTAGGTTGTCTAATAAAAACATAAGTGGTGATATTGAATTTTATATTCATTTTTCTTCACGTGTCAGAATCAATATGTAATAGCATATAGTTATATTAAAAGCCAAATAATTTTTATTAGCCTATGATGTAAATTTTATTTGACCTAGGAAAATAGGCTATATGGAGGGGCTGACTTTTCCCCCAAAATTCCTAAGATGTTTTCAAAATGTTTCTAATAATTATAATTCAAAACAACACCAGTTTTTCACTGCTTCTCAAGTTTCATGTGCACACGAAACACCTGAGGATCTGATTAAAATGTAGATTTGATTCAGTTGGTCTGGCATGGGGCCTGAGATTTGTGTTTCCAACAAGCTCCCAAGTAACAATGGGCATTACCAGAGAGCAATGCTTGTCAGAAACAAAAAGAAACTTGATTTTTTCCTACAAGTGATGAGGTCATGATGAAACAAAACAATTATGATGATTGATAATACACATAGACACAAGTAGGTTTATGTTGCTAAATATCTAGCCAAATTTATTATGGGCTTACCAGTCCCAATTTGGATACACATTTATAAAGATACCCAAGGATCAACAAATATTCATTATAAATTTATAAACCACAGAAAAACAAATTTGTCAAACCATAAACTAGGCATATTATGTTAACTAAGTGGAAAGAAAAAAGGCTATTCCAAACTAATTGTAATTATACTTATTTAAATAAACCCTTAATTGCATGTTTTCAGGATATACATTTAGAAAACTTCCTAATTTTCCAAAATGTGAAGCCCATGGAAAAATTCATCAGCTTAAAAGAGCACAATTAGTCTCATCCATAACAACTGTTATCAATTAGAAAAGAGTGTGTGGTGGAAGTACTTCAAAAATAAAGGAAAAGAAACCACAAACAATACAAACTCATGTTCCTTATCATTAAGCATTTCTCAAAGAGCTCCTAAAATGGGAGAATCTTCTAATATTGCTCATAATTCCTCTCTGCTCAGTAAAATCCTCCTTCACTATGATAGCTGTCACCAAACTGGAAAAGGGTATGAGCAGGCATTGCTTTCTCTGTGTTCCCTCCAGATGTCAAATTCCTTTGTGTGGGTCAGAATCAGAAGTACTGGAAAAGTAGAAAGGAGAAAAAAGTTCTAAAGACACGCATATGAATCAGAAAAAAAGTGGGCAAGGGAGGGCTCCAGGGCCTTGACTAAAACTGTGTCAAATCATTTGACAGGCGCACTTTTAAAAAAATTTTGCACTCACTCCTTACTGAAGAGACAACATTGCTTCTCTAGTCACAAATTAACCTCCATAACATCTGTTTCTTAGCAGATTGCAAGACCTTGCCAGGAATTTAAGAATTAACTTTTAGGTGACATTTGCAAAGTTCCAAGTCATAATTTAATCCTAGATCCATATTGTTGTCAATCTAACAGTTAATGGAGTTTAATGTCCTTGTGATTCTCTTCATTAAATTACTGTTCAAAAGCCTAGTTTCATAGACAGCGGTTTATAAAAAAAGAAATACATGGACATCATCTTCACTCAGTTCTGAGAATTTAAAAACTGTCTAACATGCAATGTAATTTAAGATCACTAGATAGGAGAAGACAGTTTTTAAAAAATTACCTCCACAAGACACAAAGCATAAACAATTATCTCTTCAAGGGAAAGACAACTAAGAAAGAAAAAAAAGGAGTGTGGGGGTTGGGGAAGTTTGGGCAAGGGCAAAAAACCCAATACATGTAATGACTTCATATTATGCAAAGTGCTACCCCAAAACTTCTGAGCTAGGACCAACAAGAGCATATTCACTCACACTCCAATGAGACTCTGGTGTATGCCTGAAAGCAGCTGTGCAAACAATCTTTCATCAAGCTTGTATTTCAATTCAGTCTCAAGTCTCTCCATTGGTGAATTTCAATGGAAAGATCCTAAGGGATTCAAGATTTGCACGTATATAAATATACTACCATTGACTGCATCACAGGCTTATATTCTCAACAGCTGTATGTCAACCTGTGAAAGGAGCTAAGCACTTACCAAGTCATCTAGAGTAGCCACAAACTAAGAGCTATTTCCTGCACTGTTTCGCAAATGTTATAAATATAAAACGTAAAAGTGTAATAAGCACTACAAATAATCCAAGTGAAAGATATGAAAATATTGGTAGATATTTCTAAGTGTGTAGGATTAATATTGTCTATTTTAATTTTACAGTTGAGTCAAAACTGCTCCTTTCCCAAAGGCAATAGTTCACTATTCATAACCTTTAACAGCAGGCTACTGAATTGAAGGTATTTTTCCAGAAATGGAAAGTTTTTGGAAGGAACCTAGAGTGAATAAGAATTTCACATTTGAATAAAGAAAATATGAAATATATTAAAATATATAACAACGCAAGAAAACCTACAATTAATTTTTATTGTCAACAGTCTCCTAGGAAACATGTTCTCTTTAGTTACAGCATCAGAGATTAGAAGTCATTTAGGAAGAGTGTGATTCATTCAATAATGATAAAGACAACTTTAAATTCTTGTGAAAATTTTGGACACCTCTATTTATGAACAAGGCACACTGATCCTGACCTCCCAGAGCTGTAAGTCAAAAAAAGGGTAAAGAATTCAAAATGAAAATGTGCATTTCTATTCAAAACTGAGTCATGTCATCCCAGCAAAGCATTATATAGAAAAAGAGCTGATTTCATTACTTTTCATGGCAATCTTTAACTTTGTCAAAAAGGAGGAAAACCAACCAAAATTATTTCTGCTTGAATAGCAGGGGCATGTAGTTGGTGATATCTTGCAAGAACACAGCAGTGGTGAAAAAAAGAAACTAAAAATTATAAAAGCCTACCATAGGAAACAGAGTGGAACTAATCTGGAGAAATTGGTCTTCTGCAGCAAAATATGGTTTATACTGTGAGTCTATCACAACTACTCCAATGCTTTACTATGACATCTTTTCTCCAATACATACACTGTATTCCAGCCTTGAGGTTAACTAGTTCAAACTTAGGCAGATACTAACACCTAAATATTGGTGCTAAATTAGGGGCATTTCTTCTGAAGTAAGATTTATTTATTTATCATACATTTCAAGCTTCTAATCATTTTTAAGAGTACAATGTTAACTACAATTTTACATTTGTTTCAAAATATCTTACAAGTCTTAAATTTATTTTAGAAATAATAAAGTTCTAAACCATGTTTCACAACTAAAAGTCTCAGCAGAGTCCATCAAATGGAAAAAGAGTACTGTTACTCTATGACCATGATCTAGTAAAGTTACAAAATCTAAAAGGGTTACAATGAGGAGCAGAAGCAATGACACTTTTCAATTTATGGTTCTTACACAGTGTGATTATTAGGGAAAAAATGGAGGATAATACAGACAACACTTCGCTTTTCTTATTTTTATTTAAAATCTTTTTTAATGTTTACTTATTTTTGAGAGACAGAGACACAGAGCATGAGCAGGGGCAAAGAGAGAGGGAGACACAGAAGCAGGTTCCAGGCTCTGAGCTGTCAGCACAGAGCCGATGTGGGGCTTGAACCCATGAACTGTGAGATCATGATCTGAGCCGAAGTCGGATGCTTAACCGACTGAGCCACCCAGGTGCCCCTCACTTTTCTTTTTTAAAAGCAGGTCTTACGTTAGCAATAAGATTAATATTCCTCACATATTTAGAAGACCTCAAGAAGATTGCAAGCTTGGACTTGAAATCACCAATTCTATAAACTGAAGAAAGACATAATACTGACTCTTCTACTCCCATGTCTTCTTTCTTCTTGCCTTGAAACAAAAGAATAGAGAGAGGGGTCCAATGGTCTCAGTTCTGCCCTTACTCTCAGAAGCTTGCTTTATGAATTTCCAGAGGAATACAAAAAACAGTTTTCAGAAACTTTGCACATAATAATGGGGGCACATAGTTAGGGGCCCTAATGGTTCAATTATTTAAATATTAATGATACCATCAATACATATAAACTGAAATCAACTCAAAATAGAATTGTTTTACAGCTAAAATTGCATTTTTATCATAAAATCTGAAAGCCAGTTACTTGATAAACTAAGTGAAAATATGTATAAATCATCCTCAACGTAAACTTGCTTCCTAGGAGATAGGAAGCAAATTCCTTAACTGTCAGAGACCATTAATGATCATTTCCTTAAACTTTTCTAAATCAATTGTTAGGATTTATATATGGGATACTTTTTAATTAGAAAACTTATTTATAAACTTAAATTTAACATATCAATTAACCAGACCTTGTCAAATCAGAGGCACAATTAGAACAATTCAGAATCATACAATCAATATAAAAATGAAACTCAAAAAGTATTCTAAGGACAAGAATATTCAACATTGAGCAGTGGCCCTAGCCAAACACAAAAAGGAAAAAAAATAAGAGTTACAGACAGTATGAGAAAAAACTATCAACTACTTAGAAAATTCAAGAAAATCAACTGCAAAACTATTAGACTAATCAACAAGTTTATTAAAGTGACCAAATATAAGACCAGTATACAATAATTTTCCTAACCCACAGCAAAACCAATTAGAAAATATAATGAAAAAAATTCCATTGACAATAGAAATAAAAATAAGCTACATAAGAATAAAGTTAAGAAGAAATGTAGAAGACATTTTCTAAGTTTATTTATCAAGAGAGAGAGAGAGAGAGAACAGGCAAGGGAGGGGCAGTGATGGAGGGGGACAGAGGACCAGAAGCAGGCTCTGCGCTGACAGCAGAGAGCCTAATACGGGGTTCAAACTGCAAGATGATGACCTGAGCCATGACCTGAGCCAAAGTTGACACTTAATCGACTGAGACACCCAGGCAATGCAGGAGACATTTATTTTTTAAAAAGCTATCAAATTTCACTGAAGACTATAAAATAAGATCCAAGTAAACAGAGAACACATACATTCCTGGATGTGAAAACTCAATAGCAAATGGGATATGAATTTTCCCCAAATTAACCAAAATATGGGTTGGGGGGAAGCCTGCCATTCAGACAGCAAATGTTCTATAAAGCAACATTAACTGCACTGAAAGAAAACAGATAAATGAAACAAAATGAGAACCCATAAACAGACCTATCCATATGAATTTTAGTTCACATGATTGAGATTTATCATTTTAATTTCTTATAAAGTTGGCAATTAAAATAAATGGGAGGAAAAGAAAGACTATCCTATCAAGTTGTGTTTGAACAAAGGGCTATCCATTTGGTAAAAATATAAAGTCAGACCCCCTACTTTATGTATTGTACTTTTTAAATTTTTTTCATATTGAAAAGCTAAATTAAGGTTCAAAAAAATGAATGTAGTGGAATAATATATAGAAAAAGATTTAAGAATAGTGGAATGGAAAAGGTCTTCCTAAGCAAGATACAAGACCGAGCTGTCATAAAAAGGGGAAAATAATGACAGATACAGCTACGTTAAAATTTAGTATTTTTCTAATGAAAGATACTTAGGGGACTTTTTCAACTACACACATGAGCCCTAGCTTCGGACAAAAATCTCATCTTCCCTTTCTCCCTTTAGTCCTTTAAGAAGCTAAGCTTCAGCGAGAACTGTTTTTTTTTTAGAACTGTTGCATGTTGCATTTTGATCCCAGAATCAGTCTTTTTTTTTTTTTTTTCTTTCAAAGCAGACTCTGTGAAAGGTTAGTGATTAAGTGCACAGATTCTTTAACTAATTAAGCTAATCTTGCAATCTAGTTGACTTTACGAACATGTTGCTGTATGTTTTCTATTTATGAATATAGAAGCTACCAAGAAGGACCCTACATGGGGGGTGCCTGGCTGGCTCAGTTGGTGGAGCAAGTGACTCTTAATCTTGGGGTTGTAAGTTTGAGTGTCACATTGGGTGGAGAGAGTACTTAAAAAAATAGTCTAAAAAAAAAAAAAAAGAAAGACCCTATGTGGAATAGTATGTTACATAATGCTATTTTCTACAGGCAGTGAAAATGTACCACAGTTTAACCTTTGTTATGACAAGCAGCATGTGGTTTAAGTAAAATATAGCAACTAAGCAGCTTTATTCTTTTTTTTTTTTTTTAAATTTTTTTTTCAACATTTATTTATTTTTGGGACAGAGAGAGACAGAGCATGAACGGGGGAGGGGCAGAGAGAGAGGGAGACACAGAATCGGAAACAGGCTCCAGGCTCTGAGCCATCAGCCCAGAGCCTGACGCGGGGCTCGAACTCACGGAGTGCGAGATCGTGACCTGGCTGAAGTCGGACGCCCAACCGACTGCGCCACCCAGGCGCCCCTGAGCAGCTTTATTCTTTACAGCATAAAGAATGGAAAGTCATATACTGGAGTCAATATAATGACCCTTACTTAGGATATGATTCTACATTTAATTTTAGATATTTAATAAGACAAGCTATGGGACTACATATACCATTTTTGTATTTCTAGAGCAGAACTTAGCTCACAGAAGGCACTTAATACATATTTGCATAATGAATATTTCTTCTGCTTTATTTTAAAATTCAACACAGATTTCAACTAAATTTTATCTACGATTTTCTCCTTCTGAAACCTTTATGTACTGAACAATCACCAGTTAACTCCTTTTTAGAATTCAACTTTACACTCATTAGCCACAGTCCCATAATTTAACATACATTCCCTGTCTCACCATCATGGAATATGAGTTCTGAGTTGCCTTTGATATTTTATGTTAGAAAAGCTGACACCAGGGGCACCTGGGTGGCTCATTCGGCTAAGTGTCCCACTTCAGCCCAGGTCATGATCTTGTTCCTGAGTTCAAGCCCCACATTGGGCTCTGTGCTGATAGCTCAGAGCCTGGAGCCTGCTTCAGATTCTGTGTCCCCCTCTCTCTCTGCCCCACCCCTGCTTGTGCTCTGTCTCTCTCTGTTGTTCAGAAATGAATAAACATTCAAAAAAATTTTAGAAAAGCTGACACCAAAGTTCATGTAAAAAAAAAAAAACAGTGTAGAATTGCTAATGTATGCAAACCTATGTTGGTCATTGGGAGTGAGTCTAATTTTAAATTAGTACCAGTATGAATTCAGTTTTGGTAGTGATGTTTAAAAAAATAAAATACATGTACTGGGTTATAAGATTCAGAATACTGAAGGAGAACAGATTTCCACTATGTCTGTTACCTGACAAGGATGACATCTGCAAAATGAGGGGGAAAATGTCCAATTTTAAGAGAAAATTTTCCTAATATATGGAAATTTTCATTAAAAATGAAGACTGAGGTAAAATCTTGGTTTTTTTCTAGTACTTTCGTGCTTTCCTCTTTTACATTTAGATTCTTCATTCATTTGGAAGTTATTATTGTGAATGGTATGAGGTATGAATCTAATTTTACCTTTAACATATAGTAAATTTCTGTGTGTTTGGGTCTAGTTTAGGTTTTCCATTCTATTCCACTGGTATATTTGTTTATTCGTGTGGCAGCACCCTGCTATTTTTATTATAGGAGCTTTATAATGTTTTAATGTCTGGTAAAACTAATCCCCTTACAGTTTTTCTTTTTCAGTGTTTTCCTACCTCTCCTTTTTCTTTATAGGTTTGAGAGGTTTATAGGTTTGATGATTGATATACTCAATTATAAGCTTAAGGATTCAACAGATTAATTTAAGAATTATGTCCTAGGGGCGCCTGTGTGGTTCAGTCAGTTAAGTGTCCAATTTTGGCTCAGGTCATGATCACACGGTTCGTGGGTTCAAGCCCTACACTGGGATCTGTGTTGACAGCTCAGAGCCTGGAACCTGCTTCTGATTCTGTGCTCCTTCTCTCTCTGCCCTTCCCTTGATCACACTCTGTCTCTCTCAAAAACAAACATTTAAAAAAGAAGAAAAAAAAGAATTATGCCCTAATCATAAACTAAACATAAACTAAGCACAAAAAATTAAATTGTTAAATAAATATGAAAATTTCACTGTCTACTATATTAGCATGATCTTCTAGTATTTAAGAGCTAACTAACTGTCAATTATTTTCATGTTCTGGGATACCAAAAAATGTACTTTTATTTGTAAAATGTTATAGTATAATCTATATGTTCATTTTCCATTAAAATTTCAGATTAGTTGCTAGATTAAAAACAAAATTATACCAACATTGTTTTCTTTAAAAATATTAAATCTGTTAAGTATCATTAAAATTCAAATATAGCCTTTGGCATAAGCATTTACCTAATTTAAGTATGGACTTATGCAAAATCATTCTAAAATATAAATGATTTATTTGTATTTTCTCAATTTTACTGGAAAAGCAAAATCAATAATTTTATGAAGTTTCCTTTACTTAGCCGAAGACATTCAAGTTGTGCAGTTGTGCAGTGCAAAACCTGCACAACTATATACAGTATAGTAAAAAGCTACACAACTGAATGCAGCAGCCATGTGTTTGCCTTTTTTCTGTTATCAGAGTAAAAAAAGCACTTCTTCAAATGCAGCAGGGTGTCAGAGAATTCAACTCAATTCTGACACTACCCAGAGTGTGTAAGAGATAGCATCAGTTTCCACATGTAAAGGGCTTAGTCTCACAAGACCACTTTCTACTTCAGAGGCTAACTGCAAACCCAGTTTGTTGTTAGCGGTGCTTCTGGCTGAGCAGTTACAAATTGGATGTTCCAAAAATCCCCTGTAAATCAGGATGCCAATCCCAAATCCAGGTTGTTACCTCTACTTCTGATCAACTGTCTATAAATTGGAGATTCCCATGACCCCCATTATCCTTGGGTTTGATTAATTTTCTACAGTGGTTCACAGAACTATAGAGACATTTTACTTACTAGATTACCGCTTTATTACAACTCAGGAAAAGCCAGATGGAAAAAACGCCTAGGACAGAGTATGGGGAAAGGGCACGGAGCTTCCTTCTTATCCCTGAGCTGGCCACTTTTCCCAAATCTCCACGAATTTAAAACCCCAAAAAAGTTCTCCAAACTCTGTCCGTTCAGATTTTTATGAAAGCTTCATTACATAGGCAGGGTTGATCAAAACACTGGCCACTATTGGTTGAACTCATCTCAAACCCTCTCCCCTTCCAAGAAGTTGGGGGGTGGGTCTGAAAGTTCCAACTCTCCAATCACATGGTTGGGGGTCCACTGGCAACCAGCTCCCATCCTTAGGTGTGGACCAATTCAGCTCATTAACATAACAAGACACCTTTAACACTCTCATGGCTTAGGAAATTACAAGGGTTTTAGGAGCTCTAGGTACTAAAATGAAGGAAGAGCGAATACAGATTTCTAACTGTAACACACTTTCTGAACCCACAAGTGATTTGTCTGGCTTTGAAAAAAGTCAAAATGAATTATCTCTGAGCCAGATATTAGGAGCTCATACCATCACCATTTTGATTAAATGTTTGCAGTTAGATAAATATCAATAAACAGGAACATATATTATTTCCAGTTTTAAAACCCTATGTTTCTGACCATACACATAGAACCTCAAAAGGTTACTTACTATCTGCTTTTATAAATTTCAGCTATTCTAAGACTATCCTTTTAGTGGACTGTCTGGCCTTCTGACTGTTTCCTGATCACTTAACCAAGTTTTCCAAACATACTCATTCTAATACTATTAGTATTGATAACATCCAGGCTTGTAATGGAATTCCTAACTTAACTAATCACTGCTCATAAAAGATACATCTTGCCAAAAGGAACAAGCTTGAACAGGTATAGCTGTATGTTTCAATTCTAGGGTGTTCTTAAAAAGCAGAACTAAAAGATTTAAAAACTTATTTGCATTCTTGTACTGCTGCAAAATACTTGTAAAGACCTAAGGAAGAAAGGAATGATAAAATATATATTAGTTTTAAAATGTTTCTTTCATCTACTCTTTCTTTTCAATGAATTTTCCAAATTTAGGTATCTTCCCAAAATTAATTAAGAAAATGTATTCATTTAAAAATGTTTTCTGGGGTGCCTGGGTAGCTAAGGCGGTTAAGTATCTGACTTCCGCTCAGGTCATGATTTCATGGTTTGTGAGTTCAAGCCCCATGTCGGGTGGAGAGATTACTTAAATAAAACTTAAAAAAATAAAAATGTTTTCTTTATATATTTTGATCTGATTTTTCATTCAGACAACAAACTTTGAACTTTTAGTTCATAGAAGAAAAGCTCTCAATAAAACGTTTAATCTACACAAACATAAAAAGGGGAAATATCTGCTTTTGAAATAAAAAAAATCTTTCTTAGATCTTTTTTTTTTTAGCATTTATTTATTGTTGAGAGACAGAGAGAGAGCACGAGTGGGAGAGGAGCAGAGAGAGGGAGGACACAGAATCTGAAGCAGGCTCTAGGCTCTGAGCTGTTAGCACAGAGCCCCGTGCAGGACTCAAACCCATGAACTGTGAGATCATGACCTGAACCAAAGTCAGACGCTCAACTTCCAGAGCCACCCAGGTGCCCCTTTCTTAGATCTTAAAAAGAGATGAAAAAAATATTCCTGGTCCTGTCCCTAAATTTACATATGAAACTGAAATTTAAGAGTAGACGTTATCGTTATCTTCAATTGGGTTATAATAGGTAGGTTGATTTCATTAATTCCTCCTTCATTTGACATGTATTTATTACACAGATATGCTAGATGCTATTATTAAAGTCTTCTAAAACTCAGATATTGGTAAGTCTGAACAAAATATTTCCTATAGCCAAATGAAAATATGTAGAGTTCTCCATTTCAGAAGTATGGCTTTTTAAGTGGTTAGAACAGGGTTATCCAATATATCAAGACATGAGCCACCTAATGAGAAATTTTTATATGAAGTCATGCTGAATTGGTGGTCCATTCTTTGAAGACTCTTGATTCTGACTCCAATATAAAAGTACTTATGGAATCTTTAGGTCTATGGTAGTCTTTTATTTTTCTCCAGTTTCATTCTGTAATTTCAATGAAGTTAAATCGGAGTGGCTCAAAAACAATCTCTTTACATTTATCATCAATTACAGTAATTGTTTGTAGGCCACTGGCATGACACCTGGCAGTAACAAATAATAACCAGTACCTTTCAGTACCTACTATGACCTTTGCATACATTATCAGGCCAACTACAACCCTCTTTTATAGGTGCTGTTGGTGGTGATAATAACAATAGTCAGTGTTTGTTTAGAATTTACCAAGTACCAATGACTGAGGTATATGGCTTTTATATAGATCACTTCATTTAAACCTCAACAGTCTTTAAGAGGTAGGTGCTGTTATTCACTCATTTTATAAAGGAGGGGCGCCTGGGCTAAGCGACTTTTGAATTTGGCTCAGGTCATGATCTTGTGGTTCATGGGATCAAGCCCCACATCTGCCTTGTCAGCGCCTGTGCTATCAGCACAGAGCCTGTTTGGGATCCTTCCTCTCGTCTCTCTGCTCCTCCCCTGTTCATGCTCCCTTGCTCACTCTCTCAAAATAAATAAATAAATAATTTAACAAGTAAATAAATAAACTTTAAAAAAAAGGAGAAAACTGAAACTCAAGAGGTTATTACATGTCCAAATTCATACAACAAGTAAGCAGCAAAGCTGAAATTTAAAGCTAGGTATAGCTGGCCTAGTGTATTTGGCTTCAAAGCCCAAATTTTCCCCACTGTAATGTAGTGACTACCAGAGTGGTTTCTGTAAAAGAATGACCACTCAAGTAGATAACTAGAGGTGGTTAGTTATACAACTGTCATGGTGTTCAGGCCTGACAGTTCAAATTGATGTGATTAAACAATATAGAAATTCTCACAAAGTTCAGAATTAGAATATGCACATTCTGATCACCTAAAGAAAAGAATAACTGCACTATCCCTTTTTTTTTAAGTAAACTCTACACCTAAAGTGAGGCTCAAACTCAAAACCCTGAGATCAAGAGTTGCATGCTCCACTGACTGAGTCAGCTAAGTGCCCCTACCAAACTGTCAAAAGGTTGTGTAGGCTCCAATGTGGAGGGCAACTTTTAAAAATACCTAACTATGGGGATGCCTGGGTGGCTCAGGTGGTTGAGTGTCCAACTTCGGCTCAGGTCATGATCTCATGGTTCCTGAGTTTGAGCTCTGGTTTGGGCTCTGCGCTGACAGTTCGGAGCCTGGAGCCTGGAGCCTGCTTTGGATTTTGTTACTCTCTCTCTCTCTGCTCCTCCCCCGCTGGTGCTCTGTCTCTGTCTCTGTCTCTCAAAAATAAACATCAAAAACATTTTTTAACACTACCTAATTATATAGCAACACATTATATTTTACTATGAAATACTAAACAATCCACATATAAACATAAATATTACCCAAACATACAGAAAGAACCCTGTTACAATTAGCAAAGTACAAGTTTCAAGTACGACTATAAAGATAGACGGGAAAATGTCTCTAAAACAAATTTCCTTTCATTCGAAGCATATATAATTAACTTTCACAAACAAAAATACAATGTAAAACTTGAGGATATACCTTCAAAAAGAAGCCATTCCTTTAAAGGTTTTGGTCTTATAGGGTGCTTATTTTCATCATACTGATATTGACAATCATATACTCCAAAAAAGCTTTTGTGCTTTAAGGTTGTTTGAGTAGGTGGAGGTGGACACTTTCTGTGATTCAAAATTTTATTGATATTTATCAGGGCAATCAACTATGTTTTCTAATATTGTATTACTATTCTTCATACTTGTATAAATATTTCAGAAGTCCAGCAATTATCTAGGCTATATTAACAGTCTAGATATAAAATATAAAAAATGTTAAGTGTCACAGTGCAGTGTTGTCTAGGTTATTAAGACTAGTAAAAAAAACCCCAGAAAATGAAAAATTAAAAAAATAAGACTGGTTAACACATTAAGAACTATAAAAACAAGACTCAATTCTTTAGCTTTTTACTGTACAAGGTGCTTTAAGTTTTACCATATCAAGCTATAATATAAATTTAGCTAAGTTAAAACACAATTACAAATTTTTGCAACTAACATACCTAAATTAAGAATTAAACTCTATTGGTTCAAAGTAAGTTATAGGCTTCTGTTTCTATACTCCTTAACATTATTTTTTTGGGGGGGAATCAGACATTTGAGAAACTTTTCAGTTACACCATGTGCCAGTTTGCCATTTGTCATGGAACATGAAGAGCCCAGGTGGCTGCCAATGAAGAAAACTTTTCCTACTGACCCCAGAAGTATGACTCAGTGCTTGTCCTGAGTTGACCACACTTCTTATAGTGGCAAGAAAAGTATTATTACTCCATCTTTGACACCAGCTATCAGAAAAAGTACATAATGTTACATTTCATTCTCAAGTAATTAAGTAATATAATTTTGCCTTTCTTAAAGGAGACAAATCTCAACAAATACCTAAAAAATAACATGTAAAAGAAAGTAATTCCTGAAGGACAGTAAATGCCATTATAAAGAAATTTACATTAAAAAAAAGAAATTTACAATAGAAAACATACAATGATATTTCAGTAAAGGAAAAGTACTTTCCATTTTTATCTACTTATTGAATACTTGACAGCACACATAAAACCCACACACATATTAAACTTGGAAAAATCCATTAAACTGTTTTTAAAATATCCATTAATATGTTTGCTTCCATTTTGTTAAATATTTTTATTTAGTCACCTCTCCCTATTTGACATCCATATATTTATTAACAAATAATTACCAGAAATCTCACTATGGTCATGTAATTTACATACCATATCAAATCACTGATAAATGCTTATATCACACTGCTATACTCTACATTTTATTTTTTTTAATATTAAAATTTTTTTAACGTTTATTCATTTTTGAGAGACAAAGTGTGCATGGGGGAGGGGCAGAGAGAGATGGAGACACAGAATTCAAAGCAGGCTCCAGGCTCTGAGCTGTCAGCACACAGCAGGATGTGGGGCTTGAACTCATGAACCTTGAGATCATGACCTGAGCTGAAGTCAAACGCTTAACTGCCTAAGCCACCTAGGTGCCCCTACTCTAGATTTTAAATAAATAAATATTCATTGAAATCAGAGATTCTAACTGTTAAGATTTTAACTCTGAAACATAGGGATGCTGGAAGGAGATAAGAACAGCATCAATAAAAAAAAAAAGAACAGCATCAATGATGCAGTATCTATTATATAGAGGAAGAAAGCAATATTTAAAACAGTCCAAAGGAGGATATCATAGTAAGCAAGCTCTATGAACAAATATTAAAATAATTCAATGGCCTGATCTTTCAAACATATATATACGTATATATATATATATATATATATTAATCAGAATAACAGTGTAACAGTATTCAACTTTAAAGCTTTTGAGAAGTATCTTTCACTATGATTTTGTTGTTATTGCTTCTTCCATCCTTTTGATGTTGATATGTTTCTGAATGACGGGTCAACAATATGCCACATTTTTTGTTTCATTCAAATTTTGAAGATCATTTGGATTGTTTTTAGTTGGCCCTGAGCTATATATAACTCACTTTTAAAAAACCATGTAAGTTTTTAACTAAATGAGTGCCTTAAAAATGGTATCATGAGACAGCTCCACTTCTATCAGTTACCTACGGAAAATAATTTGAATATCTGGTTTTCTTTACTATAAAAGAAAGTTGGGTGATATGTTCTCCTTTAAAACTCTTGCATTTCTGTGGTTTTAAATTTTTAATGCATTCTCATATTTGTTTTAGAAGCAATGAATGATGAGCCTTATTTTTTTATATCCATTTTAATTACCCCTAGAGATACTTGGACCTTCTGAATTTTTAAAAGGTATACTTTTATTTTATCCTATAAATTCAATGCCAATTAACTGTAAGCACTGCTATATTACACAAACCATGATTTTAGCAAGTATGATTTTTTTCGTTTATTTATTTATTTTGAGACAGACAGCATGAGCAGGGGAGGGGCAGAAAAAGAGGGAGAGAGAGAGAATCCCAAGCAGGAGCCTCACTGTCAGTGCAGAGCCCAACGTGGGGCTTGAACTAACGAGCCATGAGATCACGACTTGAGCCAATGTTGGATTCTCAACCAGCTGAACCACTCAGGTGTCCTACAAGTATGATTTAAAAATGAACATCAAGAACAAAATGTACTGGTTTTTCACAGATTCTCTACAACTTACATTTACTACTCTGTTTTCCTTGCTCTTGTGAGTGCGTTTATAATTCATATTTTTATTTTTATGTAGGACTTTAGAGCCAACTGAAATATTTTTAAAAAATATTACCAAAGGCAGGCAAAGAAAGACTTATCCAAGTCTTAGAAGGTATCTGCTCAATGGCCTGCTTGCTAATTTGCAACAGTAATAGTTTTTGGTATTCCTTTAAACTAAATTTTATGTGTGAGTTGACATCATTTACACAAAGTGCACCAATGTTGGATATATAGAGCATTTTTCCAAGAAAAACACAAATGCAGGCCAAAATGTAAATGCTAAAGAGAAAAAAAAAAACTACTGGTAATAAAAAAAAAAAAAAAGCCAGCATACTAGCTTCAGGAAAGTACATTTTCCAACAACCATTCTATACAACATGGGAACTAATTTGTTCTCTTAATGCTTTTCAATTGTCCTCAATCCAAATACTACTTGTGACACATGAATAAGAAAAGGCATTGTTTTGCCAGTGATTCTCTCTAGTTTTCAGTGATCCAAGCTCAAATGAATTGGTTCATTTGTTTCTTACAATTGACTGTTTCTCCTATGAAAAGTCAATGTATTCTTATCACTTAAATAGAGCTCTAGTGCTCAGAAGTGCCTGTAATTTTCATTGCACAAGTCAGTGTTTAATAATACTGATCACCATTTATATGCCTGTGATGACAAAACTCTTATATTCCAATCTTCTGACAAAGTCAGTGAAATGAGATTTCAATGATCGGGAACCTTCTGATTAAATAATGCTGAGAAGTATGAGGAACTATGACATGCAGAGCCTACTACTGAGATGAGGCTTACACTGGTTCAGACTTAGGCAGGAATGGCAGTAATCAATAGCAACACCTTAGGGGGCCTTCGTACTGCCTTCCCTCACAGGAATAGTGAAGATATACCATTCCAATAATTAGGATGAATTACCTAAGTAACCATTTGACTCAAGAAAAAACTCGTCTGGTTAGAAATGCTCCAATAAAGCTGTTAGAGAACTAGCTACCTGAATCCATACCCCACATACATTTTTTAATCAGTATAATCTTCTTTGTTATGCCAAATCTTTTTTTTTAATACTTTTTTCTTTTTTCTTTTTGTTATTTATTTTTGAGACACAGAGACAGAGAGTGAGCAGGGGAGGGGCAGAAAGAGAGGGGGACACAGAATCCGAAGCAGGCTCCAGGCTCTGAGCTATCAGCACAGAGTCCGACACGGGGCTTGAACTCATGAACCACAAGATCATGACCTGAGCTAAAGTCAGATGCTTAACCGACTGAGCCACCCAGGCGCCCCTGTTATGTCATGTCTTAAAACAAACATATGTGAGCTATATCCAGTAATTTATTTCTAAACTGAAATTTAATTCTTAAAATAACCTTTACAGAAAGGTCATTTTAAAATCATGTTCAGTTATTAATAAACTATTATTTGCCAGTATCAACATGCTAACTCCATTTCTATGTGGACTGCATACTGACTGTTCTTTACAATACCCTATGAAGCACATTTTCCTTATCCCCATTTTTAAATAAGGAAATTGAGGGCTTGAGAAGAAATGAATAAAACACATAAGGCAAATAAAGGACAGAACTGAGGCTGGGCTACAACTGGAGAGACTTTCAGTTCCAACTCAATACTACAGACAATTTGTATTGTCTTTTACATAAAGTGCTTCCTGCTAGATACTTGTCTCTTTAATCTTTTTTTACCCATGGGTATGAAATATAGATGAAGAGAAGATTGTAGGTAGGAGACTAAGTCTTTTGATATGGGTACAGGTGATAAAGATAAAGGTGATAAAGAGGTTTTCAGCAGCCCTGAAAAGCATCATTTGGCATTTTTATTTGGGACAATAGAATACTAAATTCATGGCAACCTACAAGACAATGGTTACTATACAATGATTATTTTTAATTAACTTCACTGAAGAACTCATGTCCATCTGCACTCTGAAAAAAGTTTCCAAGTCTACTTCTAAGCCATCTGTATTTCATAAGTCATGCAAATGACACAAGTTGCTTCTAACATTGGTTTTAATTATTATAAGACTGTATTATTGAAATAGGTAGTCATCCTAAATCTATACATTTTGTTATGAAAAGTATCATTGAAAGGTTGTGAAAATAATTTCAATGCAAATGTTGCTCACCTATCTTGAGACAGATTCTATCCTGGAATATATATTGAAGAATCTTGGAAAGTTAAAACATCCTTTCCAGTCACATATTTAAAGACAGCTTCACTTGTACCCCAATGTTTATAGCAGCACTCTCAACAATAGCCAAATTATGGAAAGAGCCTAAATGTCTATCAACTGATGAATGGATAAAGAAATTGTGGTTTATATACACAATGGAGTACTACGTGGCAATGAGAAAGAATGAAATCTGGCCCTTTGTAGCAACGTGGATGGAACTGGAGAGTGTTATGCTAAGTGAAATAAGTCATACAGAGAAAGACAGATACCATATGGTTTCACTCTTATGTGGATCCTGAGAAACTTAACAGAAACCCATGGGGGAGGGGAAGGAAAAAAAAGAGGTTAGAGTAGAAGAGAGCCAAAGCATA